>NC_140567.1:39535000-39899213 GCF_057381845.1 Rhamphochromis longiceps
CCAGGGCGCGGTAAGACTGAGCGGCCAATCGACAGACAAATACAAACGAAAAACAGACAAATAGCTGATTGAATGCCCCGCCCCCGACAGGCTCAGTACGAGAACCCCCCCCACATCTACGCACTGGCTGACAACATGTACAGAAACATGATGATAGACAGCGAGAACCAGTGTGTCATCATCAGGTAGGCGGGGCTTAAAGCTCCCTTCAAACAGACTCTTTTCACAAATGTGTAACGTGATGTCTGTCTTTGCGTGTCAGCGGCGAGAGCGGCGCCGGAAAAACTGTTGCTGCCAAATACATCATGAGCTATGTGTCCAAAGTGTCCGGAGGAGGCGACAAAGTTCAGGTCAGAATCGGAGGCCATTGATTGGTTGACATAAAGGTAACACTGCCTCACTGCTCCACCTTGTGGTATAAATCGTTTTTGCACTTTGTAGTTTATCTCGACACTCATCGCTGCTGCTGTGCTGGTTTGAAACATTGTTTATGTGACGCTCAATTCAGTTTTATTTATACAGCACTAAATTACAACAACAGCTGCATCAAGGTGCTTTATATTGTAAGGTCGACCCTACAATAATACATACAGAGAAAAGCCCAGCAATCATATGACCCCCTATGAGCAGCACTTTGGCGACAGTGGGAAGGAAAAACTCCCTTTTAACAGGAAGAAACCTCCGGCAGAACCAGGCTCAGGGAGGGGCGGGGCCATCTGCTGTGATTGGTTGGGGTGAGAGAAGGAAGACAGGATAAAGACATGCTGTGGAAGAGAGACAGAGATCATTTTATAATAACAATTCTAATAATTAGTAAACGTTTAATTTTAATTTAATAAATCGGACATATGTTAAGATTTCATTTTAAATTTATTTCTTCACCTTTTGCCACGTCGGGTCTTCCTTAGTTATATCAGAAAACGGCTGATTGTTTGTGTCAGCTGATAGTCACCATGGTTACAGATGATGTTAGCGATGCCACCCTGTGTTATCACCTGCAGCACGTCAAAGACATCATCCTGCAGTCCAACCCTCTGCTCGAGGCCTTCGGAAACGCTAAAACCGTCCGCAACAACAACTCTAGCAGATTTGTGAGTATGATAGCACACAGATACTTTGGCTGCCGCCGCGCAGATTCATAGACGCCCACAGACACGCCGCCCTTATCCCGACAGGGCAAATACTTCGAGATCCAGTTCAGCCGAGGAGGAGCTCCTGATGGAGGCAAAATCTCCAACTTCCTGCTGGAGAAAAGTCGAGTCGTCTCCCAGAATCAAGGAGAGAGAAACTTCCATATCTACTACCAGGTACTGCAATATGTGCTGCAACGTGTACTATAACTGTTAACGGAAGCTAATGCTGGCCTCTGACTTCAGCTGCTGGGAGGGGCTACCACAGAGCAGAGGGAGAACCTCGGGGTCACGACCCCTGACTACTACAACTACCTCAACCAAACGGGAACCTACACGGTGGAGGACGTTAACGACAAGAAGGAGTTCTCGGATACGATGGTCTGTATGCGTGTGTGTGCGTGTGCGTGTGCGTGCGTATGTGTGTTAAAGTGTGTGTACCTGTGTGTCTCTCAGGAGGCCATGTCAGTGGTCGGTCTGTCTCTGGAAGATCAGGATTCAGTTCTTCAGCTCGTCGCAGGAATTCTCCATCTGGGAAACATCAGCTTCAGAGAGGAGAACAACTACGCGGTGGTGGAGAGCCAGAACTGTGAGAAAGCCCCTGACACTGCAGCATGACACTATTGTTTGTTTTGTTTGTTTTTTATTACCACTTAAACCAATAAAATCTTGTCTCCTCATCAGTCCTGGCCTTTCCGGCCTACCTGCTGGGGATCTCTCAGGACGGTCTCTGCAGTAAGCTGACCAGCAGGATTATGGACAGTAAGTGGGGTGGGAAGACCGAGTCCATCTCGGTGACCCTGAACACCGAGCAGGCCTGTTTCTCCCGAGACGCCCTGTCCAAAGCGCTGTACACCCGACTCTTCGACTTCCTCGTCGATGTCAGTGCCTGCACACAGCCTTCACACTTTGTTCTGCGTTCTTTAACTGCTGCTCATTCACCTTCCTGTTTCTGTGTCAGTGTATTAATAAAGCCATGCAGAAGGAGCAGGAGGAGCTCAACATCGGAGTCCTCGACATCTACGGCTTCGAGATCTTCCAGGTACAAACACACTTCCTGTCTTAAGCCACACCTTACAAAACAATAATAAACACACTTTAACAAACTGGTCCCGTTAGATTGTTCCTGCTGATTTGATGATCAACGACTCTGATTCTTGATTAACTTTTACTTTTTTGTTTTTTAGCAAAATGGTTTTGAGCAGTTTTGCATCAACTTTGTGAACGAGAAGCTGCAGCAGATTTTTATTGAGCTCACGCTGAAGGCTGAACAGGTGACGTTGTTCTTTTTTTAATAAACTGTTGAACGCTTGGTGCACAGGTGACATACAATTATTCTGGGATTAGATTAATTTTGTGGTTGTTACTAAGTTTGACTGATTCAGCCTGACTTTGAAACTACATAAAATATCAGTGGAAAAGAGTTAATATCACATGACATTACAGGTGTTTATTGGACAAATCTTGATCCAACTATTTTCTGAGATGATGAACTTTGTCTTTGTTACTTTTGTGCGAGGAATCCAAATAATAATCCTCCAGCTTCCTCCCGAGTGACCAGCACTGACTAAAATAAATCCGTCCATCTTCTTCCACTTGTCCGGGGCCGGGTCAAGGGGCGGGAACTTAAGCAGACAAGCCCAGAAATCACTCTCCCCAGCCACCTCCTCCAGCTTGTCGAAGGGAACATCAAAGCGTTCCTACGCCAACCGAGAGATATAACCCCTCCAGTGTTTCCTGAGTCCTCCTCCTGGTGGGACATGCCTGGAAAACCTCACCCAGGTGGCCCCCAGGATGCATCCTTGTCACCACCTCAGCTGGCTCCTTTCGATGTGAAGGAGCAGCGGCTCTACTCTGAGCCCCTCCCAGATGGCCAAACTCCTCACCCTATCTCTAAGGGAGAGACCAGCCACCCCTCGGAGGAAGCCCATTTCCACAGCTTGTATCCGCGATCTCGTTCTTTCGGTCACTACCCACAACTCGTGACCATAGGTGAGGGTAGGGACGTAGATCGTCCGGTAAATTGAGAGCTTAATTTTTACACTCAGCTCTTTCTTCACCACGACGGACCGGTGCGGCGTCCGCATCACTGCAGCAGCCGCACCAATCCGTCTGTCGATCTCCCGCTAACTTCTGCCGATGAGATTCTGAGAGCACCGATGTGAAAGCCTTCCACCACTTGGCTACGAACAGAATTGGTGACAAAGGGCAGCTCTCTTTGCTCCTGCAAAGGTTGTGTAAGGGTCAAATGGCCCGTAGAAGTGAGCCAGACACCACATACTCCTGTGGGCTGGGGTGGGTATCCTAGTATCCTCTCGGCTTGGTGCCTGTATGTTGGGGTTTCTCCCAGTGAACGAAGGGGTTTGTTCCCTGCACCTTCCTGGTGGGGAACGGGTCCTGACTGTCGTCTGTGCTGAATGACAGTTCGGAGTACCTGGTCTTCTTGGAGTCCCTGGGTGGGGTGTTTGAAGCTGCTCCACCTGGGGACTCTATATTACAGCGAGACCTGGAGGCGTGTGACTGGGAGGAACGGTGTCCCAGATCTGAACCAGCGCTGTGTTTTGTTATTGGACTTCTGTGCAAACCACAGTGTGTCCATAAGTGCACGTGGCACCAGGACGTCCTAGGCCGCAGGTTGATGATCGATTTTGTAATCGTATCACCAGACCTGGACCATATGTTGTGGACACTCGGGTAAAGACAGACACCAGAGGTGAGGGGAACCACCAGGCTGAAGAGGGAGTCGTATTGGGCGTGGTTAGCCTGTCGGACTTCGGAAGCAGCTGATCGGTACTAACAGGCCAAGCCAAATGTGGCTCGGGCAGTGGCTGAAACAAGAACTCTGGTGTGGGAGGAGTTCAGAGAGGCCATGGAAAAAGCCTTTCAGACTGCCTCAAAGAGACTCTGACATCAGGCAACACTGCTTCACTGAGTGAATGCAGAGTCATTTCCCTACAGGGGATTAATAAAGTATACAAAAACCTCAGGAGGGGAAAGCAGTGCTCCGCCTGCTCTGTGTGCGGGTGGAGCGCTGCTGACTTTGACTGATAACATTGTCGGACAAACGTCAGGGACCTCCTTTAAATAAACAGACTAAATGTGAAGCCGGATGTTGCCGTTATGTCTGCAGGAGGAATACGTACAGGAGGGAATCAAATGGACTCCCATCGAATATTTTAACAACAAGGTGGTCTGTGACCTCATCGAGTCCAAACTGGTGAGTTCGCAAATCACTGAACACAGCTCTGATAAATTTAACAAGTACTCCTCTCCATCTCTGTGTTTTTATTCTTGTACAAACATTACTGACATTAATCATTTGTTACATCATTAAGAACTGCAGCAGGATTTACGCTCCATCTTGAGGGTCAGTTGCCCCCCGAGTTGATTCTGTCTGACAGAGGATTTAGCTCCTCCCACTTTAACCCCACCTGCCCTTTAAGCTAATGTTTTTTGTCATTAGCCATCTTCTGGAATCTGGATAGGGCTGAACGATATATCGCATTTGCGATAATATCGCGACATGATCAAGTGCAATTTTCTAACCGCAAAGGCTGCGATTATACTCTGGACATGTCCAAATTCATGGGCTGCATCCTCCTGAGGCCGCATTTGTAGACCGATTACGTCACAGCGACGCGCCGAAGGCTGTCCGAGAACGGCACAACTCCCGGCACATCATGTTCAGATCACCGCGGAGTTTCGCTGCTCGGGTTAAACGTAATATATAAGTCACTTAGACAACCTAAAAATGTTATTGTTGGGCTTTTTTCAGTGTTTTGTTTGTTCGTGAGTAAATCGGTTTGGCTGAGATTAAAGTTATTAGATTAGATAAAATAAAACTTTATTAATCCCCCGGGTGGGTTCCTCCTTGGTTTTCACACAGCTGACTAAACGTCAAACAGAAAACTTATTAAACAGAAGTATGAGACAGTCGAGAATTTACACCAGTGTCTGGTTATATTTTAGATAGCAAGAAGCAGATGGCCGAGTTTATTAAACTCCACCGAGACAGCGGCGACGCTAATCAGAACTAGACCGTCCAATTTCACGCCTTTAAACTTTAAAGGCGTGTTTGTGTGTGTGTTTATACAATTGCTATTATGTTTGCACTTTATGTGTAATGTTACTGACTGCAGAGATCAGTAAGATGTGTGTATTTTTTATTTATTAGTTTTATTTATTTAATATTATTTTTTAATTGAATGACTGTCTAGTAGTTCACAGATGTCGAAAAACTGAGTGTGGTAAAGCCACTGATTTTGTTTATGTATATTTCTGCAATCTGCACATTGTACTGACTTTCATTTTAATGTTTACACCAGGGTTCCTTGTCAGCACTTTATGCTCAGATGTTTGTAAGCTAAAAATAAACTATTGTGTATGTTCAAATATACTGTTGTGATTGAAGAAGTTAAATAAAAATGTCAGTCATCAATTCATGCATCACCTCATGTCATCATAACAGAGGTCTGTCTTCCAGGAAAGAACAGTTTAAAATTAATGTAATATAGTATTGGCCATACTATAAGATGTATTGCTTGTCTTTGTTTAATAATACAGAAGACAAAGACCTTAAAAAATAATCGCATATCGCATCGCAATCGCAATATTGGGGCAAAAAAATCGCAATTAGATTATTTTCCATAATCGTTCAGCCCTAAATCTGGAGAGGGGTGGCCTGCTCATTTTATAATACTACTGCAATTTTTACTCATGTAAAGGATTCCTATCAAAGTGTGCGGTCTGTTAGACTCAGGGACCCTTCAGACTTCTTCATGAATGTGAGCCAAAACTGCTTTTAAATACTCTACAACAAGTAGGCCTGCAGAGCGAGAGCGAAGTGCTCTAATAGGCTGATATGGTACTACAAGGTCATTAAGATAAGATGGGGCCTGATTATTTAAGACTTTGTATGTGAGGAGCAGGACTTTGAATCCTGGATTTAACAGGAAGCCAAAACAGGAGAAATCTGCTCTCTTTCTAGTCCCTGTCAGGACTCTTGCTGCAGCATTTTGGATCAGCTGAAGGCTTTTCAGGGAGTTTTTTTGGACTTCCTGATAATAATGAATTACAGTCGTCCAGCCTGGAAGTAATAAATGCATGAACTAGTTTTTCAGCGTCACTCTGAGACAGGATATTTCTAACTTTAGAGATGTTGCACAAATGGAAGAAAGCAGTCTTACATATTTGTTTAATATGTGCATTGAAGGACATGTCCTGGTCAAAAATGACTCCAAGGTTCCTCACAGTGTTACTGGAGGCCAAGGTAATGCCATCCAGAGTAAGAATCTGCTTAGATACCATATTTCTAAGCTTTTCAGGGCCGAGTACAATAACCTCAGTTTGATCTGAATTAAGAAGCAGAAAGTTAGCGGCCATCCAGGTCTTTATGTCTTTAAGACATTCCTGCAGTTTAACTCATTGGTGTGTGTTATCTGGCTTCATGCACAGATAGAGCTGGGTGTCATCTGCATAGCAGTGTAAATGTATGCTATGTCTTCTAATGATGCTGCCTAAGGGAAGCATGTATAATGTAAACAGAACTGGTCCTCAAATATTACTCTCACTTTTGTATTTATGGTGAAAGTCGAGTGTTTTTAATTGAGTATTCGTGGGCGTTGAGTTTTAATTAACAGATAAAGACATCTGCTCTTTACAAGCTTAAAAACAGTGTGTGGCTCGTTTGGCTTGTTTGGTCTCTTGATGCAGCTATGATATTACCTGAGTACAGGTGAGATTTCTGCTGCTTGTAGGAGCTGAACTCTCAGTTTTGAACAAACTATAAGTCAGACTATATAAAACCAAATTCAAACAGCTGTATTTTCAGTGAACACCCTCTGTTTTGCAGAATCCTCCTGGGATCATGAGCATCCTGGACGACGTGTGCGCCACGATGCACGCTAAAGGTGAGGGGGCGGATCAGACCCTGCTGCAGAAATTACAGGGACAGATTGGATCTCACGAACACTTCAGCAGCTGGAACAAAGGATTCATAGTCCACCACTATGCTGGAAAGGTCCTCACCTCACCTGTATACCTGTCAGAGTTTTTAATGACCACATCTGTCTGTGTTTACTGACCGCACCTGTGTCTGTGGGCAGGTGTCGTATGATGTCAGCGGGTTCTGTGAGAGGAACAGAGATGTGTTGTTCAATGACATCATCGAGCTGATGCAGAGCAGCGAATTGTAAGTACTCTGTGCGTGGATGTGGGATGTTTTAGGAGCCCCTGATGCAAAACTGCAGTGAATAAACGCGTCATCTTTGTCAGGAATCCTGTTGTCAGCAGACATGGGCAGTGTTACTGTAATCTGATTACTTTTTTCAAGTAATGAGTGAAGGGTTTAACATTGCAAAAAAGTAATTAGATTACTGTTACTTTCTCGTTAGCACGCTGTGTCACTGGGTTACTAAACCGTGATTTTGTTTGTGAGAGAGTCTCATGACAGTGACGTAAGCGCGTGTGGCGTCCATGGCAACAGACACGTACAGATCAACAATGGATAACATTGAGAGAGTACAACCATGCAGCGTTCAAAGCGTGGAAGTAATCACATTACTAAGCTGTGTGTGTGTGTGTGTGTGTGTGTGTGTGTGTGTCTCTGACACAATCCCTTCTCTGTGGTGTGTTTGTGGGCAGTCCGTTCATCAGAGCTCTGTTCCCTGAGAACCTGGAGGCTGAGAAGCGAGGGCGACCGACCACCGCTAGCAGTAAGATCAAGGTGAGAAAGCTGGAGGTTGGACCTCCACTAAGAATTAAAATGACAGTGAAATAAGCAGCTTTGCCAGGTGTGGTTCTCAGGTGTGTGTTCGCTGCCCTCTAGAAACAAGCTAATAGTCTGGTGCAGACCCTGATGAAGTGCACCCCCCACTACATCCGCTGCATCAAGCCCAATGAAACCAAACGCTCCCGGGACTGGGAGGAGAACAGGGTCAGACACCAGGTGGAGTACCTGGGCCTGCGAGAGAACATCAGAGTCCGTCGAGCTGGATATGCTTACAGACGAGTCTTCAATAAGTTCCTGCAGAGGTCGGAGGTCAATCATGGTTAGGATATTTAAGCTAATGGGACGAAGTTAAGGTTCTAACTCGTACTGCCGTGCTGCAGGTACGCCATCCTGACGAAGGAGTCCTGGCCTCAGTGGAGAGGTGATGAGCGTCAGGGAGTGCTGCACCTCCTCAACTCGGTCAATATGGACCAGGATCAGTTCCAGCTGGGGAAGACCAAAGTCTTCATCAAAGCTCCCGAGTCGGTAAGAAAAGCTCAGCAAGTGGTTTAACTGCAATCAGGAACGCTGAGATTCAGCACGCCTGAGGTAGAACCTGGTACCGGGTGTCGGCGCTGTGGTCCGCTGTCACCCACGGTCATCTTGGCCTGTCAGGGCCTGGCTCCGTTTGTCATAATGGTGTCGCTTCCTCTCTCCAGCTCTTTCTGTTGGAGGAGATGAGGGAGAGGAAATATAACGGGTATGCTCGTGTCATCCAGAAGGCGTGGCGCAAACATGTTGCTGTTCGCAAATACGTCAAGATGAGGGAGGAAGGTAAGATTGTTTTTGATAGATGGGTTAAAAAAACTCTGAATCTGAGTTTGTTTTCAATAACTTTTAATTCGTGTTTCCTCTAGCCTCTGATGTTGTGCTGAACAAAAAAGAGCGCCGCAGAAACAGCATCAACAGGAACTTTGTGGGTGATTATATCGGGACCGATAACCATCCTGAGATCAGACAGTTTGTCGGCCGCAGAGAGAGAATTGATTTTGCTGACGTCGTGGTGAAATATGACCGCAGATTCAGGGTAGGAACCCAACCTAAAAGCAAAACCACAGGCCTAGATCTGGTTCTGTTCTCCTGTTTGAACACGTCCTCGGCTGGAGAGTGTTTACCATCATGTCTGATAGAGTCCCTGAATATTTCTTTCCTCTTGGAAATGTTGCTTTTTCTGTTGTTCCACAGTCCGTGAAGAGAGACCTTATCCTGACACCAAAGTTCCTTTACATGATTGGTCGCGAGAAGGTGAAACACGGTCCAGATAAAGGTCAAATCCAGGAGGTTCTCAAGAGGAAGATTGAGATCAACAAAATCCAGTCTGTTTCTCTGAGGTATACCATCAGAACTGGGAAAAACTACAATTAGAACCAAAAAATGACAGCAGAGCCAGATTAGTACTTTCCACTGGGTCAAAAAGTAGAACTGGAAATAGAAACATGAAGCTATTAGAAGATAGCAATTGTTGTATAGCATTCAAAATATTACTGCCTTTCTCTGACCTACCTTTCTGTTTGTTAGCACTCTTCAGGACGACTTCTTCATCATCCATGAAGAGGAGTACGACAGCGTTCTTCAGAGTGTCTTTAAAACTGAGTTTCTGAGTCTGCTGGTCAAACGTTATGAGGACAAAACGCAGAGGAAGTTGCCACTAAAATTCAATAACCTGTAAGTTTTAAACACGATCTGTCGTTCTCCAGCATACCTCATGCACTGTATTTAAAAGTGAAGCTAGCCGCCATGGCCTCGCCCTTTGGCCACCCAAGTCTCCTGATGAGCATTTTCACTGTTGCCATTTTGGTGTTTTGAGACAAGCAAGGAGTCAAACTGCACAACCAATGAACGTAGTTCCTGCACTGAGAAACCAACACTTAAACCCAGGTTTAACAATGAGTCATCAGATCTGACCGGTACTAACCAAACACTGCCTCTATCTCTACACTTCTCTCTCCGTCCAGCCTGGAGTTTAAGGTGAAGAAAGGTGGCTGGGGTCTGTTCAGCTCCTCAGGATCCAGACAGATCCAGTTCCAGGTGGGTCAGGGTGACGAGGCAGTCTTGAAGCCCAGCGGAAAGGTCCTGCAGGTCTCCATCGGACCGGGCCTGCCTAAAAACTCCCGTAAGTTGTGACTTGACTTAGTCACCAGCGTAACCTCTTGTCCACTCGGCATTACTTCCTGTCTGTTTGTCGTCTAGGTCCCACCCGGAAAGACAACCGGAAGAGCCGCTACATGGGAAACCGTGCTCCACCCAGTAACCAGCAACACTCGGGTATCAGCAAAAACCAAGTTTCAGGTGTTTTCACGACTTCTTAGAAGACTCTTTTGACGTTTCTTATTCTCATCAGCATCTCGCTCCAGAGGGAGTGGAGCCCTGAAGGAGGGCAGCGCCTACTCCAGAGGCTCGTTGCTGAGACAGCAGTCTAGCATGGAGCAACCTACCCTGCCCCGCCTCCAGAACCAGCGTCGCCATGACAGTCGTCCCCATCAAAACCAGGATATGGGCTTTATGGATGTTCCCGATCAGGGTGCCGCAGGGTGAGACCGCTTGGAGTGACCCAGTGTTATGAAATAACTGTGGTCACCAGTATGACCAGTAAACGGACCATCCGTAAATGACTAGTAATCCCTGTTTCTCACCTGTAGGGTACACCGGCGCCGTTCAAAGGAGGTGAAGCCTCCTCCTGGAGCGGGTCGACCCAAACCGAAGCCCCGAACTCCTCACTGCAGAGCTCTGTACGCCTACGATGCCCAGGACACCGATGAGCTTAGCTTCAATGCTGAGGACCTCATTGAGATAGTCACTGAAGGTAGTACCCATACCCCACCTTGTATTGATGTTACTAGATATCACACACCTTGTTAAACAACATTAAATGTAGTTGCACAGTAGTACTAAAACAAAGAGGGATTTTTTTCATCCAGAATCGTAGTTCCCACAAGGACCGTGCACGGTCGCGTAGTTCCCACAAGGACCGCGCACGGTCGCTTAGTTCTCTTGCTTACCTGAATGTTTGTCCTACGCATTGTTTTTCCATTTCCACAGATCCATCTGGTTGGTGGTTTGGTCGCTTGCGGGGCAGAGAGGGGATGTTCCCTGGAAACTATGTGGAGAAGATCTAGACCTCGATTCCAGGGGTCAGAGGTACCAACCTGCTGCTGCAGCTGGGGTCATAGGTCATAGGAGCTTTCAACACATTGGTTGAGAGCTAAAAGGAGGCTGACTGCTGAAGATGGCGTGCTAACAAACAGCTGCACTGTACCCAGAGGTGAAAGGTCAGGGTGTGGTGTGCCGACATGCTGACTCCTGGACTCCCAATGTCCCATTAACGCTGCATACAGGTTACATGTCCCCATAAAACTTCGTTTTCACAGTGTCCTCGTGTGACTTCAGTCTCTGATCATCTCAGGTGGAGCCCCGTATATCTGACAGTTAATTGGTGTCCTCATTCTGACACACTGCATGTGCTAGATTTTTAAATTCCAGTTCAAAGACCTTCCATCTTTCTGGTCTACAAGAGATGGAGTGAGAGGAGGGCAGCAGGAGGCTGCATCACGGCTTAGAGTTGATGGTTAACCAGTGTTGTACAAAAATGTGAATAACTAGTTTAGCCAGGTAGTATTCATGAGGCCGGTCAGTGAGGACAGCAAGGTTTATTCATCTGAAGTCCATCCAGTGCCCCCTGCAGCCTGCAGTGTTTATTACAGCCCTGAAATAAAACAAAGTGAGCACAGTGGCAGATTTAAAGCCCTGTACAGTATTTGTCATTAACAGAGCAGATGAACAGACCCTGAACGTCACACAGGAGCTTTGATATACAAATAAAGGTATTTTATTTGTCTCATCATTAAAACGGAAATATTTTTTACCTGAAATAAACAGATGTAGATGATCAATGTTCAGCTGTGGTTTCTGTCGGGATCAATGTTTCAGCTGCAGCCTATCCTGAATCAGCAGCTTACCTGAGCTGATCAGCTCACCTGGTACACCTGTTTTCTTTCATTTTAACTTTTTTCTTTTTCTGATTTTTATAATTTGGATTTTTTTCCTTAACGTAAACTTTAATTCATTTTTTAAAAATTATCTGTGTATTGTTTTTTTTAAAATTGCACAAAAACAGCAGGACACTACATTACCCAGAGTCCTTTTGACCAAGTGGGTTGTGCTGGTTTTAGGTACAGTTGGAAAAGATTGGCTCATCCGTCCCATAGTGTCTCTGTTGTTTTACACCAAAAGGAAAAACTGTAGTGATAAATGTCAGAATAACTCTGAGACTGGAACGTCACACAGTAGGGTGAGTTGTAATAAATTAATAAATCTTGCAGCTTGTGCAGGTTAATGCTACTGTTTTGCATGTTTATTAAAAATGACTTTGTTAAATTTTAAATGCGACCATAAAGTGGTTCAATGCAACATTTCAGGTATTTATGTGAATCACAAATTGCACAGCTTTGTCTTCCTGTCATGTCAGAGTGGAGGTAAACACACTTTTAAAATTGGTTTTGCAACTGAAGCAGTGTTCATTGTACAAATGTGTTTTCGAAGATTACCCTGTGCTCATTCTGATTAACCTGCTGCAGTGTTTTTGATCACACTCTGACATAGAAACTGAACATCTCATCTCAGTTTTACTTTAAGAATATAATCCACCCACTGTTATCATCTTCAATTTCTCCTTCCACCTCCGCCATGTTGGCCTGCAGTTGGTGCTGCTCTGAAAGCGCTGTAACTAAGTTTAAGAATATAATCCACCCACTGTTATCATCTTCAATGTCCTGTACCAACACAGAGCAGAGCAGCTATCTGAACGCTGCTCCAACAGAGGTCGATTATCTTGTTAATAATTTCACCTCCTCACTACGTACGACTCTGGATACTGTAGCTCCTGTGAAAACTAAGGTCTCTAATCAGAAGTACCTGACTCCGTGGTATAATTCTCAAACACGTAGCCTAAAGCAGATGACTCGTAAGCTGGAGAGGAAATGGCGTGTCACAAATTTAGAGGATCATCATTTAGCCTGGAGAAATAGTTTGCTGCTTTATAAGAAAGCCCTCCGCAAAGCCAGAACATCTTACTATTCATCACTGATTGAAGAAAATAAGAACAACCCCAGGTTTCTCTTCAGCTCTGTAGCCAGGCTGACAAACAGTCAGAGCTCTGTTGAGCCAACAATCCCTTTAACGTTCATGAACTTCTTCACACATAGAGTTATCCCTCTTCTTCATAATCCATCACAGTGTAAGCATGGATTACTAATAACCACCATCCCCTCCTTAAAAGAAATCAGGGTTCACCTGATGTCAAGCGTCTGCTGTCAGACTGAGTCGGGGACGTTTCTTTAATATTATGCTCCTGCTGCAGCAACACCGCTGCAAACTAAAGGTGCTGATTCACTCAGACTGAGCTCGAACATCAGTTCACTCTTGCAGAAATGGCTGTGTGGACATTAAAAACACATTTAAAGGAGAGAAGGAACAATCGACTGAATTGAATTGAATGATCTACTAACGCCTTTACTGCCACCTAGTGGTAAAGCCTAGTATCTCCGTTTAAATGAAAGCAGACGATATTCGTTTCTCGACAGCAAAGAACATCTGTCAGTGAGCTCAGTGACAGCAGCTGTTTGTTGGTGTGTAATGAACAGTGATGAGCCTTGTTTGTGACAAATGCACAGACTCGGTGAACACTGAGAATCTGCGCCAATTCAAAGGTGTTTGGGATGTTGATTGGCAGAGGACATTTTTATTTTGTTTCATGATGAAAACACATTTTTCTGTGATGCTGGATATATTCTCTCAGCTGTGACCTGCTGAGGGGTCTCAAACTCGGGGCCCGGGGGCCATGTGCGGCTCACGTCACCCGTACTTACAAACATGCTGAGGGATCGTCTGTGTTTGCTCAGTGACAGAGTCAAACACTCATGTGCACACTTATGCATTAAATACGAACACAGTGCTGCCACATGTGTGCACAGACAGACAGGACCAGTGTGTTTATTTGGTAGATCAATGAAAGGCTTCAGTTAGTTAAGAGGGCAGAACAAGCATTTGTCTTGTTATAAAATATTTCAAATTTTAAAGAACAAACAAAACGTTTTAGGAAATATTTGTTGGCGATTGTTTGTTTGTTTTGCACTACTTGAACACTAAAGTGGCCCTCCAATGAGACGGCACACAGCATGCCCAGATTAATGCGGTCAGATTTGATTTTGTAATAGAAAATTTCTATTGTTCTCATTTAGAGTATTTATGTGCTGAGCTGTGACGCTGTAATAGACTGTTCAGTGAAAGTTTCTAAAACTAGATGAACTTATTCCAGCCTCAGCAGATGGAGAAGACAACTCCCTTTACAGGTGCTGATAACGCCAAAGGCACAAAACAGCGCGCCCACGGTTCCCTTTCATAGTGTGATGTTTGTAACTTCCTCCCTCTTCCTTGGAGTGGGAGCACCACTCCTGTCTCAGAGCTCGCATGACTGAACTGTGATGTTTGATGTGTGTTGGCTCTCCTGCCTGCCTGCAGAAATAAAACAGCTTGATCACAGTGACCATGTTGCAGGCCACTTTTTTTTTTTGACAGAAAACTCCACAACAATTTCAACACAATTAAAGTGTCTACGTGGATCCACACCACAGAGTTTAATGTTTGTGGAGAGCCAGTACGTTAACTCTGATTTAAAACCAAATCTGTCTGGAGTTGATCATTTAACACTTGTTAATGCTAACTAGGTGTTAAGAGTTTATATATTAACTCTCACAGAGTGTTTTATTTTAACTACATCGGAGTTATCTTCCAATTCATTGTAAAACTTCTGAAATTTTACAAATTCCTTTGGAAACAAACGTTTATTAAAAAGAGGCCATGTTTTTCTGAATAACCTTTGTTTTGAACTGTGCACCAGTGTACATGCTCTGACTTTCATTAGAATATTGTTTATCAAAGGGACATATGTGAGCTGGCAGTGCAAACAGCACGCTCATTACTCTTTTCTTCAGTACAATATGAACGTCCTCCCTTCATCACTTTGTGGAGCTCCAACTCCCCCCATATCCCACCTTCCCAAGCATATCCTGTGTGCAGAGTCAATAAAAGTTAATTGTGTACTAATTAATTGCAGCACAGTACAAAAAAAAAAAGAATAATTTCTGAGTAACACGTGGTTTGTATTTTCCCAAAAGACAGTTCCAGATACGAATCCATTGCCCATATTTAAAGCCAATATCAGAACAGGTTTGTTAACATGGTGCTCTCTCAAACAACCGAAGAACACAGACAACAGTTAATGCCGAACTACATTTAAAACAGTCTGTTTCATTTTGACCTAAACCGTGTGCACAAAACTCTGCAGGGATGTCGACCCACAGTCAGCGCTTCTGCTGTTTGCTACGTCGGTTTGGTGGTTTTCAGGCTTCACGTAGCATCATTATGTCAACAATCTAAACATTGTTTTAGGTGTAATTGAGCCAAAACCTGACTGAATATTCATATACAAGCTGTTTTCCAAGGCTATAGTGTTTGGCTGCAAACAACAGATTTCACCGAGCAGCGAGGCTAATGCCTTTCACGCCGCTTTGTCTCAACTCAAAAAAGCTATTCAGTTTTATTTATATAGCGCCAAACGACAACAACAGTAATATTTTTTTTAAAAATGAGGGGCGGAGTCTGAATTTATTTTATTAGTGTCATAGTCCGTTTAGGAGTTCAGAGGTCAGTTCACGTTTCCACTGCATCGCCTCCAGATTTGATATGGAAACACTCGATTTTAACAGTATTATTTTACACCTCAGGCTTACATTTAAAGACCGTGACTCTACTGTGAGTCATATTAAAGCACTAACACCAACATATTTAACGCTTTTGCTGTGCAGCAGTGGCTCACAGTTAAGTTTGACAGCCCGGCTTTGAAGGCTGCAGTGAGAAAAATGAAACGTGAGTCCGGCTGTTTCCGGGATGCTGGCGCCGTTTCACCGCGTCTTTGAGTCGTTTGTCCTGTCAGGATACAAACACAGCAGCCTGAGGCAGCACGAGATGATATTTCCCAGCTTTAATCAGGTCATTGAAGGGCTCATAACCTTTCGACATTCCGACCGTCACGCGCCCATGTTTACAGAAGGGTCATGCGCGTGCGTGAGGCTGCCGTAGGTGTCTGCAGAGCTGCCTGTTTCAAACAGGAAGTTTGTTTCCGGTTGTCTCGTGTTTTTGTTTTATTTTTAGTTTTGTTAATAAACATTTAGTGACCATGAAAAACCAACAACTAAACAAACAAATAGATAAACAAGAACACATGACTGGATTGTCACAGCTGTTTACCTAAATAACACAATCGATGACTTTTATGGGGACGTTTGTTTCATGAAGCGTCTGTAGGACAATGCAGAACCACAAACAGCAGACACCTCTGTGACGGTGCCTCGCAGGAACCACCAAGCGCCCGCTCTGCACATCAGAGTGGCAGCCGGCTGAGGCTCCAGCAGGAGAGTGCGTCATCATTACTGGAGGCATGGAGTGGTGGAAGAAACAGGAAGCAGAATAATTAGAAGACAGAATAAAGTGGACGTCATACAGGTTTGAAATAATCTGGGTTTCTAACACGTTTCTGTGGAGACCTCGCATTTCGGGTTCACTCTTTCACTTCCTGTCTGAACCGTCATGCTGCGATAAAGACACAGATGAAGGACGGCAGCCGATGATGCATTGGTTTCATCACTGTAGGTGGAAATACAGGCCCGCTTCAGGGCCGCGGGCCGTAGATTTCCCAGCACAGGGACCAACGAGCTTCAGCGCACGCTCTGCCCCACGCCTCCACAGTTTGAACCTTCATCACGATTACTGTGAAATTCTAGCTTCATACATCAAATACGTCACAAACACCTGCTGCAAGTGAGGGTCACTGAGACTGTTACCATGGTTACTGACACAGGTTTACCTGCTTTTTGGTCACACCTAGAAAAAGGCCTATTACAAGGCAAAAGTAAAAAAAAAAAGGCACGTAATCATCAGTAAGAAACTGGTCACGTGGTCCCTGCAAACGGGACGCGAAGTTTTAGTGTTTTGGTTCAAAGGCGATCCGTACACGGGTCCTGACAAGCCACGCCCACCGCACGTTTCTGTCTCGCGTACATTTATCAGGTGAAAGCGAGTCACAGACAGCCGACCGTTTGTTAGCAGCTAACAGCTAACGGAGCAGATGGAGGAGTTTCTGACGAGCTGCCAGCGGGCCGTGAAGGTAACACACACACACACACACACACACACACACACACACGGGTTAGCCTGTTAGCTCGCGCTGCTGCAGAATGACTGGCACTGTTTACATCATGTGACAAGGTCCGAGCACTACGATAGTTTGCACGAGTCTGTGGAGCTGCACACGTCAACGACCGGAAACGCAGCTGTGGGTGTGAGTGAGACAGTCAGCCGTGAGGTCAGGTGAGACAGTCAGCCGTGAGGTCAGGTGAGACACACCTGTCAGGATCACCACTGCTGCAGTTCTTCTGGTGTCCAGCAGAGGCAGCAGTAAGGAGGGGCATGTTTCTATAACTCGCCTGTTCTGTCCAAATTGAATGCAGTTTTATTAATACACTGATGTACTGTAAGCTAGACGCTACAATAATACAAAGAAAATGGAGAAAACCCCAACAATCATGTGACCCTCTGAGCAAGCGCTTTGGCGACAGTGGAGAGGAAAAACGCCCCTTTAACAGGAAGAAACCTACAGCAGACCCAGGCACGGGGAGGGGCGGGGCATTTCAACACATTACTGCAGTTTAACAGTAAATGTTTTTACTACAGCAGAAACAAGAAGCCTCTCCATGTTAAATCCAGCATTAACCCAAGCACAGATGACCTGCAGTCTCAGAGCAGACGTTACGAGACTGTGGACGTTAAATATGTCTGCATTTAGGGATAGTAGTCCCAGGTGGTTTCAAATGATTTTTGGTGGTTTCAGGTTATACCAGATGCTTCCAGGGGATTCTGGTGGTGCCGGGTTGTATCAGTATGTTAGGAGCTCTGTTCTTTGTTCCCCAGTTGAGCTCGGACCAGGTCGGCCCTGGGTTCCATGTTGTCCTGGGAAATGAAGCTTGCGACATTGACTCCATGGTATCTGCCCTGGCCTATGCCTACTTCCTGTCTAAGGTAAGCCACAGTCCAATCAGCTGCCAGTACAGGTAATGAACTGGTTACCCGAATCTCCAAAAGTTGATTCTGTTCATCTGGACGTAGCTTTTTGTGGGAGAAACGTTTCGTCACCCATCCAGGTGACGTCTTCAGTCTCAGCTGACTGCAGGTTTCAATCTTATAAACAGGACATTTACATAATGACTGAAACAGCCCACTGAGGGAACAATGGACTGGGAGGTCAGTTCCTTAATCTTAATTATGCAAATTCTCATGACCATTGGCCATTCTCAAAGACCATCTCTGAATGGAGGAGGGGCCTAAGGTAGAGCTGGGCGATAGAACGATAGCGATATGTATCGCGATATAACTTTTACTCGATAGAGAAATTAAACTATCGCGATAGACTTCGTTGCTCTTGTCCTCTTAAAAAAAAAAACAAAAAAAAAAAACAGGTCAGCCAATCCAAATTAAGCAGCGCAGAGCCGAACCAATCACAGCCGCAGCGTCACGTCGCGTGACTTGTTACGTACAGCACAAGTGCCAAGCCGCACGTGTGTTTGTTTGGGAAGCAGCCAGCGGGTAATGGAGGAAATGAGTGTGCCGACTAGAAAAATCAACCGAGCGTGACCGAAGAGAAAACAGATGATGGTTCCAACGCCGGAGAGATTGTCGAACGGAAGAGCCATAGAAGTTCCGTAGTGTGAAGGTATTTCGGCTATTTCAAGTCTGACAAAAACAGAGTAGCGTGCACTGTAAATTGTGCCGAAAGCAAGTCTGGAAATACAATAAACTGGTGCATGCGTCACACTGTGCGCCACGTTATTGTTTCGGTGAAATGAATTTCTACAATACTGTTAATTCTACTCTCTGCAGTGTTTAAATGCTTACATATACACACAGTTACTGTCCCTCCACACTTACGACTCGGTTCTGCTTCTATGCCCCAGCTTTGTTTACTTTTTCCCACCGTGGCTTCTAGACTTCTGATTGGCCAACATTTCTGCACGGTTAGGAATCTAGCGCCACCTGCTGCTTTGGCATGTTCATAGCAGCGTTTTCCTTCATTTCTGCCTTTATGTGTGGACGGGATTATTTTTTAAAACAGAAACGGAAAATCTCCGTTTTCAAAAATACCCGTGTACGTGTGGACGTAGCCTCAGTCTCTGACTGGAAGCGCTAATTCGTCATTCGGCTTTTGTCAGACTAAAGTAACTGTTAAAACTGTTTGAAAAGCTAAGCTATACAACAAGGAGAGATTGAGAATTTCCTTTTAGTTCTCAGTTTATTTGATATTGACAAAAGTTAGTCAGTTTTGTCTGTTCTTCTGTAAAACAAACTAAGATTTATTTTTAGAATTAATATTTTGTTTCTAAGTGGAATTGACAATTTAGTCTGTTTCGTTTGTTCTATTTTGAAACTTAAACGCTTTAGCGGCTGCCTTTTGTGTAGTTTGCAATATTTGCCTTTATTTATCTGAAAAAGTCTCATGTTCCTTAAGTACATCTACCCTGTTGAACTTATTATGGGAAATAAATATTTAAATAAAAACAAGCTGCTGATTATTTCACATTTTACTTGTGAGCAACGGCACATTTAAATCTTACAAATATAGTTATTTGGCTTATATCGTGATAGATATCGTTATCGCCTGAAATGAAAAAAACATAGTGATATGAAAAAATCTCATATCGCCCAGCTCTAGCCTAAGGGTACATCTTTTGCCATCTTACAATGCTGTGATTGCAGCCATTCCCCAACTCTATGTGAATGGTACTCATGGTCTTTGATCAATGGTCATGAGAATTTGCATAATTAAGATTAAGGAACTGACCTCCCAGTCCATTGTTCCTTCAGTGGGCTGTTTCAGTCATTATGTAAATGTCCTGTTTATAAGATTGAAACCTGCAGTCAGCTGAGACTGAAGACGTCACCTGGATGAGTGACGAAACGTTTCTCCCACAAAACGCTACGTCCAGATGAACAGAATCAACTTTTGGAGATTTACTTACCTGAATGATTGAGATGCATCAAGACGTTTTAACCCACATTGGTTATCTGAAGTCTCTCTCTCCCTGTCAGACTGCACCCGGCGAGATGCTCGTTCTGCCGCTGCTGAACATCCGTCAATCGGAGCTGCGGCTGCGCTCGGACAGCGTCTTCCTGCTGCGCCAAGCCGCTCTGTCTCTGGACCTCCTCGTCTTCAGGGACCAGCTGGACCTGCGAGCACTGCAGCGGGCCGGCCGCCTGCGGCTCACGTTGGTCGACCACAACGTGCTGCCCAGGTAACACCTCACAGATGACCTTGCACACCTGAGTGGTGATCACACCTGTCTTAACATCCTGTCTCTGCTGCAGTTCAGACAGCGACCTAGAGGAGGCGGTTGCAGAGGTGATCGACCACCACCATCTAGAGAGGGAACCCTCCCCCACCTGTCCTGTTACTGCGGAAACAGTGGGATCCTGCGCTACCTTGGTGACAGAGCGCATCATTCAAAGAGCTCCAGAGATCCTGGACCTGCAGCTTGCTCACCTGCTTTACGGTACACACCTGGTGTTACTGAGCGTTCGAAGGTTATCGAATACATGAATGGTTTATTTGAAGAGTTTCAGTCAGGTTTCAGAGCTCATCACAGCACAGAAACAGCTTTAGTGAAGGTTACAAATGATCTTCTTATGGCCTCTGACAGTGGACTCATCTCTGTGCTTGTCCTGCTAGACCTCAGTGCAGCGTTCGATACTGTCGACCATAATATCCTATTAGAGCGATTAGAACATGCTGTAGGTTAGGGCTGCCACGATTAGTCGACTAGTCACGATTACGTCGACTATCAAAATCGTCGACGACTGATTTATTAGTCGATGCGTCGTTTGAAGCTTTGTAAGATCCCCAAAGACGCAGGAATAAGTAGCAGGATTTAAGAGTGTAATAACGGACTGAAACAGAAGATGGCAGCACTGCATGTACAAGGATGTCAGCTACCGTTAAACCCCGAAGAAGAAGCAGCTGTGTCCCAGAATTCATAGCGCAGCCCAGCTCAGTTTCCAACAATGGCGGCAGCTAGTTAGTTTTAATGTTACTCTTATTATTCTTTCTGGGTCACAAAATAAACGTTTAACATATTTTCAGGCGAGAATGTAGCTGTGTAAACCTCAAATATCTGCTCAGTTTATCAGGACACCACATATTTTCAAAAGCGCTCCGACCTTTTCGGAGACGTCTGTTACCCACTAGCTCGATAGCGAGCCGGGGGCTAGGCTAACTAGAGCTGTGAGAACACCGGACTCCCGGCTAATCGTTTTCAAACCCACCGCTGTCTTTCGCTACTCAGGTTAAACAGGATATATGAGTCACTTAGATAAATTAAAAATGTTATTGTTTGGCTTTTTTAGTATTTTATTTATTAGTATTAGTATTTTTATTTAGATAGCAAGGAGTTTATTAAACTTCACTGAAACAATCTGCAAATTTCATTAAAATTTAATAAACTATCATCTTGTCTTTATTTTTAGTTAGCACATACCTGAAACACTTAAAGCTGTAAGCTAATGATAGTTATATAAGAGCAGATGCTGCTGGTGCAATAAGCTGTAGTTTTACGGCCAATTGATGATGATCTGATTAGTCGACTAATCGCAAAAATAATCGGTGACTAGTCGACTATCAAAATAATCGTTTGTGGCAGCCCTACTGTAGGTATTACAGGTACTGCACTGCAGTGGTTTGTATCATATCTATCTAATAGACTCCAGTTTGTGCATGTAAATGGAGAGTCCTCTTCACACACTGAGGTTAATTATGGAGTTCCACAGGGTTCAGTGCTAGGACCAATTCTGTTTACATTATACATGCTTCCCTTAGGCAGCATCATTAGAAGACATAGCATACATTTACACTGCTATGCAGATGACACCCAGCTCTATCTGTCCATGAAGCCAGATAACACACACCAATGAGTTAAACTGCAGGAATGTCTTAAAGACATAAAGACCTGGATGGCCGCTAACTTTCTGCTTCTTAATTCAGATCAAACTGAGGTTATTGTACTCGGCCCTGAAAAGCTTAGAAATATGGTATCTAAGCAGATTCTTACTCTGGATGGCATTACCTTGGCCTCCAGTAACACTGTGAGGAACCTTGGAGTCATGTTTGACCAGGACATGTCCTTCAATGCACATATTAAACAAATATGTAAGACTGCTTTCTTCCATTTGTGCAACATCTCTAAAGTTAGAAATATCCTGTCTCAGAGTGACGCTGAAAAACTAGTTCATGCATTTATTACTTCCAGGCTGGACGACTGTAATTCATTATTATCAGGAAGTCCAAAAAACTCCCTGAAAAGCCTTCAGCTGATCCAAAATGCTGCAGCAAGAGTCCTGACAGAGACTAGAAAGAGAGAGCATATTTCTCCTGTTTTGGCTTCCTGTTAAGTCCAGAATTCAAAATCCTGCTGCTCACATACAATAGGGATGGGTACCGGTGTCCGGTGCCATGATGGCACCGGTTCTGACATAAACGGTAGTAACCAGACCGAAAAGCAGCGCACATTTCGGTGCTTTATTTCGGTGCTTTTTTTTCCTGAGCTGTGATACACTTCTAGCCAATCATTTTACGTTTCCCAGGATAGTAGGCGGGCCCAGGTACGTACGTTCTGTTAGAGCAGAGCTACAGATTAAAAATGTCCAAGGCGAAGCGGTCAAAAGTCTGGCTGTACTTCACAGCAAAATATGCAAACTCAGCAGCAACAAGTGCTTTAAGCTGATACTGTGATACTGTCAAAGGAGGTAACACCTCGAATCTGATGAAACACCTGGCGACGCATAGCGTTTTTTTAAAAGCCGAGAAATGCGCCGTATTTGATAGCTTGCTGTGAGACCTCACACTGTGCACGTTGGGTGGGTTGCCAGTTATCGGACCCGGAGCAACATCCCCCAAAAACCCGAAGAGGAGAGTCCTGGCCCCTAGCCCTGCCAGTGTAGCAGAAATGATGATGATGCAGCAGCAGCCGTTCTTCTCTGCGTGAGTAGCTTAATGTTGTTCGTGTGTAATTTACGCTGAGTAGGCTAACCACGTTATTACATTAATGCATGTAAGGTGAACTAGCAAACATCATCATAGCTACATGCAGCTGTCTTCTTGTTTGATGGCAGATACTCCCTTCACCCTGGACAAAAAGGCTAAAATGACCAAAGAAAAAGTGGGAAACAGATAAACATGAGAGGTTTTTGGACAAAGTTTGTGTTCTCCATTCTTTAAGCACCGGTTCGAGCACCGTTTAAGCACCGGCACCGTTTCAAAAGTACCGATTTGGCACCGGTATCGGATAAAACCTAAACGATACCCATCCCTAGTCTTAAATAATCAGGCCCCATCTGATCTTAATGACCTTGTAGTACCATATCACCCTATTAGAGCACTTCGCTCTCGCTCTGCCGGCCTACTTGTTGTTCCTAGAGTATTTAAAAGTAGAATGGGAGGCAGAGCTTCCTTCTGCTGGAGGTTTCTTCCTGTTAAAAGGGAGTTTTTCCTTCCAACTGTCGCCAAAGTGCTTGCCTGTTGAGTTTTCTCTTTATGTATTATTGTCGGGTCTACCTGTATAAATAAACCTGAATTGAGTAAATCTTGTGTGTCTGAAGTGTGCCGTTGACTGATTGGTGGGTTGTCTGTGTTGGTCTGCAGCTGCCATCGTGGTGGACTGCGTGGACATGTCACCTGCTGCAGGTAAAGTCACTCCCAAAGACAGTCAGTATGCTGCAGCGCTGGAGAACCTATTCCCTGCTCTGCCACCGAGGGGCGCTCTCTTCCAGGAGTTGCACAGAGCCAAGTTGGATGTCTCAGGTCAGTTTCTGAGAAGTCAGTCATAACTGAGAACACAGGTGGAACAAAGTCTGGACTCACCTGTGTTTGTTACTCTTCAGGTGTGGATACACTGCAGATTTGTACTTTTTCCTTTATAGTTTTTATTAAAGAATTCAATGGAGCATTGTTTTAGTATTGCAGTTTTACTGTACTTGGTGTAATATTTTTTTTATTGGAGTATTTGACGCAGTACTTTGTTTGCAGGTCTGAACACAGAGGAGATGTTGTTGAAGGACATGAAAGCTGTTTCAGGAAGTTTGAATCTCTCCGTTTCTGTTCTCTACATCTCACTGCAGGTCAGTACTGCACACTGTACTACAGTCATACTAATAAGCTGCAGTGACACCAGTCTGCCACCAGGTGGCATCAGAGCTGCAGAACACCTGACGAGACATGCTGCTGAGTATGGGTGTGTGTGTATGTGTCAGGAGTTCCTGCAGAGGGAGGACTTGGAGGCGGAGCTTTCAGGTTTCTGTCAGAAGTACGGATATGATTTGCTGCTGCTGATGACAATCTTCTTCACTGAGAGCAAAGAGCCAATCAGAGAACTTGCTGTGTTCAGCCACAGCACCACCTGCAGGGAACAGGTACACTCTCCTCCCCCTTCTTTAGTCTGCTGTTCCTTCTGCGTGACGGCTCAGGTGTCCTCCCTCCTCAGGTGAGCCAGTACCTGGAACAAGCCCAAAGCCCCGCCCTCAACCTGAGTCCACTCAGCAGCCCCCACTCTCACATCTCAGCCTATCATCAAGGTAACACTCCTGTAATCAGACACATCTTGCAGGTGTGCACAGGTGATGCTTGATGTTCTGCTGCCTCGTTAGCTATGCTCTGTAGGGTGTGTCTCTGGGGGGGGGTGGCCTCAGGACTGATGGTGACTTCATCACCCTATGTCTCCAGGAAACTCACTGGCGTCTCGGAAGAAGCTCCTCCCCATCATGAAAGACTTCCTGACGACGTGGGATGGGTATGGTTTCCCGGGAGACAGGAAGGACGAGCTGTCTCAGGTCCCGCCCACACCGATGAACAGCCTGGTGGAGGGCTCCCCTCTGGACAACGGTCTGCCTCGCATCACCTCCCAAGCCCTGGAGGAGAAGTTCAGCCAGATGGTCAACAGGACTGACCTCTGACCTGTCAGAGGAAGACAGCGATGAAGCACCAACGTTTTATGGGTTGTTTTTTTTTTTTTTTGTTGTTGTTTTTAGTTTTTTTTAGCAGGTGTTGTTGAACACGAGCATGAATCCGTGTTCCTGTTTCTCTAATAAAATCCAAAATGATCAAAAGAATCCGAGTCTGGAAACCCACCGACAGCAGGCATGAAGGTCTGCCCCCGCTGCACGCCTCGTGCTCAGAAAAAACTGCAGGGGCGCAGCTGTGACTGAGGCCTCCAGCCAGCAGGTGGTGCTGTTGGATCGGTCTGACACAATAAAGTTCTCTGCAGTCCTGCGTGGATGAAAGCACACTGTGCAAAAGTCATGAGCCACCCTCATTTCTTTATATTCTCTATGAGTATGTTTATTAAAACATACAAAACACATGTGATGGTTCAGAATTCAAACGTTTATCAAAGATCTGTAACATCATAGACTGAGCTGCAGCCGTGACGGAGCCTCCGTCTCACAGGGGGCTGCTGACGCTGTGTTGGAGCTCCTCGCACACGCTGACCATGATGTGGCTCCAAAATATAAGAATGGCTAAATCTGAGACTAATAAATATATGTACAATATATAATAGTATATGCATTACTGGATGCGTATACTAAATATGTTTTTCTACGTGTGTCTGTGTGTGTGTGCATATTTTACAAATTAAATGGAGTAAACAATAAAATAAAATATATAAAAAAATATACAGACTTTGCTGCTAACAGCGTGTGCAGACACAACACTGGCTCGTACCTGAACTTGTGATCACATGTTGCATCCAGCTGAGGTGTGCCGTCATAGCGGACCTTCATGCTTGTTTGAATCTGTTTGTTTTTTTGGGGGTTTTCTGAAGATGTGAATTTCTGACAGATTTGGCACTGTTGGGCCTCCGTAGACTGTTGGTTTTGGGTGTTTTATTAAAGAGAAAAAGAACTGCAGCCAACTGTCAGGAAACCAGCTGTGAATAAATCATGTTTCACAATAATTGCACTGAGAAGGGAAAGACTTTTATTGTGAAACAGAGGGAAGAAGCTTGCAGCAACAGGAAGTTTGCAGAAGAAAGGTTTTTGGTTTTTTTATTTACAATGTTTCATCATGAGTCATCAGGATAAAGTTTGGGGTACAACTCTGTAAACATCTGGAACATCTGCTCAGACTTGTGGTTTCCCCTCTGAAACACTCGCCTTCCTTCTGACCTTCCCCCGTTGGACTTGATGTATTTATTGTAGTGAGTAGGGATGGGTATCGTTTAGGTTTTATCCGATACCGGTGCCAAATCGGTACTTTTGAAACGGTGCCGGTGCTTAAACGGTGCTCGAACCGGTGCTTAATGAATGGAGAACACAAACTTTGTCCAAAAACCTCCCATGTTCAGCTGTTTTGTTTTGTTTTTGTAAAAAGATAACAATGTTAGCCTTTTCTGCAGCTATGGGGCATATATGGTATCACTCTTGGCTGGAAGCAGTGCTTAAACAATGGAAAAAACACAAACTTTGTCCTAAACCTCCCATGTTCAGCTGTTTTGTTTTGTTTTTGTAAAAAGATAACAATGTTAGCCTTTTCTGCAGCTATGGGGCATATATGGTATCACTCTTGGCTGGAAGCAGTACTTAAACAATGAAAAAAAAAAAACACAAACTTTGTCCAAAAACCTCTCATGTTTAACTGTTTTCCACTTTTTCTTTGGTCATTTTAGCCTTTTTGGCCAGGGTGAAGGGAGTATCTGCCATCAAACAAGAAGACAGCCGCATGTAGCTATGATGATGTTTGCTAGTTCACCTTACATGCATTAATGTAATAACGTGGTTAGCCTACTCAACGTAAATTACACACAAACAACATTAAGCTACTCACGCAGAGAAGAACGGCTGCTGCTGCATCATCATCCTCATCATTTCTGCTACACTGGCAGGGCTAGGGGCCAGGACTCTCCTCTTCGGGTTTTTGGGGGATGTTGCTCCGGGTCCGATAACTGGCAACCCACTCAACGTGCACAGTGTGAGGTCTCACAGCAAGCTATCAAATACGGCGCATTTCTGGGCTTTTAAAAAAACGCTATGCGTCGCCAGGTGTTTCATCAGATTCGAGGTGTTACCTCCTTTGACAGTATCACAGTATCAGCTTAAAGCACTTGTTGCTGCTGAGTTTGCATATTTTGCTGTGAAGTACAGCCAGACTTTTGACCGCTTCGCCTTGGACATTTTTAATCTGTAGCTCTGCTCTAACAGAACGTACGTACCTGGCCCCGCCTACTATCCTGGGAAACGTAAAATGATTGGCTAGAAGTGTATCACAGCTCAGGAAAAAAAAAGCACCGAAATAAAGCACCGAAATGTGCGCTGCTTTTCGGTCTGGTTACTACCGTTTATGTCAGAACACCGGTACCCATCCCTAGTAGTGAGTCGATTTATTAACTTGGGTGTTTGAAGTGGAAATGTTATTTCTAATTATGGTTGTAAAATTTTCTCCTTTATCTCTGGATTTCTTGTGTTGATTCCTAAATATATGTCATTCATGCCTCCTGACTTCCAAAATAAAAGTCTTTTTAAAGCATTTAACTGAATTTAAGCTGCTCTCACAGGCACTAGGACCCTGCGGACACTCTGCACTTCCTCCTGCTTTAAATAGCTTCAGCATCTGATTGGTGGATTTTTAATGAAGCAGGCTGAAGCTGATCTGCCACCTCACCTGTGTGCAAGGAGCAGGTGAGCGTGGCCAATCAGGTGGCGGCTCTGTGGTGAAATGCAGACAAACCTGTCAGGCAGAGAGAGAGAGAGAGCGAGCGAGCCCCATAGAGTCAGAGTGGGAACTCCCTCTGTGCGAGGGAGAGGAGAGGAAGGAGGACACCACACTCAGACATCCAGTGGGTCCCACACGCTGGTCAGAGCACGCCGTGACATCAGAGTGACATCATGAGCTCCCCCACTGAGCATACAGACGGGCACGGTGAGGACAGGTAAATATTTACAGCTCAAACGCTGTGTGAGAGTGTGTGTGTGTATTTGTGCGTGTGTGCGTGCGCATTTCCTGCTCAGTAAAAAGAGGAAGTTCAATTCAAACTGCTTCTGCTGCTGACGGTCAGTGAAGGGGTCTCTGTGATATGTTCACCGCCTGATGATCTGGGCTGTTGATCAGCAGGAAGTGATGTCCGTTGACTTCCTGCTTGCTATGGGGTCTCCCGGTCCAGGTCCTGAGCCTCATCGCCGATCTCTTCCTTGCTGATGACTTCACTGATTAGTCTGCAGTTTCTGATTGGCTCCTGGTCGGGTCCTGATCGGGTTCTGGTCCTCGGACAGGAAGCTGACGCCTTTTCCTGGATCTGAGCTCAGAGTCAAAGACCAGAGGAGGCCTCTGATCCTCCCGAGTCCCTGAAAACACTCTCTGAGCTCCTAACTCAGTCCGTGAAGCTCTGCAGGTGAGGCGTCCGGTCACGCCTGCGTGTCATGCGCTAGTTTGTGTCACACGTTGAGTTTTTGCAATTTCCCATCATGCTCCTGCAAACAGCTGATCTGTGGAGCAGGTGCTGAGTGAACGTCACCAAACAAACTGCCAGTAATGTGAACTGTGTTTGAGCTGATGAAGAAACGGACTGAACATCGCTCTGAGGTTCACGCCTCGCACTCTGCACCTGCAGCTTCACCTGCGCAGGTGAGGCCGTTGTAACACATGCAGAGCCGAGGACATTAGGGGAGAATATTTAACGTTCACAACACGCAGTTTAATAACCCGCGCCGAAACAAAGCATCTTATGTTCCTGGCCTAACCTTACTGCCCACGGAGGTGCGTCTGATAACACACCTGAGGACTGCGCTCACACACCATTTTGGCTTTTTTTAGAAAATCTGGCTGTAAATCAACAGCCTGAGCCAAGTGTGCCATCTGCTGGGACGAGCTCAGAATCAAAGGTGATGATGTAATAATGATTGGCTCCACCCCCTGCAGTTCACCTGCAGTATCTGCACGCACCACCAGGGGGCAGCCGCCAAGACTTTACGAATCTTTAAGGCTGGAGACAAAGAACTGAGCAGATTATACGATCTGCAAACATCAGTCTTCATCGTCTTAAACTCCTCCTCCTTCTTCTCACATGTTCTCACCTGAGGAGCCCTCTGATTGGCTGAGATCCTTTGTGAAGAGTTTTAATCTTTACCAGGATTTCATCTGAACTTTCATGTATCCATCCACAGCTGTTCCTCACCAGGAGTGACTCCAAGGAAGCTTTACAGACTCCTTCATCTCTCCTCTTTGTTTTTGTGGAGGCTCATCAGAGTTCTGATATTTTTGCGAGCTGACCCTGAAGGTACCGCAGTGAAAACACTCCTCACCTGCAGAGGACCACCCACTGCACACACCTGTTCAGTTACTGTAGCTGGAGATCAGGTGTGTCAGCTTCACAGCAAACAGAGGAACAATGAAGCCCCTCCCTTGTTCACCTGTTCAGGTGTGCGTGAGATAGTCAGAGCAGTCAGACGGGTTTGATCTGATTTTAATCACCAGGAGGCTTAACTGCCTGCAGGTCAGATCTGTGATTGGACGGAAACCCTGGAGCTATAAATAGTTTACAAACCTCCAAACGAACGTCACAGGAGGTCAGACCAAGGTGTGTGTGTGTGTGTGAGTCATGAATGTCCGATCAAACAAACTTATTTATTGGTCTTTATTTAACTTTAAATAATAGAACCACAAAAAAACGTCAAAATACCTGCAGAAGAACAATCAGCCAATCAGAGAAGAGAATCTGAATTGGGTCCCAGTTTCGGTTTTTCTTTGCTCTTCCAGGTCTGCTCCAGGGCCCTCAAGCCCCGCCAACATCCAGGACATGGAGCTGAGGGAGGAGTGGCAGGATGATGGCTTCCCCAGGTCAGAGGTCATGCTAACAGAGGCTAATAAAGATAAATAGATCCTTATGGAGGATGTTAATTTGTGCTAACAGAGGCTAATAGTAACATATGGTAAGAGGCGAATGTAGCTTTAATAAAGGCTAATGCTAATATGTGCTAACAGAAGCTAATAGCTGTGAATAAATGCAAACTAAAGCTAATGTGTGTGGTGAATATCTTCTCACCTCTTTGTTTCACATGTTTACCTGGTTTTACCTGGCTGGCGTTGCTGGGCTTGCTGCTTCAGACCACTTCCAGAGGATGACACAGAAAGTCCAGCAGGAGAATCAGGTGAAAACCAATTTTTGTAAGCTAAAGTTGAAGCTACGAGTCTGTTGTGGCCAGTGCTATCCTCTACGCTGTTGCATGCTGGGGGAGCAGATTGAGGGTTGCTGATGCTAACAGACTCAACGAACTGATCTGCAAGGCCAGCAATGTTGTGGGGATGTAGCTGGACTCTCTTAAGGTTGTGATGGAGAGGCATACGTTGTCCAGGATAAAGACAGTGTTGGATAATTCCTCCCACAAGAGCACGCTCAGTCATAGACTGAGATTACCAAAAAGCACCACTGAACGACCCAGGAATGCATTCCTGCCTGTGGCCATCTCCCTGTACAACTCATCCACCCAACACACTGTATACTGCTATTGCTACACCCTCTTTGCTCATGCTCTTCTTTCTTATTCAGATATTTATTAGTAAGCAGTGTTGGGACTAACGCGTTATTAAGTAACGCGTTACAGTAACTACGTTATTATTGTGGTAACGAGCACGGTAACTAGTTATGCCAAAATCAGGAACGCGTTACTCGTTACTGGGATTTAGATAGGCTCGTTACTCGTTACTTCGTGTGGTGGCTGTCGCGGAGCTTCCACAGATTCAGTAACATAAGCAAGTGGTGGAGGCCAGCAGGTGGATGAGGGAAAGGGAGGCAAGAGGAGAGACCCGAAGCGGCCGCTGGTCCGAGAGTGTCAGGTGAACTGAACTTCAGGTTAGAAGTTATGACCTGCAGTCCATCTGGGTCAGATATGAACCAAGTTTAGGTGGAGTTTATTTAATATTAATTTCTAGTATCAGCTGATGTTTGCTGGAGCCACAGCTGTAAAGCTGCTGGTCATGATGTCGGTTTGGATATGTGGTGAGAGGGAAACATGAAGATGAAACCAGGAGATGTCCTTACTGGATCATCAGAGCTGAACAGGTGATGGAGAAACAATTTTCTGTCCCAGTCCAGCCCTGTATGCAGCTCATCTGCAGTCTGGTGTTACCTACATCTTCCTATTCAGAAGGCAGAATTTCAGAGTTGTGAGTACAATCAAAGCACCACGACTGCAGTTTTTGTGTTGGATGTAAAAAGCGCACATGACTCTGTGATGTAGGCTAGAATCATGGCAGCAGTCAACGATGGTGCAGGCGTGGGATTTCTCTCGTGGAAATGTGCACATTATCTTTTCCTTTGTATTGGTAGGTGGCACAGTGCACTGTGGCAAGTAAGCAAGCTAGAAGACTGGCAAAGTTACGGAAGCAACACATTAACAAGAGAAGTCTGAGTAAAACCAAAGTTACTTTCCCTACTAACTAGTTACTTTGAAAGTAACGAGTAACTTCAAGTAACTGAGTTACTTTTGATGGAAGTAACTAGTAATGTAACTAAGTTACTAATTTAAAGTAACTTACTCAACACTGTTAGTAAGTGGCTTATATATATGTAAATATTGTATATATTGTGCTATTGTTTATTTCCTGTATTGTCTTTGTTGCTGTTGGTACTGGAGCGCTGTAACCAACATCATTTCCTCTATGGCTCAGTAAAGTATTCTGATTCTGACAAAGCTCAAAGTCACCAATCAAAGGTGATCAAAATCAATGACAACAATCTTCCAAAAATCAATCAGTGTTCACTCTGTCCTCTGTTCTTTAGCTCCGGTCACCAGCCTCACTCTATCGGGTGGAGGCGGAGCTAAGAAGCGTCTGGTGGCACCGTCTCTGAGTCTCACGCTGAACCGCCGTGACTCGAACGATCGGAACAGCTTCTCTGCAGCCGCGCTGTCAGGGACACCAGACGACACACCGTCGCTTGACATCAACCTGGAAGCTCTGGAGACGCCATCGGACAGCGAGACAGGAACACTGCCGGACAGCATGCACGACCTGGAGTGGGACGGTGAGATGTGCACGCAGATGGGAAGTAATGTAACCGAGAGAAAAGCAGCTGACCTCTGACCTCTGTCTCACAGACGACCTTCCTCGGATGGGCAGAGGTGGAGCTGTGGGTGTGGCCAGAAATCCGATGGAGCAGTCCGAAGGTCTGATGGAGCTGGATCAGGTGGACAGCAGAGGGCGGCGCTGGAGGCGGTTCTGCATCTCAGGACACGAATACCATGTCAACATGAGCGTCCTGGAGCCGTACCTGCAGGTCCTGTCGCATGGAGGTCAGAGGTCACACACCCACCAAACTACCTGTAATACACCTGCAGGAGCTTCCAGGTCTCACACACACCTGAAAAACACCTGTAACACAAATAAGATGATACACTGATATTACACCTGCAGGAGCGCCACACACACTCACCTGTAACACACCTGCAGGTGCCATGGAGCTAACACTGTATTGTATTTGAAATTGCACCGTGACAGCTCTGCCTGTGGTTGGTTGACAGGCTACTTTGGAGACGGGATGAACGCCATCATCCTCTTCACTTCTTGTTACCTGCCGGAGAACACAGTGGAAAACTACGAGTATGTCATGGAAAACCTGTTCAGGTGAGTTTGGGCCCAGAAATTGTGGTCAAATGCTAGCAGGTGTGAGCCACGCCTCCTTTATCACCTGTCTTCCCCTGCAGGTACATTGTGGGGACGCTGGACCTGATGGTCTCAGAGAATTACCTGCTAGTCTACCTGTGCGCCATGGCTCCCAGAAATAAGCTGCCCTCCATCAAATGGCTTCACCAGTGCTACACGTCCATCGACAGGAGGTACAGCATCCCCTCTCAGCACTGCTCTGAGGGGTGGAGCTTCTTTACTTCCTGTTCCTTCAGTAACTGTGACCCCTGGCTGCCCCTGGGTAGGTCCGGGATGGGCGTGAGGTTCTGGGGGCGCTCCGTCTCTGGGCTGGGGCCCGGGCCGGGCCTCGGGGGCTTGGGTCCTGGTTGGTGTGTTGCCGGGGTTGTGGGCGGGTGGGTGCATGGGGGCCCAGCCCTGGAGCAGGGTGCCGCCGGTGCATCGAGCCACCTGGGGGGCTCTTCAACTGGTGGGGAAGATTGTCACATCTTGCAGGAGCTTTCCTCTCCTCAGGGGCTCTCTCTACAGGAGGGGGAGATACAGGAGAGGTGGAGGAAGATCTCAGCCTGGGTGTTTATTGTCTTATGTAGTCTGGAAGATGAGTGGATGGTGGGGTGGGTGCAGTTTTCTCTGTGGTGGGGTTGGGTAGACTGTCCTGGGCTCTGTGGGGCCGGGAGGCGCTGCTGCGCTGGGCCCCGGTCTGGATGGGCCTGGGCCCCCTTTCCCTGGCAGGTCGCGGAGTGTGGGGGTACCTACTGGGGTCAGCGGGGGAGCTGGCCCCAGGGAGGGGTCACTTGCCCCTCCCTTCCTTCCCTCCCCATCTCCAGCTGCCTCCCTCTTCCCGCTCCATCACAACCACCCACACATGCAGGGCCTTGGAGTAGGGGTATGTCACCAGGGTGCAGAGGAGGCTACCCCCCCCCGTCCCCTTCTGGCTGCCTCTGCCTCAATTTTATCCCACAACTTAGACATTCACATTATTCACACTCTCATTACACATACATATAGGATCTTGGGGGTGGGCACGATACACGGAGTCCAAAGTACCATCAGGGTGTACACCCCACCCCTGGCATCGTTGCCCACCTCTCAATTTTAAACACACGTAGACATTGAGGGCTAGCAGGAGGGACCATGCGCTTACCTGCTGCTCTCTGGCAGGTAGCTCCAAGCCCTCCTGGGTTTTAAATGCACCTTAGAACACACATGCATCAACATTACAATGAGCGGGTGGAGGGAGGTTCGGAGTCTTCTCTCACCCCCATTCTCTGCGGCCTGCTGGAGCAGGGGGGCTAGGAGGAGGAGTTGGCCGTCCGACTGCGGTCTGGAGTGTGGGGCCTCCCTGCTGCTGCGGAGTCGGGGCGGTCTGCCTCCCCCCACCGCAGGGAAAAGGGTAACACCACCTGGGTCTGGGTGCAGTTCCCCCCCCTCCAGGGGCAAGGGTACCTAGACCCGGTTTGTAGAGTACGGTTGGGGAGTGTGATCGTGTGTACAACGTCTCTTTATGTCTGTCTCCACGTTGGTTGAGTGTGGAGTAAGTGCATATGAGAGCATGAGGGTGGGAATGGATGTTTGTATCTGTGTGTGCCTGTATGTCTGTGTCTATATGTCAGGTTGGGTGTCAGACGCCACCTCTCTGGGGACACCTCAGGCCCTCCAAGGTTTGGAGGCCTATCTCCCCCTACCACCACTTCCCCTGCCAGTGGCGGACTCCCTCAGACATCGGTGCGTTGGTGGTTCTTTGTGTCCGGGGATGGGCATCCAGGTACACACCGGCTCACTCCTTGGCGGCCGCTTATCGGGGCCTGGAGCCTGGGGCTCGCTCGGGCCACTTCGGAGGTGGGGTGCCCCCGGCCTCTCGGCCTGGGGCTCGGTCACTCAGGCACGGCTGGCTGCCAGCGGAGCTCACGGGCGCGTCACTGCAACTCCCCCTGGCTTCTGCTCCGCGGCTGCTGAGTGAGCCCTCATCTGGGACTCTCCTCAGCTCTTTCTGGGACAGTGGCGCGGCTGCCCCTCTGTTGGTCTTCCTTGGTCTCTTGTGTTCTGGGGGCCTCTGGATGTCTGGAGTTTTGATCTCCTCCATACCTGCTTCATGCCCTGGAGGACGGGGCTGTGGCCCCCCCACACCCTCTAGCAGATCATTACATGAAGGAACCTTTTAAAAAAACAAAAAACAAGCGCGTCCATGCTCACAGGTGTACACACGGGTGATCACACCCACAAACTACACCCTTTTTGGCTCCTACCTCAAAGCACACTGTGTTCTGTTGATCTTATGTGCTGCACAATAATGTTTAACATTTAGTATTTACTGTCATATTCCCATATATCATTGTGATGTTGTTTATTCTATTACTCTTGTTCTCTTCTGCTTGTTTTCTTTTTCTTTCTCAGCAGGTGATCCAGGTGATTGATATATGCATTTTTTTTCTCTGCCCGTTCTGTTGGTTTTTGTCTTTTGCCCTTCTCCCCCGTCCCTCTTCTCAGCTGTTTCTCTTTCCCTCTTTCTTTCTCCCCTTCTTTCCCCCAGTCAAGTCTGTCCCGTATTCAGTAAGTGAAAATAAAATAAACAATAAAAGGTGAATCAAATGGACCATTACGGCAAGGCTGGGATGGTCAGTTTGGTAAAGTAAATCCGTTGGGCATCTTTCTTTGCCTTAAAAAAGAGGAAAAAAAAAAAAAGTAACTGTGACCCCGTAGACGAGTAGAGCTTCTCATAACTGCTCGCTGTGTCTGCTCCGACCTGTGGACCATGCGGCGAGATGATCTTTCAGTTCAACTACCTGCAATTTTGCTTTATTTATGTAGCACGAACAGTCGCATCGGGGCACCTAACAATCATGTGACCCCCTATGAGAAGGCACTTTGGCGACAGGAAGTAACCTCCAGCAGTACCAGGCTCAGGGGTGGCCATCAGCCGCGACCGGTGTGGGTGAGAGGAGGAAGACGGGATATTCTGAATGTGAGACGAGCTAAGGTGAAAACAAGGCGCGTTACGCTAACCATAGGCAAGAGCGCCAATGGAGAGCTCCACCCCCATCACAGCCACAACAAAAATGACCCCTCTATTCATCCATTTGCAGTGTCAGGGTCACGACCTGATTTTCACACGCTGCGTGGCGTGCAGCGCCGAGATCCTATTTGGAGCATCCACTCGAGTCAGACTTCCTGTTTGGAAACAACCAACCCACCAACTCTGCAATCCAAGATGGCAGCAGTGGGGGTTCAACACCCCCCGCCTCTCGCCATGTCACCTTCTGCTAATAAAAGCTAATAGCTGGCTGTGGCTCAACGACAGCAGGTGATGGTGCTGACGTCGGGTCAGACTCCGTCATGACGTCTTTAATCTGATTGATCACGCTCGCTGTGTAAGAGACGCTCTGATTGGAGCGCTGCTCTGTGTGGTCATGATGTAATCATCAGTTGCCTTTGCTGTTGGGAGATGATGTCGGGGATTCAGCCATGTTTCCAGCTCTTTGGAGGTCATCTTCTTCCTCCTCCTCATCACAGCTGTGCACGCTTACAACCACAGCAGCACTTTAACTCGTCTGTCATACGTAATGGCGTTACCGCGACCAGCTGATGGTCACGGTGGCCTTTGAAGTGTGTTTAGCGCACAAGGACATGGGGGTTCACTGTCCTCATGTCTCCGCAGGCTGAAGAAGGACCTGAAGGGGCTGCTGGTCGTCCATCCCGCCTGGTACATCAAAGCTCTCATCACGCTGGTCAAACCTTTTATCAGGTCAGCGCGCACACACACACACACACACACACACACACACACACACACACACACACACACACACACACACACACACACACACACAATGTACATTTGGTTTTTCTGGACCCTGGTTGGCTGCAGTGCATTCCTACCACCAGAAGGTGGCAGTGAAGTACCAAGAAGCTGAAATCTAGCAGGGCCTCTGTCAGTGAGCTGCACTTTGACTCTGTATGGAGTCAAAGTGCAGCTCACTGGATAAATCACTGTGTGCATGTTCACAGTGCAGCATCTAATGAGTCTTTACTTGGGATGAGGGAAAGAAATTAGACTAACAGACTAGTGTAAAAGTAAGAAATGCTCAGAAGTTTAGTTCAATTTCAAATTCAAATTCAAATTCAAATTTTATTTGTCACGTACACAGTCATACACAGTACAATATGTAGTGAAATGCTTGGACAACTGCTTGTGACCTAAAGAGAACAAAAAAGGAAAAGGCTATGAATAAGATAGGAAATAAATATGAAAAATTAAAAAGGGTAAATTTAACTAGGAAGGAATAAAATATAAATTAAGGTTAAAAATGAAATAACTGTACAACACAAATTAGAATGAAGGGTAAATTTAACTGGGAAGAATAAGATAAAATATATAAATTAAAGTTGAAAATAAAATAACTGTACAACAAAATACACAATATAGAACTATATAAGAATGTATGAAGAAATCTAAATATAAATAAATATATACACAATAACAGCAGCTGTACAAGTATTAACTGGAAATGAAGAATATAGTGACCAGTGTTGTGCAAAAACAATGTCCAGAAAGTCCAGTGTGTGTGTAAGAACCATATGTGTGGGTCAGTACTGTGTGGTGGTGTGATTGAGAGACCGTATCGCCTGCGGGAAGAAGCTCCTCCTCAGTCTCTCTGTGTTGGTCTTCAGGGAGCGGAATCGCTTTCCTGACCTCAGCAGAGAGAACAGTCTGTTGTTGGGATGGCTGAGGTCCTTCACCATCTTCCTGGCCTTGGTCCAGCACCGCCTGCTGTAGACTGAGTGCAGGTCAGGGAGCTCGGAGCGGATGGTGCGCTCAGCTGACCGCACAACCCTCTGTAGAGCTCGTCTGTCCTGCATGGTGCTGTTCCCGAACCAGGTTAAGATGTTTCCCACCAGGATGCTCTCTATGGTGCACGAGTAAAAGTTCCTGAGCACCTTGGAGGGCAGTTGGAAGTCTCTCAAGCGTCTGAGGTGGTAGAGACGCTGTCGGGCCTTTTTCACCACGGTGTTGATGTGACAGGACCATGACAGGTCCTGCGTGATGTGAACTCCGAGGTATTTGAAGCTGTCCACTCTCTCCACTGGGCACTCGTTGATGACGGGGGTCTGGTAGTTCCTCTCCTGCTTAGTGCTGAAGTCCACTATCAGCTCCTTTGTCTTACTGACGTTTAGAAGGAGGTTGTTCCTCTGGCACCAGTTCTCCAGATTCCTAATCTCCTTCAGGTAGGCCGTCTCGTTGTTATCAGAGATCAGGCCCACCACGACGGTGTCGTCAGCAAACTTGATGATGGTGGTGGAGCTGGTAGTGGCCACACAGTCATATGTGTACAAAGAGTACAGCAGGGGGCTCAGAACACACCCCTGGGGGGCTCCAGTGCTGAGAGTGGTGGAGGCTGAGACATGTCCGCCCATCCTTACTGCCTGTGGTCTGCCAGTTAGGAAGTTGGAGATCCACAGATGAGCTGAGTCCCAGATGCTCCAGCTTGGTGGTGAGTGTGGAGGGAATTATGGTGTTAAATGCAGAGCTGTAGTCTATGAAGAGCATTTTAACATAATTCCCCCTTCTAGTGTCCAAGTGAGTGAGTGATGTGTGGAGGAGATGAGAGATGGCATCGTCTGTGGAACGATTTGGACGGTAAGCGAACTGTAGTGGGTCCAGTGTGTCTGGTAGTGAAGAAATGATGAAGTCTCTGACCAGGCGTTCAAAGCACTTCATCACTACTGAGGTGAGGGCTACAGGGCGATAGTCATTGAGAGAAGCAGGGTGGAAAATGTCAAAAACTAACAACAAAGGCATTTTAAAATATTTATCACATTCGTGATCAGAGGTGGCAAAAGTCCAGACATTCAGTGTTTAAGTAGAGAAGAGTTATTGTCAAAAGCACATGTACAGATCATACACAGTGAAACTGCAGGGCTCCCACAGTCCTCAGTGTTACACTAAACAACATAAAAGATAAAAGTCTTATACACACAACAGTGTCCAACACAGTCTGAGTGTTTTTGGGAAAGTGGGAGTGTGGGAGTCAGTGAAGGGCGGTGGTTCAGAGTTTTGGGGGGGCGGGGTCGACAGAGCAGGGAGAGAGTAGATGTCCTGGAGTGAGGGCAGAGAAGCACCCACGATCCTTTCTCTGCTCTCGCTCTCCTCAGTTTGAGGAGGAAGTAGAGTCGCTGTTGGGCTTTACGGACCACGATGCTGTTCTTTGACGACATCAATATGAAGTACATATACTAGTGTTAAAAAATACTGCAGTAAAAGTTCAAGTATGGATTTAAACTTAAGTGAAAAAGTACAGGCTCTGACAGTTACTCAGAGTAAGAAAGTAAAGAGCAGCTCCTTGAAGGACGTTTTTACTGAACCTCCTGTTATATTAATGTAATAAAGTAATAATAGATGGAGATGAGCAGGTTTTCCCAACGACGATGCACCACCTGGTGGCAGATGTCTACATAACATTTAAGACCCAATAATTTACTGGCGTTAGATTAAATGGCTGTCATGTCTGTTGCTGACGATTAACACATCGCCAATCTTCGTAATTCTTTCGATCTTGAAGAATTCTTCCAAGAGTCTGTGGTGCACGCTGGTGAAACCAGAACCTCACAGAACTGCACCGCCTGATGGAAACATCGGTCAGCACAAGGCGCCATCTCAGTGTCTTAAAGAGTGTTTGATGTTATGCAGATGTTGGATGTTGCAGCAGAAACACATTCTAAAGCTCAGACCTGAGCTTTAGAACAGGACCCCAAGTCTTCCCCCTCGGTTAGAGCGGCCTCCTGTGGTGGATCTGGTCATTACACAGATAAATCTCAGTGAGAAATCTTACAGGTTAAACTATCCCAGGTCCTGATGTGTTGTGTTAGCTTGATGTAGTTGGTCTGTCTCACCTGTGACCTTTGACCCTGTTCTCCACAGCGATAAGTTCAGCAGGAAGATCCGCTTCATTCAGAGTCTGCAGCAGCTGTCCGAGCTCATCCCCACAGACCAGCTGCAGATCCCCGACGCCATCCGCCAGTAAGGCCCTCTGACTCCAGTCTGACTCCACTCTGACTCTGACTCCACTCTGACTCCAGTCTGACTCTGACTCCACTCTGACTCCACTCTGACTCTGACTCCACTCTGACTCCAGTCTGACTCTGACTCCAGTCTGACTCCACTCTGACTCTGACTCCACTCCAACTCCACTCTGACTCCACTCTGACTCCAGTCTGACTCCACTCTGACTCTGACTCCACTCTAACTCCACTCTGACTCTGACTCCACTCTGACTCTGACTCCCCTCTAACTCCACTCTGACTCTGACTCCACTCTGACTCTGACTCCGCTCTAACTCTGCTCTGACTCCACTCTGACTCTGACTCCACTCTGACTCTGACTCCACTCTGACTCCACTCTGACTCCGCTCTAACTCTGCTCTGACTCCACTCTGACTCTGACTCCACTCTGACTCCAGTCTGACTCCACTCTGACTCTGACTCCACTCTGACTCCACTCTGACTCCACTCTGACTCTGACTCCCCTCTAACTCCACTCTGACTCCACTCTGACTCTGACTCCACTCTAACTCTGCTCTGACTCCACTCTGACTCTGACTCCACTCTGACTCCACTCCACTCTGACTCCACTCTGACTCCACTCTGACTCTGACTCTGACTCCACTCTAACTCCACTCTGACTCTGACTCCCCTCTAACTCCACTCTGACTCTGACTCCGCTCTAACTCTACTCTGACTCCACTCTGACTCTGACTCCACTCTGACTCTGACTCCACTCCAACTCCACTCTGACTCCAGTCTGACTCTGACTCCGCTCTAACTCTGCTCTGACTCTGACTCCACTCTGACTCCAGTCTGACTCCACTCTGACTCTGACTCCACTCTGACTCCACTCTGACTCTGACTCCACTCTGACTCCAGTCTGACTCCACTCTGACTCTGACTCCACTCTAACTCCACTCTGACTCTGACTCCACTCTGACTCCACTCTAACTCTGCTCTGACTCCACTCTGACTCCGCTCTGACTCCACTCTGGCTTGGACTCCATTGTAACTCTAATCTGGCTCTAAGATAACTTTGATGATCGATTGAACACACAGATTAAATACAAAATGCAAGAAAACGCTTATAACACCTCACAAAAAGGCTAACAGTGGCAGCTGGGTTAGCTGCTACTTCTGTATGTTTTAGACCTAACCCATACTGACCTTTGACCCCTATTCACCTTAACAGCTGGTGATAACAGCCTTTTCTTATTCCTTCTGTTTGACTAACTCCTATTTTACTGAGTCATACTTCCTGTATCATTTCCAAATTAAAAGCCCTCCATCAGTTTGCATTGAGCCTTTTATTGAGAAACGATTGCAGAAATGTCACGTGATCTGTGCCGTGAGGAAGACGGAGAGAAGACGAAGACGCTCACAGAGACGTTAAGGCCTGCTGATGTTGGCGCGGTTCATGAATCCACTTCCTGTCTCTCTGCAGGTTTGATGAGAAGCTGAACAGATGACCCTCTCACACGTCACACTGGAGGGACCCAGGAGGCCACAGGGTCAGGAAGCCTGCTGACCTTTGACCTGTGGCGTGTACATATGAGCAGACTGCTGTACGTCTGTGTGCTGGTGGCGTTCGGACTCGGAGAGGACGAACATGCTAACGGGAACTCTGCTGCTTCTTTCCTCTAAACTTGAACAAACGCTAACTTACTGTTTATTTATTGGCGTATTTAAGACGGCGGTGAGAGCGAGACACCCGACACATCGCGCCGTCACGTTTCTGTCTGAGCCTCAGATCTATGGACGTGTGGGGGGTGGGGCTAATCGGGCTCTGTAATCCAGGTGATAGAATCTGTTTTGGTTTTCATGTCCATGTGAAACACGTGAGTGGAGCTTCACTGCGGAAAGTTGCTGACTGGTTGCTGACTGTGTTTCACTTCCTGTAATAAAGCATGGATCAAGCAGCCTGACTCGTCCTGTTTGTTTCATGAGGTCCCGTCTACCTGAAAACGCGTGACGCTGACTCACGGTTTGCGACCTCACCGCCGTTTCAGGGTCAGCAGCGGGCTCTTAGGCTTGACGAGGTAATGTTGACAGCTGTGGACAGGACAATTATTTAGTTTTTCTTTTTAGTTTTGAGTTCACAGAATTATTCATTTTCCACACAGTGTAAACGCGAGTGCTTACTGGCTGAAATGATTGTCAGGTGACCTGTATTCTTCTTTCTGAATGGCCTGCAGGGAACAGCTCAATCCAAACATCAACAGTATCAACACCAACGTGAGTTCAGCCCACTGAACTGTGTCAGAGCGCCCTGCTGTGACTGTGATTTACATCTTTTCTCTCACACGTCCAAACCTTTCCGTGATCACTCTCGTCTCTTTTTTACAGCCTGTGCTCGTCTCCAAGTGCTCTACGTTCAGCTTTCCAAAACGCACAATTTCAAAATAAAAGCTCAAAGGTGTTGTGTTAAATCATTATTGTGAAAAGTGAAAATCACAGTAGCACGCACACTGCTGCTTTCATAAAGGTGTCAGTATTGGAAAAACTATGACATTGGGGGTGTCCAAGTTCATGGGCTGCATCCTCCTGAGGCCGCATTTGTAGCCCGATTACGTCACAGCGACGCGATGAAGCCTGTCCAAATTCAAAAGCTGCTCCAAATGCGTTCCCCTTTTCCCAGATTTGAAGGATGGGTCGGGTGTATCCTTTGTGGCCTATATTATCCCAGAATTCATATTCATATTCCAGTTTCCAACAATGGCAGCAGCTACTTTTAATATTACTCTGTGTCACAAAACATACTTTCAGGCAAAAATGTAGCTGCGTGAACTTCAAACATCTGCTCGGCTTATCACGATTTCACATATTTGCAAAAGTGCTCCGACGTTTTGGGAGACGAACTCCCCGCACATCGTTTTCAACCCCACCGTGGTCTTTGGCTACTCAGGTCAAACATGATATATAAGTCAATTAGATACTTATAAATGTCATTGTTTGGCTTTTTTCAGTGTCTGATTTGTTTGTGAGTAAATCGGTTTGGCTGAGATTAAAGTTATAGTTCTCACACAGCTGAATAAACATCAAAAAGAAAACTGATTAAACAGAAGTATGAGATGGTCGAGAGTTTACTCCAGTGTTCTGTTATGTAAGCAGTGTGGGCTGTTTCACCTGCACCAGAACTCAACTGTTTACATACAGTGGCTTGCAAAAGTATTCGGCCCCTTTCAACTTTCCCACATTTTGTCACATTACAGCCACAAACATGAATCAATGTTATTGGAATTCCACGTGAAAGACCAACACAAACACGTGAGGAGTGGAACGAAAATCAGACATGATTCCAAACATGTTTTACAAATAAATAACTGCAAAATGTGGGAAAGTTCAAGGGGGCCAAATACTTTTGCAAGCCACTGTAAATAGGGGCGTGGCCTCTGTGACCGACAGGTAATCATAACAAACTGTCTGTGAGGGCTGAGCTTTAATGAGTAAAATTTGAGGATTTTGATTGGATGTGACCTCACAAACTGGAAGAGCATTCGGCAAAACACAAAAAGAGCACCACCCCATGCACATGTGAGACCGTACATGGACAGTTATAAAAGTGTGAAAGTATCTTTTACGTGAGCCGTGCACCGGCTCCGGCTGTGTGTCAGCTCTCAGGTTTCCTGTAGGTGGTGATCAGCTGTAGCTGGATGGTGATGGGTGTGAGCTGGTGGTGGTGTAGTGTATAGGTATGTGTGGGTGGAGTCAAACACACACAGCCCTCAGTGTTACAGTAAAACAATATAAAGATTAAAAAATAGAAGTCTAATATACAACACAATGCAGTCTTTCATAAACAACAGTGTCCAACACAACCATAGTGACTGTGGGCAAGAGTTCGTGTGTGGGGGGGGGCAGTCAGTGAAAGGGTGATGGTGGATGTTCAGTTTGTTTTATTTATGTCTGGGGGGGTTCAGAGGGAAGAGGTGGATGCAGGTCTGGAGTTGGTGTGTGTAAGAGCAGGGAGAGAGTTCAGCATCCTGACAGCCTGATGGATGGAGCTGTCTCTCAGTCTGGTTCTAGCCATGGCGTACAGCTCCACCATAGCCGGACTGGCCATCGGCATTTGCCCGGTGGGCCGATGGGTTTGTTTGTTTTTTTTCCGTTTTTTTCCGTAACGGTATACACACTGAAAGGTGGTGGATTGGCCAGATGCAGACCCGAGGCGATGAACTGAACTTCAGGTAAGAAGTTATGACCTGCAGTCTATCTGGGTCAGATATGAACCAAGTTTAGGTGGAGTTTATTTTCGTTTTGCTGACTTTTTACAGTCAGTTACAGTAACTCGTACTGCGTACTAGCTAGCATGACGGAGTTTATATACTGCTGGGCGGGTGCTATGATGTTACTGATGTTGAACTTGTTTTATCTTATTTTATTTATAAGGTTAGTTAGTAGAGTTTCCAACTGTCCCGTAAAAAAAACGGAATCGTCTCGTATTCAGAGAAAATATTATGCGTTTCGTATTGAAGTGAAAAGGAACACAGTTTGTCCCGGACTTCAGCTAGAATGAAAAAGACACAAAGCTGGAGTTATTCTGTGTAGGGAAGTTATGAACTGTTTCTGAGAGACTAATAACACCAGGATCCTTTTCTAAGTAGCTGACAGCTGGTAACTGTGCAGGGGCGGGTCTAGCAAAGTGTTGCCAGGGGGCCAGGTAGGGCATTAATATGTTTTGTTTAGGGTTATTGTACATAGTAATTTTTTTAGGGTCCCATCATAATTTCTTCAGAAGTACTGTATATGATGCCAGTATTTCCCACATTTTCTAGATACTGTACCAGTGCTGTGTGTAAAATGCCATCAAAAAGTCAATTAAGTTTTATTCTTTCTCAGCTGTCTTTCTATCTCCTTTCACTTTGTAAAGGTTGCCATGTTAGAAAGAATATTTTGCCCTGCCATGCTGTTTATTGATGTGGAAAATGAATGGTTTATGAAAATATATCTAAATCTGTCATCAGTAATCAGTAATGATCATGTCTCACCTCTAGTCTCCTCTGTCTTAATTTCAGGTTTTCACCATGTGTTGTAGATAGTTCAGGTTAACTCGACCAAGCAGTCTACTTTCGGGTACTGTTTAGAATACCAGAATAAGGAGGATGGTGTAGATTTAAGTTTATGAGACTGATACATATATACCAACAAGACAGCGTCCATCACTGTGACAACAGCGTTTGTTTTCATTCAAAGGCTTTATGGTTTTTCCTATAATACCTGGTGGGCCGGTCTCTAGTCAAAATGCCCAGGCCGATTTTTTTGTCCCAGTCCAGCCCTGACCTCCACCCAGGCATAGTGATGGGTGTAAGCTGTGGATGGAGGTGTAGTGTATGGCGATGGGTGTAAGCTGTGGATGGAGGTGTCGCTGCCTGTGTATACGAGCTGTTTACTGAAGGTTTCTATTCTCACTCTGATGACTCCGCTCTTTGGGCTCTCTCTCTCATTTATGGCCCGCCAGCTTGACGCCCCGCCCACAGTCCATTTCACGCACTGTTCACGCGTCCACTTCGCGCTCCGATTGGCTGACGTTCTGGGCCGGCCAATCACAGAGTTCCCTGTAGCAGAGGCTTGGCGAGTTCACGCTGTCCGCACGTGCTGCTCGGAGGGTAGCGGGACCCCCGCCCCTCCTGCGGTATAAAACGGGCCGGGGTTGTTTACAGAAAGAATCACAGACGGTACCGACAGCCTGGCCCGGTGGCACTTCCAGTTCTCTAATTTAGCAGCTTCCCTGGTTCATTAAACCCTTATTTCATTTTGTTTTCGCGCCTCGGTGGCGGTTTCTGCACTAACCGGACATTTCACCGTCGCTCCGTGACACTCTGACCCCTTGACTTCCGGTCCGTTTCGGCCGTCGTCATGGTTCTGTCCCCGGCCAGCAGGCTGCGGCTGTTCCGGGTGGTGTTTTCCGAACCCGGCCGCGCCTTCTATAGCAGCGGGGACAAGCTGTCCGGCTCCGTGCAGCTGGAGGCCGAGCAGCCCTGCAGGGTGGACGGCCTCCGCGTCACCGCCGCCGGCTGCGCGCGCGTCCAGCCCCGCAAGAAGCGCGGGAGGAGCCAGGAGGTGGAGTACCTGAAGTACGACGAGGATGTGCGGCTGGAGGAGGCGCTTAGCCCAGGTGAAGCTCCGAGATCAGACAGTACAGGAATTAGTTAATCAATACAGGTATCGATTCAAAGCTCACATAAAAAAAACTTTATTATCCAGATCAGTTAGAGAAACACGCGGAAGAATCTGAATCTGCATGATTGTAGGATTTCCTGCAGTCTCTCAGTGATTGACTGATGTAATGCAAACTTTAATTGTACTTATAAAAACCCACGAATGAAGGAGGAGATTGTCTTCAGGGACCAGAGCAGTGTCTGCTTCACGCTGTAAACATGTTCATTTTAACATAGGAGTCTGCGGGTCTGGCTCACTACTGTCTCTGCTGGACTCCAGAGGAACTGCAGGATGTGAGACCCAGGTCGTGTCCAAATTCATGGGCTGCATCCTCCTGAGGACGGGTTTGTAGACCGATTATGTCACAGCGATGCGCCGAGGGCTGTCCAAATTCGTCGACTCCTCCGAATGCAGCCGACAAATGCGTCCTCCTTTTCCCCGAATTTGAAGGATGGGTCAGGTGTGTCCTTCGTGGCCCACCATATCCCAGAATTCGTAGCGCGGCCCAGCCAAACTCTAGTTTCCGGCAATGGCGGCCACTACTAAGTTTTAAAATTACTCTTATTAATCTTTCTGGGTCACAAAATAAACTTTTAACATATTTTCAGGCGAGAACGTGGGTGTGTAGACATATATTTTCTCGGTTTATCAAGACACCACATATTTGCGAAAGTGCTTCGACGTTTTCAGAGACGTCTTCTACCCACCAGCTCGATAGCTAGCCGGGAGCGAGGGTCACTGAAGCCGCAGAGAACGGCACAACTCCCGGCACATCATGTTCAGATCACCGCGGACTTTCGCTGCTCGGGTTAAATGTAATATATAAGTCACTTAGACAACCTAAAAATGTTATTGTTGGGCTTTTTTCAGTGTTTTGTTTGTTCGTGAGTAAATCGATTTGGATGAGATCAAAGTTATTAGATTATTAGATTAAATAAAACTTTATTAATCCATCGGGTGGGTTCCTCCTTGGTTTTCACACAGCTGACTAAACGTCAAACAGAAAACTGATTAAACAGAAGTGTGAGACGGTCGAGAGTTTACTCCAGTGTCCTGTTATATTTTAGATAGCAAGAAGCAGACGGCCGAGTTTATTAAACTCCACCGAGACAGCGGTGACGCAGATCAGAAGGCGAGACCGTCCAATTTCAAAGCCGTTTACTTCCGGCCTACCCGACCTTCTGAGGACCCGGCCCACGTAGACCGCGAAGGCCGGGTCCTCAGCAGGATGCAGCCCATGAATTTGGACACAACCCCAGACAGGATAAAAACAAAAAGAAACGGAGGAAGTCGCTCTTTTTACTCCCAAGAAGTAAAAGCTCCATTTTCTGCAGTCAGAGAATTGAGCTTTAATGTGAAACAGGAAGTTGCTCATTACTTATTTCCTGTGTCTCAGACTCTGACGGCTGCTTCCTGCTTCCTGCTGGTAAAACCTTCAGCTTCCAGTTCGGCTTCGAGCTGCCACCACCCGGGTGAGTTTCCAGTCCCGCCGCTGCTTTCTGATGGCGTGTTGATCATGCTGCTGAACGCCACTGCTCTGCTTTCAGGTGCCTGGTGTCGTCCTTCAGAGGGAAGTTGGGCTCGGTGCGGTATTACGTGCGGGCCGAGCTGCGCCGCCCGTCCGAGCATGCCCTGCAGTGTGAGAAGGAATTTGAGGTGGAGGAGCCGCTGGACGTGAACCGAGCCGACCTGCTGGTACGAAACGCCCGGGAATCAAACTTCAGACAGGAAGTAGATTCTGGTTAATGCACATCTCCTGCCGCTGACTTCCTGTTCTACTGTTAGATGTTCATATCAGACACGGAGAAACGCTCAGTTTGTTACAGGCTTTTCTACTCTCTGATCTCTGTGATGTCATAGAGAGGGCTAGAACCCTACCCATCTGTTGTCAGTGAGGGGTAGCCAGTCAGAGGATAGTAGTCTTAAAGGGGGTGGAGCTCAAAGTAAGGGGGGCTCAGTATCAGTAAAGAAGGATTATTCTGAACTGTGCAGTTCAGAATAATCCTTGCATAAGGCCATGCAGCACAACTCTGCTGTGAGATGTCACCTGTGCTGCTCATTAACTCCTCCCCCTCCCCTCAGGCGCCGGTGGCAGCCTCCGCTCAGAAGAAAGTCACCTGCATGTTCATCCCTGATGGCCAGGTGTCCATTAGCGCTCAAATCGACAGGAAGGGCTTCTGCGAGGGCGAGGACATCTTCATCAACGCCAAGTTCGAGAACACGTGCTCCCGCATTGTGGTGCCGAAGGCTGCCATCATCGCCAAACACTCGTATGCCGTGGACGGACGCACCAAGGTGACGCCCTAACCTTTACTTTCAGACGTGAGTGCCATGGGACAGGAAGTGTGACCTGTGCGGTTTCCTGTGTGCAGGTGTTGCGTCAGAAGCTGTCGGCGGTGCGAGGAAACCACATAATTTCTGGGATGTGCGACATGTGGCAGGGCAGGACCATCAAGGTGCCCAAACTGAAGCCCTCTCTGCTTGGCTGTGACATCATCCAGGTGGACTACGCTCTCATGGTGAGAGACCACTAATGTTGTCATAAGATCAGAAGTAAAATGAGTAAAATGGAATGATGCAGGCTTAACCTGTAGCCCCACCCCCTCAGATCTACCTGCACATCCCCGGCAGCGAGAAGCTGACTCTGGAGCTGCCGCTGGTCATCGGAACGATCCCGTTCAGCGGCGTGGGCAGCCGGACGAGCAGCATGTGTAGCCAGGCCGGCTCCAGCTGGACCTCCTTCCCCTCGGCTCCACCCAGCTACAGCAACATCCACCGCGACCTCAGGGTGGACGGCCCCCGCACGCCGCTGCTCCACGACTACGATGGCACCGAGGACGAGGAGGAGGAGGGTGGGCTCATAATGAGAGCGCCTGAACTTCACTGCCCCCCTCCCCCCGTATACAGTGAGGTGAGCGCGCCAGTTTAACTTAGTGTGATCTCAGCGACAGCAGCAGCACTTTGGACATCACGGGGTCGTTTGGCGGTCTGCTGTCAGCTAATCCTGTCCTGATGATGTCATCCATTCGTTTTTCTTTCTCTTCTTCAGGTAGATCAGAACTCTGAGAACTCCTCTCAGGTGGTTCCCATCTTCTGAGGACAGCGTCCCCTTTAAACGGTCCAACGCCCCGTCTCTCCACCAGGACACGGGTTGAGGGCGGAGCCTCAGCTCTGCCTCGAGATCTGACCTGACAGCCATTCCCCTCTGATTCAGCTGTTTCCTGTCAGTGAAAACAGAGAAAATGTTTGTTTTTTTTTAGATACTTGTTGTTGCATTATTTACTGTAGTAACAGGAAGTTACCTGTGTGTAAGATTTTGTAAATAAGAGCCTATTTTTTATTTTTTTTATGTGATACATGAGTTGAAAATGTTTGGGTGTTTTCAGTTTGTTCCCAAACAGCAAAAATAAAGCGATCATGAAGAATGTTGACTTTTATTCATTTTCTTTTTGTTGTAGAAACTAAATATTGCTACAGTTTCATGAAATGAAGATGAGTACAAAAACTGAAAAAACAGCCTCAATGGCAAAGTGCAGTGCCCCGCCAAAGTAAAATAGTGTTGGCCCGCCATAATAAAGTACAGAGCAGGGCTGTCAGATGAACTTTGAATTTTGTTTCTTTCAGAATTAAAATACTTTCTGAAAGTGTTCTCCTTTAATGATGATGAGGAGGAGGAGCTTAGAGGAAAAATAAGTTGTGTTTAAATGTTTCGGGTTCTCCACTTCCTGTTTGATGTTGTTAAACACGGTGAGAGGGGCACTTCCTGGGGCCCGTTCTTCGTACGTCGCTTACTACATCCAAGATCAAATCATCGCGCTAACTCTGAGCTCGCTATTCCGGTTCCCCGAACACACCTGTTGTTGACGATTAGTATAGCTGGATGAAGTAATGTGAGATCACTGGGTGGCCCAACAGGGGCTACGCATCGATAGTAGAAACATTGATCGGCAACCCTTTGATTGGTCGGCGAAAATGTCGAAGGAGCGCGCTCGGTATTCTTCGGCAGCAGAGCAAGAACTCTTGAGTGAGGGATTTTAGGAGTTTCAGAGTTTAATTAAAACGCAAGGGAACACTGCAAAGGCTGCAAAAGCAAGGAGAGAGGGCTGGCAGGAAGTTGCTGACAAATTAAACTCGTAAGTAATTTAATAATAACAATAATAATGGAGTGGATCTATATAGCGCTCTTCAAGGCACCCAAAGCGTTTTACAATGCCACTATTCAGTCACTCTCACATTCACACACTGGTGGAGGCAGCTACGGTTGTAGCCACAGCTGCCCTGGGGCAGACTGACAGAAGCCAGGCTGCCATATCGCGCCATCGGCCCCTCTGGCCAACACCAGTAGGTGGTAGGGTAGATTTATCATATCACACTATATTATCCAATATTATATTACATTATATTATATTACATTATGTTATATTATATCCCCTTTCACATTAGAGCCACAACAGGACCCACTAGAACATGGGAACAAGTAAAAGTGAAATATAAGAATATTCTACAGAATGGTAATATTTATCACTTATATTGCTTTTCGTCTCTTGGACAGAGACCCTGAAATAATCTGTTTGTTTGTTTATAACAGCAACCAAGAAAAGGGCAGAGCAAAAAAAGACAGGTGGTGGTCCTGCACCCCCTCGTCAACAAGTTGGTTAAGTAAATAATACCCTCACGGGAAAATCGATATCTCTCTATGAGCACACTGTCGCGCTGAGCTAAAGGATCCTGTCTGTCCCGCAATATACGCTGGATTCTGAGGACTCTCCTTATCAATCTTGCACCTTCCGCAATGGGTGGCTCGCGTAAACGGACAGGACATGACTGCGACAGACTTCCCAAATCCACCTTCGCTTTTATAGCCGTGGTCTCTCATCTTGATTACACGAAGTAATTTACAATTACTACTCTGAAATCTGACTTACATCTGTAATAATCACATACATGTAATAGAATGTTAATAGTACATTTCCCTTTTTTAGGAAATGACCTGTATGTATCTGTGTGACATCAATAAATGGATCAAGTGCTGCATTATCTTTAGTTACACTGATAATATGTATTTATGGTAACACAGTGGTAAAATATCGCTGTTGCTTTCGTATACATGAAGCGGAAATACCTGCGTGGCCGCGATCTAATCCTGTTTACATAAAGTAAACCTGCTCCCAAGCAGGTTTACGCTTACGGCTCTGTTGCTATGACAGCAAGTCCCGGATGGGCTTCGAAGAACCGAACGATCCAGGATCACGCGAAATCGTCAACAGTCAAATCCGGCTAACTTACTTAGCGAGGTACGAAGAACGGGCCCCTGCTCTGTGATTTAAACATGTTCAGGTTTACTTCATAACAGCACTGTCAGTGCAGCTCTCCTCACCCCAGCCAGTCCCTGAGCCTGGTTCTGCTGGAGGTTTCTTCCTGTTAAAAGGGAGTTTTTCCTTCCCACTGTCACCAAAGTGCTTGCTCACACACGAGGTCGTCTAAATGGAGTTTCTGTGTAACACTGTAGTCTTTGCCTGACAGTATAAAGCTCCTTGAGCCGGCTGTTCTTGTGGCGGTGCTATATCACTTAAATTGAATTGAACTGCCCCCTGCTGGCAGGAGAAATGAACACGTGACTGAAACATGTCAAATAAACAAGAAAAAACAGTCCACACATAACATCCAGAGATACCTGACACAGAGGACCACAAATGTGTGTGTGTGTGTGTGTGTACTGAAGTGGGTAAGAGGTCGCACAGATGCATTTCTGAGCAGCACAGGTGCATCTGTATTTTTAACTTCCTGTTTTTCCTGGAAAGATGAGGACACGCTGGACAAGGGCGTTTTTAGAAACCACTGACTCACTGCAGTGTGTGTGTGTGTGTACACGTTTAGACGTTTTTGTGAGGACAGAGAATTGGCATGCCACTATACTTGTGGGGACCAACAGCCCTTATGGGGACATCATGTCTGTCCCTGCGGGTTTGAAGGTAATTTTGAGGCTCAAAATGTGGTTTTAGTGTCAGGGTTACAGTTGGGTTAGGCATTCATTTTTGATGGTGAGGGTAAGCAGCTAGGGAAAGCATTATGTCAATGGGATGTCCTCACTAAGATATGAAAACCAGTGTGTGTGTGTGTGTGTGTGTCAGCGGTGGTGTGTGATTGGCTGAGGATCAGCGTGACAGCTTCTGACTCAGCCACTCATGTTTCCAGCTCTGCTTCCACTTTTAGAGCCTGCAGGCAGAAAGCAGGGCAAAGGTCAGTATCACAGCCTAATGTCTGAATCCACACACTGCACCTGCAGCTCCACACTCACTTTAAGGACAACAGGTCAGCAGGTCGCTAACGAGCCTCTGCTTTATTATGATTGTTATTTATTAATATTTACCTGCACCTTTAGTTAGTATGACCTGAACCCTTCAGCCTGTTTCAGAGCTCACCTGTGTCGGCCTGACCGTGATGTACTCTGGATTATCTGTGTCTGCATGAGTCCAGCACTGACACTTTTGGGGCAGAAAGTCACAGGCTCATTTCCTTCTTGTTTCCTTACAATCAGGTCTTTAAGTCTGACGTCATTAGCCATGTCTGGGCCCAAACTCTGCTGCAGGTCCCAAAGTCAAATGATCACTGTAGCATTACTGAGAGTTGAAAAACTTCTAAATTCTTTCATCTTTAATAAAATGATCAGCGTTGCTGCTTTACCAGGTGAAACAATTACGTTTAACATCCATGAAAACCAAATTTATTACATTTAACAGAGTTAGAAGTTAGCAGGAAGTTAGGTCGCTAGCTTCCACCTAAACATGATGTAGCATGTTCTGACTGAGAGATTTATGAAGCATTCAAACGTACAGCTCTGCTATCACTTCCAACATAAATGAAGACAGGAAACTAAACAGCAGTGACGTTTGTAGGGTTACTGAAGTTGGGCTAGCTGGTATATAATGATGTGCTACGTGGCCGCTAGCAACACAGCTATGTTAGCATAAACACAGTGAAGCTGGAGGATGAACGCTAACTTTTTTCCACTTGATAAAAGTTAACTTGATGGTTCGGGACAAATGTAATCGCATGGCAGGATGCTGTAAACGGACCAAACTTCAGTCAGGAGAACAACTGAGATAATCCATCCACAATACGAGGTTAGTCATTAATATACTGCTGCTGGGCTGGAGTTACATCGTGAGGTTTAAAACTGAGCTTTAAAACGATTAGCGGTAATAAAACCGAAAGAGGCCGACAGCAATCACTGACTGTTTTTAGGGGCTTGTTGAGATTAAATAGAACAAGATACAAAGCATTAAAACATATTAAAAACACAAAAGCCTTATTAAATGCAGACTACTTCGGGCCTGGAAGCAGGACTCATCACGTCATCACTTAAAAACCGAATAGCAGATTTTATTCATTTTACAAACTCAGGAAGTCAAATAACGACTTTTTAATAACGTGTTCATGGACACACTCAAAGAAGCAGCTGCTGGACAAACAGTCCAGGTTAAGCTGGTCATGCTGCAGCCGTGGCAAAGAATGCAAACCGTTTTTATTATTTTTGTCTGATTGGTCACAATCCTCAAATCTGCCCAGAGACAGTGAAAGAAGGATGCTGATTGGCCTAAACTGCCCCGGAACTCAGAGCTCAGAAAATGAAAGTGAAGACTCTCTGAGACACAGACGGATCGAATACGGATCAGGACCAACCGGAATAGATCAGGACTGATCAGCTTCATCGACATGTTTGTCCTGCAGCTGATGTTGATGTCTTTGTTGCTCCACCGCACCATGAGCTCAGGTAGTGAAAGCTGCTGTGCTCACCTGTCTGACTGTACCTGTATCTGTCAGTGTTTGGTTATCTGTTCGATTCAACGTCCTGATTAATTCAATCATTCAGAGACTCAAATGTCACATTTTTAAATCAAAGGTAAAAGATAAAAACATGGTTAGTGATTTCACCGATGGACCTGTGATGTCAGACTGATTTTACAGGTTCAAACTTTTTAATCTCTCTGTACATTTAAAATGTTGCTCGGCATCGTGTAAAAACTGGATTCAAACTTGATTTTAGAAAAGGAAGAAAAAACAAAAAAAAAAACCCTAACTTTGACAGCATTTGTAAGGATTTCGTCATGTTAGGGCTGTGTGGCAGGCAGGGATTGACCCAAAGTGCAGATTCAACAGAGGCGAAAGTCTAAGTCAAAAAGCAGCTTTATTACTGAACAAAAAAACATACAAAACCTAAACTGGGAATCAGGAAAACTAAGCATACGTGGAGGCACACAGGGAAACACACAGCATGAGGGAGAAACACAGGGCTACACTGAAGGATAAAGAGGGGAATGAGACACAGGGGGAGAGCACAGCTGGGCGTAATCTGACATGACAACACCAGGGGAAGCAAAACTCAAAACACTGACATAGGACACAGACTTTCAAAGTAAAATAGGAAACATAACAGACGCGGACTTGACGAGGGGATACAGCTGACAGAGAACAAAGGGAACACACCGGCAGGGATGAGTGTACACTAAACAGAAGGAGCACAGAACCACAACCAAAGAACTAGAACACAAGAAATGCAAAGGACCTGAGGAGAGGGGAATACTAGAGACAGAAATCAAAACCAAGAGACGAGCAAAAACACATCATGAAATCAAGGATAACTAATACAAACAGAAAAAGTCCACAGACTCAGGACCATGACAGATTTCACACTTCTCCTTTCCCAGGTATTCATCATTTACCACATCATGAAATTATGTGAAATCTAGACATCAGTGTGCCTCGTTTTGTTTGGTAAGATTGTCTTCATATGGTCAGGGAAGAGACTCAAACGACAACTCAACTCTGGAAGACCCGGCTCGACAACTATGGTATGGGGGTCAATATGAAAAAGACTGAATACCTGGAAGGAGACTCCCCAAACTGATGGCACCATCATAACACAGAGTTGAAGTTCCGCTACCTGTGTTCAGTCATCAGCTACAACGGAAATATCACCTCCGATGTCCGAGCACGAATAATGCAGCCTGGTTAAAATGGCGAGAGGTCACTGGTGTACTTTGTGACACAAAAATGCCAGATCGACTCATGGGAAAATGGCTGCGCATGTTGGCCCGCATTGACCACACATGAGCAGGCCCTAAACACCACGATCTCCGTGGTGTTTAGGGCCTGCTCATGTGTGGTCAATGCGGGCCAACACGGAGATGCACGTGCTCCGATGGAGAATGGGAATAACGAGATGGGACCGGGTTATTAACGAGGACATACGGAAGTGACTAGGTGTAGCCCAAATAAAGGAAAAGATGCTCGAGTCCCACCTGAGGTGGTATGGACACGTGATTCGAAGCGATGAGAACTCTGTAGCAAAAACGGCTACGAGGATCGACCCAGGACGCCGGCCTCGAGGCAGACCAAAGAAACAGTGGCTGGACAAAATCAAAGAAGACATTTAGACCGTTAACGCATCACCTGAGGACGCCTTGGACAGAACCAAATGAAGAAACCTTTGCCGAAGAGCGGAACCTGCACCAGTAAGTAATTTAGTGGCAGTTAGTAATGCCACTAAAATCCCATCTCTCTGGAGCTTCTGCTCCCGGGCCATCTGCAAACAAACCAAAGAAACCATTTAAGCATAAAAATCTACAAAGAAATAACAATAGACCCTCCTCAACTGCACCAAAGATTAAAACTATTCAATCTTAATTATTAATCATTAGTTCTAATAAGTCCCTGTTAAATCATTTAATAATTGATCAAAAATATTAAATTTTCAATTCAGTTCAGATCAATTTTATTTATATAACACCAAATCAGAACTAGAATACTTTATTAATCCCTGAGTAGTCTAAGGAGCTCGGGAAGAAAAGCGTCTGGACTTCTTTAAGTTGCTTGAAGACGTTTCATTCGAGAAGCTTCTTCAGTTCTGAGGTCAAATGTCCCAGCCATGTGGGGCAGGTCTGTCAGCACACAGAGCTGAGTGAGAGGGGCTGTTATTGTGTGTGTATATGAATCTCTCACCCCAACCAATCACAGCAGATGGCCCCGCCCCTCCCTGAGCCTGGTTCTGCCGGAGGTTTCTTCCTGTTAAAAGGGAGTTTTTCCTTCCCACTGTCACCAGAGTGCTTGCTCATAGGGGGTCATATGATTGTTGGGATTTTCTCTGTATGTATTATTGTAGGGTCGACCTTACAATGTAAAGCACCTTGAGGCGACTGCTGTTGTGATTTGGTGCTACATAAATAAAATTGAAATTGAAATTGAATGATAGCAAACATTAAAACACATTTCCTGCACGCAGAAATGAATTTTCCTTGCTTGAAATAATTTTGCTGTCAAGATAGAATAGAATAGAATAGAATAGAATAGAATTCAACTTTATTGTCATTGCAAATGCACAAGTACAGGGCAACGAAATGCAGTTTGCATCCATCCAGAAGTGCTTTAGTGATATAGATATATTACAATATATATTAGCAATAGTATAGATATGTAAGTATATTACAGAAATTGTCACGATCCTGGGTCTTAGGACCCAGTGTTTTGAGTTCTAGTTCATTTTGATGTTTATAGTATGTTTAGCTCATTAGGCCTCCTATGTTCATTTGCTTATTAGTTCCCCCTTGTGTTTCAACCCATGTTAAGTCTCCCCTGCCCTTCATGTCTCTCTGTGCCCCCTCTGTTCTGTTTATTGTGGGTCTTTGCATGTTTGAGTTTCTTGTTTTCTGTCACCCTGCATTGTGCATTATGTTCTCATGGTTGGTCTTTTGTTACTCCCTCTAGTCTAGTCTCTTGTGTTCAAAGCTGAGTATTTCCCTCTGTGTATTTTGGTTCTTAGACCTCTGCCTTATGGTTTGTCTCTGTTTCTTAGTTGCTGTCTCCACTGTGTCTAGTTCGCGTCTCTGTGTGATACTTCCTGTTTTACTTTGAAGGTCCATGCCTCATGTGAGTGTTTCTAGTTTTGCGTCTCTGTCTTGTCCAGTCCTGATTTCTCCCAGCTGTGCCCTCCTTCTGTGTCTCATTCCCTCGTTATCCCTCTGTGTATTTAAGCCCTGTGTTTCTCTTTGTCAGTGTCGTAGTCTCCCTCATAGCTGTGTGATTTTTCCCTGTGGCTCCTCGTGCGTTAGTCTCCCCAGTTTAAGTTTAGTACTGTTTTTTTGTGTTTCACTTTATGCCAGCATTAAAGCTGTGTTTTTGAGTTTACGTTTCGTCTCCGTGAGTTTGCGTTTGGGTCCTTCTCCTGCCTGCCACACAGCCGAACCATGACAGAAATGGGTCTATTATGGTATGTTATTGTCACGGGTTGCTCTGAGGATCCACTCGCAGGACTCCGGAGTGTGTTGTAACAGAGACCGTTTATTCACAAAAATCTTCACCAAGTGTATTTACAGGCAGTGTGAGGACAGTGCTATATACAAGATGTGCGAGGACGGGTTCCAGGGCTCCAGGGAAAACAAGGGGATCACACACATGCTCACGCCAACCTCTCTCCGCTAGTGACCAGCCACCTCTTACACGCTCCACACGGGGAAACACGGGGTCGGGTCCGGGGAATCTAGAACAGAGAGACAAATGTTACTTTCTGAGGCGGAAGTGTGGGAAACTAGGGCTCGACGTGTACTGACAGGAGTCTTCACAACAATCCAGCGTTGAACAGCTGATCTCCTCCTTCTGATATACCAGCTGGTCTGATGAGGCCCAGGTGTGCATGATCCGGGAGGGCGTGGGCTGAGGGCGTGAACCTGCCATGAGTTCCGCCCCGGCAAAACAGGGGAGGGGGAGAGAGATTGCTGATCAGTGCCTTGCCGACCCCGCAGGTCGTGACAGTTATAATGTACACGGTATGAAGTATGTTGTGAATATTCTATAACTATAAGTATGTACAGGCTGTAGTGAGTACAAGCTATGTGCAGGCTATGAACAGGATATAAATATGAAAAACTATACAGAATATGAAATAAATAACTTTACAGAATCTGAGATATACAGCTATACAGAAATGGGAACTATGCAAGTTGTAAACAGTTGTAGGATTAAAGATTATTGAATGTACAGAATGATTATTTACACAGAGCTATACAGTAGTGCAGTTAAGATAAGTGAGGGTGTAGATAGTTTCTACAGAGGCTATAAAGTGCTGGTGGTTGTGAGTGGTGGTTCAGTCCATGTTATTATTGTGTTTGAGGGTACAGTTGTGCCCTCGAGGCCTGGAGTTTGACACCTGTGATATAGAGTGAAACAATGGTTTCACCCAAAACCTGATAATGACCTACATGCTTTTGGTTTTTTTTACAATGGTTCATGTGATGAAGCACATGAAGCACCTGGGACTTTTTACCATTTGGTTTTAGAACTGAACACGCTTCTGGGATGAAATGTCTCAAACAAGGCTAACACACCAACACAACAACCACTGTGCTTACACAGGCCACGGAGAGCAGCCACTGGTTGCAGGACTCCGACCTCAGCCAATGGCATGATAATCGGGTTCAGCAGGAGCCAGTAGTGGGGAAGGGTAGAGCCCAGAGGTCGGGAGCTTTGGGAACATTAGCCTGAAGTTTTACGTTATTTTAAGTAACATTGTTGTAAATTTGTTCCATCAGGCACAGGACGACACTCCCTCTGGGCGCTTGCCTCCTACATCCCAGGCTCTGCCCACTTCCCAGAGTTCACTGTTGTTCTGATGTTGGATGACATCCAGGTGGGATACTATGACTCAAAGGTCGACCGGGTGATGAGGGCGAGCACGGCATCTGACCACGAAGCGGAACTCAACCTGGGCCAGGAGCCCGTGACTGTGCTACGAGACATTTACTCCAGCATGAAGAAGAGGCTGAATCTGGTGAAGCATCGCTTTAACCTGACCATCGATGGCGTTCATGTCCAGCAGAGGGTAACGGGCTGCGAGGTACTGGAGGACGGCCAGCCGGCACTCATCATGTTCAGAGACGGCTCCAACGGGCAGGACGCCGACAGCCTGCTCTACAACATGACCCACTTCACGTATGCTGTCAGGGAAGGCTGGGAGATCCAGTGGGACGCCCTAAAGAAAACATCCTTCCAGATGCTGTATTCAAACATATATCTACCGTTCTGTGTGCGGACGCTCCAACACTTCCTGGAGCGCGAGAAGCACCTTGTGATGCGAAGGGTGAAGCCTCGACTCCGCTTTATCACCAGGCAAGTGGTGGGCGGGGCTCAGGTCACCTGCCTGGCCACTGACTTCTACCCTCGCCACATTAACCTGAGCCTGCTGCGGGACGGCCAGCCCGTGGACGAAGGCGAGCTGCGCATCGGCTCGGTGCTGCCCAATGGGAACGGCCTCTACCAAGTGAGGAAGACATTGATGGTCGACGAAAAGGAGCTGCAGAGGAAACACAACTACACCTGTGAGGCGTCTCACCTGAGCCTGGACAACCGGCTGAGGGTAAACTGGAGGGCGGAGTCATCGTACTCTCACAGAGTTCATTCCATCTCGCCTCTGGTCTTCCTGCTGCTCGCTGCCGTCCTGCTGCTGCTGGTGCTGAGGAGGAGGAGAAGGAGGAGGAAGGAGAGGTCAGAGGGCGTGGCAACAGAAACACAGGAGCAGGTGGGAGAGAGAGAGCAGTCAGACGACCTCGTGACGTGACTCTGTGTGGCATCAGAATCACCTTTATGGGTGTACCTTGATAGGTTTGTAGCTTGAACCTATTCGCTGGAACGTTGAAGACAATATAATTACACAGCAAAAGCATTGAACACCAAGTAGGCAGAGTTCTTCGTGTTACTCATGCATGAGGGAGACCTGCCTGGAGCCAAGTGTCGTCCCACCACTTGACCTCCATCAGACTCTCAGCCAGGTTCCCCATAGCACTCCTTTTATTGTGGTTACATGAATATGCATAGGGTCATTAACATATGACGTCTACATACAAACAAAGAGTACCGTGTGTGTGTGTGTGTGTGTGTGTGTGTGTGTGTGTGTGTGTGTGTGTGTGTGTGGGGTCAGAGTGTGACCCCATAAATGACTTCCCTAAACCTGCTGGTCTGGAAGTCCAACAGTTCATCTAAACAAAAGGCACTTAGCCTAAAACAGATACAGCCACGTTTATCCTACCATAAAACAATAAAACAAGGTACGACCTCTTCCCATGCTCCCAGGATGTAGGTGTGCATTCCAGTGTGGAATACACACCAAGCCTTTGCAGCCTGCTAAAGATCACACATCCTATCACTACACAATTGATTATACACCTCTAAGCATATATGGTTAAATATTTCTAAGCATAAATGACAATCAACAATACAAAACCTAACAACCTACAGAAGGAACTGAGCTCCAGTTTGTCGCTGCTCTCGCTGCAAACAGAACACAGTAACATGTATGAAATATTAACATGTACAAAAATATATTTGCATATAACATATTTCCATCATGACCTCTGTACTAACAGAGCATCTGTGGAGGCGGAGCTCCAGTTGTAGTGAGAGAAATTCTACGGTTTAGATTGGATTTTACTAATTAGCAGTATGTGTGGATGCAGACTGATAGTCAGTCTAACTAGCATTAGGCACTCGCGACCAATTAAGGTCACTTCCTGAAACAAATAATGGAGATTAAGTATCGGAATTTCAGGAGTGTGACCCCGCCTCCAAACACGCCCCTTCTGATTCTCATCTCTATATGTTCCCCCACTTCTGCAAGCTGTTTATTCTCATTTACGAGCCCCACCCTCCCTTTTCAATTCTCCAACTTCTTCACTTCTGTGTAGTACACGGGTTCTGCCTGGCCCCTTCGAGGCCTTCCCCAAACCGCAGCTCAGCTCATGTCTAAGCTTTTACCTACTAAAACGCTGTCAAACATAAAATGAGGGCGTGGACCCAGCATGTGAAATAAATGAATTAATAACACAGTGCTTCAAAATACTAGAAGCTTCAAAATGAACCCACAAACAGAAATGTCCTTCTGTTATTTATAATAAAGTCATGATTTTATTTGTGTCATATTTATCTATTGATGGATGCTGTCACGAGTTTTTGTGTTTCAAACGTTGTAACTACGTAACGTAACACTATGTTCTTATTGTTGTTCATGGTTTTGGCTTTCTTTAGTGATTGTTCCTCCCTTAGTATTTACCTCAGCAGTGTATACTCTGTGATTTCCCATGTCCCACGTTTCATGTCTCCCCACTCATTGTGTAAGCTGTGTGTCCTGAGTCTGTGTGTTTCCTGTTTTATTTTGATAGTTCCTGTCCTGTGTGCAGTGTATCTAGTTTCGCTTCCCCCTGTCTCGTTAGGTCTGATGTGTCCCAGCCAGGCCCGGCCCTAACCAATCTGGCGCCCTAGGCAAGATTTTAGGTGGCGCCCCCCTACATCGGCAGTGTAGTGTATGTACTCACAAGAAACCGAATAGCTTTGTCTTTGACCTTTTTTTTTTTACTTAAAGAAAGCAAATTCACAATCAGAATAATTAACAAGATAAAAAAATATATGAATAAATAAATGAATACAAAAAAATAAAAAATGAATATATGAAATACAATAACACCGCTTGATGCTGCTGCAAAACTGGTGGGTTGTGCTGCTGAAGTGGAGGCAGCAGCGGTAGATGTGGTAGATGGCCCAGGGGTGGGATTTAGAAACTTCAACAGTGCATCTGAAGAGAGGAGTATGTGACACCACTGAGTATTAAAGTCTAATAATAAAAACATATGATTCCAGGAATAAAATGAAATGATATAATATAAATGAAAAACCAAAGAGATATATGTATGATGTTAACTGATATGCAAATTAGATTAGATTCAATTTATTGTCATCATTACAGTGAAATGCTGAATAGCAGAATGCAAAGTAACAGTATAATATCATATGAGAATGTTATGTTATGATTATCTTTGACCGAATCACAGCAGTGCTCATATTAAAAAACAGCATTCCCTCTCATGTGATATTGCTTAATTATCATTAATGATGTGCGCTTTAACAACTAGGCTTACAACTATAATATATACAGGGGTGGAAAAGTGACTATTACCTGCAGGGTAAACGTTAGCTAACCAGAAGGCAATAACAATGTAAACAAAAAACACCTGCTTAAAAGATGAATACAAATGAGGAATGGTGGGAAAGGTGGGAGTACTGTAATTACCTAACGTTACATTATTATTTTCCATAACAATTTAGCCCCCTCCACAATATTAACTGACGTTAAAACAGTTAACTAGCTATTTATTGATTAGCAATTAGCGAATCATGTAACATTAGCTTAATGCTAAAAATGTAGGTTACTATCACATTCAAATAATTTCATGTAGGCTAACGTTACCTACCTCTGTCTTTTTCTCGTTTCTCCTCCTCTTCTTCTCTCTTTTTTCTTCCCTGGCCACCTGACAGTTTTGGCCGTTTTGACATCTTGTGTTGATTTTTTGATGTGGTGACGTCCAAAAGGAACCATGATACGGGAGGGAGGGGGCGCACCATGCGGGGAGGGGGGGGGCGTAATGTTGTAACAAATAATATTTCTATTAAATAAGATTTACTTTGCATTTTAATTAACGTGGGATTATTTTTTGTATTTAGAAATAATAGTACCAACTTCTTTTTTTTCCCCCAACATTTGTGGCACTGGCGTGGCGCCCCCTGATGGTCCCAGCTGTGTTCCCTCCTGTCCCCGTCCTCTCATTGTCCTGCTGTGTTTTCCTCTGTGTCCGCTTTAAGTTTTCATCCCGTGTACGAGTCCTGCGTTTGGGTCCCTGCCTGCTGCAGCACACACCGTGACACATGCAAAGGAAAAGAAATCATTTACACATAATTTCAGTCTTCAGTTAAAATAAGAACAAAGAGGTCCAGTTTGTGTCTGAGGAGACGCGAAGAAAACATGGATCGGCATGTCTGGAGTCGCAAAGACAAGAAAACATCAAATTTAAAAATCAGAGCCAGGAGGAATGCTCAGAGGGCAAAGGTCATCAGTTCACAGAAAGAAAGCAGGTGGTTGGCCACAGCTGCAGAGGTTTGTATCTTAACGGTGACCATAGCTGGACTGGCCATCGGGCATACCGGGCATTTGCCTGGTGGGCCGCTGGCGATTTTTTGTTTTTATGGGCCGATGGATTTTTTTTTTTTTTTTAAGGAAGGGTATATATAATGAAAGGTGTTGGATTGGCCAATTGGTCATGATCGACTCTGGGCTGGACCAATTACAGCCGAGGAGGCCGGATGCACCCTCCCCCTTGTTTAGCAATCACGTGATTTTCGCGCATTGCTAATAAATGTGGGTCAGTGGCGATGAAGTCCACTATACCGTTCTCACGGGAGCAATGTTTCCCACCTACAAGGGTGCAAATAACTGTAAACCTCTGCCAACAGCCAGAGCTCAAGTGGTACATTTTTGTGTAACCTACCGTTCTAACAGAAGTTTAGGGGAGGACGCGTATCAGACTTTCATAGTTAAGAAACACCAACTTGCCCAACTCGGACCAAGCACTCGCAGCTTCAGGTTTGCAAAGGAATACCCAATTGCCCACACCTGCGCTTATGAAAGGAGCGAAGACCAGCTCCGCCCACCAGGGGCGGTCCCAAGTCTCCAGGTCTCACCTGTCACATTCATATCACTAATTATGTTATGAAAATGACGCATTAACTACAACAGCAGACTGACCTGTGTGGAAATGCTTGGAAGCTGTTGCTTGTGAAGCTCGCACACAAGAATTTCACTCACATGTGCTGTACCAATGTACCTGCACATGTGATGTGACAATAAAAGTGATTTGATTTGATTTGGAGCAGACTAACATGTGAGCTGGAGTGTTCTGGGACGTTATATTTGGTATATCCAGACCATCCGTCGGCTCTTACTTCGGAAACATGGCTTAAAAAATTTCTCTTCAACGACGTAATCCGATTAAAAAAAACGATCTCTTTACCCGTCGGCTTCCCGTGGCTGTCATGCGACCGGCTATTGCAGTTAATAATACAACAGCTTCTTGCCATTTTTTGGGTTTCTTTTTATCGCTGTGTAACTGAGTTCAATTGAAAGCCTGCGTGCGCTAGTACCTCTTGCCACAAGTTCCCAGAATCCTTTGCGGTTTTACCCCTGAATGACGTCACATTTTCAATCTTTGTCCTGGTGGGCCGGTCTGTAGTCAAAATGCCCGGGCCGATTTTTTGTCCCAGTCCAGCCTTGACGGTGACCCTGTCCTCCAAATATGGTGTTTTACGGTAAACTTCATCTGCTGAATCTGAGCCAGGCTGAAACACCTGGTCTGAAGCCTGTGGGAGGTGTACACCTGGTTCATACACCTGACGTTATTCCAAAGCACGACAGAGTCCAGGGACACATCATTCACCTGCACCGTAATCCGTGCAGTGACTCCCAAAGTGTGGGCCGTAATGGTGAGAGAGACATCAGGCTGGTACAGGCGGAGCTGGGTTAGTCCTCAGCTGCACCGCAGCATGTGCCGATCACTAAACGTTGCACTTTGGTAAATGGTAAATGGCCTGTATTTGTATAGTGCTTTACTCAGTCCCTAAGGACCCCAAAGCGCTTCACACTACATTCAGTCATCCACACATCCACACACTGGTGATGGCAGCTACATTGTAGCCACAGCCACCCTGGGGCGCACTGACAGAGGCGAAGCTGCCGGACACTGGCGCCACCGGGCCCTCTGACCACCACCAGTAGGCAAACATGGGTTAGCATTTTGCCCAAGGATATTCGCTATGCAGCCAGGAGGCAGCCTGGGATCGAACCACCTTTACCTGCTAGCAGTTGCTGTGTCCGAATTCAGGGGAAGGACGCTCATAAGGACACTAACTACCTACGTCACAAGGTAGTGTCCTTAGACGGACGGGTAGTCAGGAAGTGAGCGGCTGTGGGCAGCCCCCTTTTTTTCTCCATAGAAACTTTATTGAACAAACAATGAGTATCCAACATAACAGATGGGCTGTGGACAGCCTCCTAGTCTTCAACTCCGCCCTTACTTACGTGTTTTTCCCGTCGCTAGCGCCACAGCGCGAAAACTTTAAAATGGACCCAGAAATGTCGCTCAGTTGTTTGGACAATTTTAATTCTCGAGGAGCTAGAAAAACCTTATCGTCGTCGCCCGCACGTTTTGTACCTTAGGCTCATCAGAGACAATCATGTCCAGGTAAAATAATGTCCTTTAATCTACACGCATTTAGGAATTACTCAGCTAATTACACGATAATTGAATTATTACCGGCGTTGTGCCAAGAAGTGTTCGCCTGTCAAAAATGATTTCCAATGTTTCCAAGTGTAATATGTGTAATATCTTTATGTATGTTGGTAAATAGACTTCGGTGAACATGGTTTACAAAGGAGTTTTATATATACAATAATTACCTGTTGTTCAAGTATCTTTATAACTCTGGTTCTAATGTAGATACAATTGATATATTTGTTTTGCTGTCTGCTGTCCTCTTGGCCAGATTACTCTTAAAAAATAAATTTCTAATGTCAACAAGATTGTTTGTGAACTGGATAAATAAAGGATAAAAGTCACTGCCAAAAACTGGTTGCAGCTTCTACCTGTTCCAGGAATGTTGCTGGTTGCTCAAAGTGACCTGATATCATTAATGAGGGAAACATTTGACATGTTTCACATATTATAAAACAACAAGTTATTCATAGCAGGTTAAATACGAGCAATCAGTTTAGGGCAAAAACCGGAAATCAGTTTTTGGCAGACGATCATTTTTTGGCACAACATCGGTCATTCTTACACATGTACTGTGTCATATAACATATATAAACTAAATATCTTTGAAACTGATAGAATCTAATCTTTTGTTTGTTTTTACACAGCACTTTATCAAACTGTTGTCTGCTACAGAGTTACAAGTATTATACTAATAATACAGCACCCACCATCTCCTGCTTGCATATTTCTGAAAACATCTGAGTGGTGTGGCAGCCACGAGTGAGCCCTGCAAACCCTGTGGATGGACGATGCAGTGGACAGTGGGAGGATCCTAAAGCTCTCTTTGCAGACCACCCTGTGTGATTCTCCACTCGCTGACCAGAAAAGACAAACCGCAGGTCTCAGTTGCAGCACCATCCACGTCTGATCTTCAGTAACACTGCCAGAGACTTCCTGTAATCTATTACAGTTGTAAAAGAAACGGTCCAGGACCAGGTCACTCAGCTTAATCCTGTCTGAACAACTGTAAATATTGTTTTTTCATCTTTACTGTGTATTTGAAATATTCTTGTTTAATTGTTTTTGTTATTTATTTATTGCTATCAAATAAATATCCATGTAATATTGTTCAAAGTTATGTTCATAAATCAAATTGAGTTCAGTGACAATTACTGTTTGTTTGAATCAATTTATTAATACCATAAAACCTTCAAACCAATGCAACACATAAGAAATATATTCAAATAAATAAATTTCTCAGTACGTAACTCATTTGGGAACTGATCTTTCTAGAAGTGAAACAGTCGGTCCATCCTCTCCCTGCTCTCCTCTCCTCTCTTTGCTGCCTCATGTCCTCTCTGATGAGGTCTAGCAGCTCATCATCTTCTCCTCTTCCTCCCTGTCGTAGGTGGCTTCGTCATCGCTGTCGTTTTGGTCACCCACTGCTGTGCTTGGCCCTGGGGTGTCCTCGGGGAGAGAGGACATTAGGACAGGAGGCTTAGTGGAAGGCATCTGTCCTATCACCTCATCCATGAGGGCAAACCAGGGCCAAGCACAGCAGTGGGCTTCCCACTGACCCCTCTCCTGAGCCTGGATACTCGCAATCCTAAAGGCAGAGGAAATCAAAGATGACAGCAGGCAAATAAAAACACCACAACAACTCTTAGTAGTTGCACATTTATTAACTTGTGTTCTTAAGAATCATCTTCTTGATAACACACAGACGTACTTTGTATTCTTTAAAGTTATCTCATGTCTTCTGGCCTGCAAGCGGGTGACTTTCAGACACCAGAGGAACGCCGTGTGGACATCACAGGTCAGCAGCGGTCCGTGAGTGGTGTGGTACCGGGCCACGGGAGTTGAGGCTCCGCTGTGAAATTTATGGTTTTCAGGGTTTGTATCGTTAACTCGGTTTCCCTGGGTCTTTCCCTTGTTGTAGTTGTGCGTCTTATTTTGAAAGAAATATTTACACGTTACCATAACGACCAGAGAGCATTAAGCGGCAGAGAGGAGGACGTTACTCTCAATGTTGGCACATTTTCAGGAGGACGCTGCTAATAAAGTTACACAATTACTCAGTACATTCACGTTTGTTATTATATTTACAAAATACCAGTTTTTGTCTTGGTCATTTTATGTGGTTGCATTCATCCGCGACACCTTAAAGGCTCCGTGTCTGTGGCGCAACAAAGGTTGGGGACCGCTGCTGTGCAGCATGAGGGTTAATAGGACCGCACTCATATGAATATGATGTGTACATTGATTTATTCTTGTACCTCCACGCCGTAGCGGCCCAATTCTTCACCCCAGTGAAGAGGTGATCGTTTTCTCCTCGTTTTAATAAATTAAGCCATTTGGTCTTTGTTCCCCACAACATGTCACCAATTCAAAAAATCTAAATTAGCTGTATCCATCCATCCATCCATTCGCTTCCGCTTATCCTTTTCAGGGTCGCGGGGGGCGCTGGAGCCTATCCCAGCTGTCATAGGGCGAAAGGCGGGGTACACCCTGGACAGGTCGCCAGTCTGTCGCAGGGCTAAATTAGCTGTATGTAAGTGGCATTACATGAAAAACCGCGGGACCCGCAATACAAGCTGGTTTACGGTTATTTAAATAAAAGGAACATGTCTCTGCAGATGCCCAAAGCTTAACAACACGGCCGCTACAACAATTTAACTTTTGTACAACCAGATTTTATATACTTACATTTGAAAGTGTTTTCCTCTTCGACCACCATCGTTATCAGGAACAAATCTCCTGTATGACCCGCAATGAATCCTGGGATATAGTAGGACACGAAGGATACATCGGACCCATCCTTAACATTTGGGTAAAAGTAGGACGCATTTGTCGCTCTTTGAATTCGGACAGCCTTCGTCGCGTTGCTGTGACGTCATTGCCTCCAAATATGGCATTTTGAGCATCCTTCCCCTGAATTCGGACACAGCGAGTGACTCATGGTGAAAGCAGCCATTCATCTGACCTCAGTCTCTCCTTTCCTAATGACGATGTCCCTCCGTCTATTTTGATATGACGCTCCTCCACAGCTGTGCATGTCCTCTGACTGTGAGGCCTGGGTGCTAGATGTTACCAGATGCTGTTGTTGTTGCTGTGTGTTACTAGTTTTTGTTTTACCACAGGCACGAGTGTAACGATGGTCCTCCTCAGACCAGCTGCTGCTTCCTGTCACGATCAGCTGGTTCCAGGAGGAACGTTCCCTGAAATGCTTACAGAGCGTGTGTGAGACGTGCTGTTTTTATTGGTCCAGCAGCAGAAAATAAAACTGATTACATTTTGTACAAAAGTTTAAAAACATTCAGAAAAAGTCTCATCATCATCATCATCATCATCATCATCATCGTCGTCGGTCTGACTCAACTTCGGTCAGACCGCAGGAACATGTGACTGGAAGTCATGTGTGCTGGTGCTTTAGTAAATAGCCTCGTCCATGTTGTCATCGCTGTCGCCGCCAAAATCCTCGCCGTTATCAAAGTATGACATGATGTAATCCGTCTCCTGCAGCGCCAAGAAAACATCAATTAGAGCCTCAGAAAATCCACGAGATCAATCCCATGTTACAGTGGGGCAAAAAAGTATGTAGTCAGCCACCGATTGTGCAAGTTCCCCCACCTAAAATGATGACAGAGGTCAGTAATTTGCACCAGAGGTACACTTCAACTGTGAGAGACAGAATGTGAAAAAAAAAATCCATGAATCCACATGGTAGGATTTGTAAAGAATTTATTCGTAAATCAGGGTGGAAAATAAGTATTTGGTCCCCTCAAACAAGGAAAATCTCTGGCTCTCACAGACCTGTAACGTCTTCTGTAAGAAGCTTTTCTGTCCCCCACTCGTTACCTGTATGAATGGCACCTGTTTGAACTCATCATCTGTATAAAAGACACCTGTCCACAGCCTCAAACAGTCAGACTCCAAACTCCGCCATGGCCAAGACCAAAGAGCTTTCGAAGGACACCAGGAAAAGTATTGTAGACCTGCACCAGACTGGGAAGAGTGAATCTACAATAGGCAAGCAGCTTGGTGTGAAAACATCAACTGTGGGAGCAATCATCAGAAAATGGAAGACATACAAGACCACTGATAATCCCCCTCGATCTGGGGCTCCACGCAAGATCTCATCCCGTGGGGTCAAAATGATCATGAGAACGGTGAGCAAAGATCCCAGAACCACACGGGGGGACCTGGTGAATGACCTGCAGAGAGCTGGGACCAAAGTAACAAAGGTCACCATCAGTAACACACTACAACGGCAGGGAATCAAATCCCGCAGTGCCAGACGTGTTCCGCTGCTGAAGCCAGTGCATGTCCAGGCCCGTCTGAAGTTTGCCAGAGAGCACATGGATGATACAGCAGAGGATTGGGAGAATGTCATGTGGTCAGATGAAACCAAAGTAGAACTTTTTGGTATAAACTCAACTCGTCGTGTTTGGAGGACGAAGAATACTGAGTTGCATCCCAAGAACACCATACCTACTGTGAAGCATGGGGGTGGAAACATCATGCTATGGGGCTGTTTTTCTGCCAAGGGGACAGGACGACTGATCCGTGTTAAGGACAGAATGAATGGGGCCATGTATCGTGAGATTTTGAGCCAAAACCTCCTTCCATCAGTGAGAACTTTGAAGATGAAACGAGGCTGGGTCTTCCAACATGACAATGATCCAAAACACACCGCCCGGGCAACAAAGGAGTGGCTCCGTAAGAAGCATTTGAAAGTCCTGGAGTGGCCTAGCCAGTCTCCAGACCTCAACCCCATAGAAAATCTGTGGCGGGAGTTGAAAGTCCGTGTTGCTCGGCGACAGCCCCAAAACATCACTGCTCTCGAGAAGATCTGCATGGAGGAATGGGCCAAAATACCAGCTACTGTGTGTGCAAACCTGGTAAAGACCTATAGTAAACGTTTGACCTCTGTTATTGCCAACAAAGGTTATGTTACAAAGTATTGAGTTGTGTTTTTGTTATTGACCAAATACTTATTTTCCACCCTGATTTACGAATAAATTCTTTACAAATCCTACCATGTGGATTCATGGATTTTTTTTTCACATTCTGTCTCTCACAGTTGAAGTGTACCTCTGGTGCAAATTACTGACCTCTGTCATCATTTTAGGTGGGGGAACTTGCACAATCGGTGGCTGACTAAATACTTTTTTGCCCCACTGTATTAACAGATTAAACCCAGATTGGTTTCTGACTGGCTGCATTTTAAACCAGTTAATTCCAGTTTAGAGCAGAAGACATCCTGCAGGTGTGAACAGGACGTCCCAGTGACATCACTGATGATGAGATTAACTACCTTTAGAGATTATCTGGGATTATTTGGTTACACCCTCGTTAGAGGAGCGTTTGAATAAACTGATCGATCTGGTCTCACCTCCTCGAACTCCTCTTCGTCGTACTCCTCCTCTCCCTCTGCCTCCTCCTCCTCCTGCTTCTTCTTCGTCTCTCCCTCCTCGTCCTCTGACGTCTCCTGCTCCTCCTTCTTCTCCAGGCTCTGGCACAGTTAAGGTGGACTCGTTAGTTTAAGGTGGAACCAGCAGGAAGCCGAAAGTAAACTTGGATCAATAAAACCCAACTCTGTGACACTTTATTAGGAACACCTTCAAACTGAATTAACGTTACAATTTTTTTTTAAACATCAAACGCTCCACGCAGCTGACGGAAACAACCAAACTCAGAAATGTGGAACGTGACTCACAGCGAGACTAAATCCAGACTCACCTCCAGTTTGAGCAGCACCTCCTCTTTATCCTTCACACCCTTCTTCTTCATCTGAGGAGGAGGAGGAGACTGAACGGCAGCCGATACACCTGAACACACACACAGCGCACCGCTAAACACCAGACCATCACCTGTATACACGGAGTGTAATCAGAGTACAGAGTGTAATCAGAGTGTACTGACTGTCTCTGGCAGGTTGCCTGACGTGGACTCGGAGCTCTCTGGGGAATCTCTTCCAGTCTGGAAAACAGGGAGTGGTTAACAGCACTGTGTACTGCTACTGTGAAGTATTACTGTATAGTATGACTGTGTACTGCTACTGTGTACTGCTAGTGTGAAGTATTACTGTATAGTATGACTGTGTACTGCTACTGCATCCTGTATTTATATTTATTTTATACCTGAAAATTTTTATCCCAAATTCTTCTACTGAGCATGTGCAGAAATTCACCTGGTTTCTGATTGGATAAATCCTGAAAAAACAGTGAATGCTGCTGATTTTTGATTAATCACTTGCTGTGGGCGGAGCCTCACCTGGAGCCCAGTCCAGCAGCTTGTCCATCTGCTCGCTTCTGTTGTACTTATCAGAGTAACGCTCCACATCTGGACAGGAAACATGAAGCACAGGTGAGACTTTCACAATAAAGCTGCAAATCATCAGCGGGAAGACGAGCGAAGTGTGACGTGTGACCTCTGACCTCTGTGAGTCACCAGCGGCTGGATGAAGCAGGGCAGACTCCTCATGGCGCCTCTGAAATCCTGCTTCAGGGCCAACAGATACTCCGCCTCCTCCCCGCCTGTCAGGGGGAGGGGCTTCCGCTCCATCACCTTGACAAAAGCAAGGCATTAACGCGATGTTCCAGCATGCATTGCTTTCACCACTTTAATGACTTAATTTTAGACTTAAATTACAGCCTGTCTGTGTGCATTGATCAGATTATTGATCAGTGATGGAAGACAGACCTCTGTCAAACTCCTGAACACATCAATAATCAATAATCAATAATCTGAGAGGACAAGAAGCTGAGTGCTGAGATAACATGCGGCTCAGATTGTGGTGTTTGTAACCCTGTAACCAAAATATCCGAAAATGTTATGTTTGTGCATAGATGAGGATTTGTGTGTTTGTCGTGGCTGCGGGTCTTTGTATCTGCAAACAGACCTTAAAAATAAATAAATCGTGTTTTTGTAAAACATATTTACACAACTACAACGTCTGAGTTACAAGTGCAAAATATTTACGACCAAAGTCTGAGCCAATAACACGGCGTTTTATTATCAGCATGAGTTATTGGCGGGAACTGAGTGACATCATTAGGTCACACCTAGTCTGATGCTTATCCCCCCCCCCCCCGAGTGGTGCAGGTGAGTCTCTTACAGGAAACACAGGTGTGGGCTGCTGCACCGATGGAGGTGGAGCATCTCCTTTGACTGTTTCCATAGTGAAACTTAGCATCCTCTGCCCCCGCCCACGTGCCGCCATCGCTACTCGGATGGGTCACACAGATCCACTCAGCAGTTAGAGCAGAACCTGGATCAGAACCAACGGAACACAATTAGAACTCCACCCGTCTCCAAAACATGCGAGGCTGAAGTGGAGGCGGGGCTAACAGTGTGCGTGAGTGTGTGGGGGGGTGATGTCTGCAAACAAACGTAATTATCAAAACAGACATGTGACAGGACGGTCCTCTGCTTCATCAATGAGACCATGATGAAGAACTCGAACCCATAATGTTTCCACACCACTGAAGGTTTTTCTCTTTTCAACCAACGGCAGTCACTCTCCTCTCCAAATAACTTCTGCTTAGCTTTCCGAGCTTCCCTCGTGTCCTCTTAATTGTTGTGACACGTGTTCGAAACGCAGAGAGGTGCGCTCGATTTGCCACACGGAGCAGCGCCAGAGTAAAGCATGAGGGAGGGGCTAATAATTGGCTCAGTCATTTTTAATGATCGTTGAAAGCCCAGATCGTAATTTAGATTAAAATTCGATTAATTGAGCAGCCCTATGTCACGTGTATCGGGGTGAGATGATACATGACTGATGATTTGCGTGACTTTTTCTTCAGTTCACATGTGACAGCTTGCAAGCCCTCCAGAGAGTGATCCGTACAGCAGAACGCTGCTGCAGGATTGCTCTCCCCCCGCTTCAGGACACCTACACCAGGAGATGCCGGACTAGAGCAGCGCAGATACTGAAGGACCCGTCCCATCCTGGCAACAAACTGTTCCAACTTCTGCAATCTGGTAGAGGGTTCTGCATCATCCGGGCAAGGACAGAGAGACTCAAGAGGAGCTTCTATCCCCAAGCCATCCGTGCCCTAAACACACACACCCGCCCTCTCACATCATCTATAATTGACTGAGACAGGACTCTTCCAGACACTAAACCAAGGCACAATGTACATTCCAATTCCTTTAATTTTAAATATGTTTATATTGTCTATCCTGTAAAATAGTCAGATGTCTATTCATATTAATGTACAGAATTCACCTGCTTGCTGCTACTACTGCACATTCACCCAGTGTATATACTACATATATATAATGTTCTTCCTCTACAGCCCCCCCCCCCCCGCCCCCATTTTTGCACATGTCGAGGAGCGTGTCAGGCTACATTTCACTGTGTGTTATACTTGTGTAACTATGCATGTGACAAATAAAGAACCTTGAACCTCACAGGTGACACACACGAGAGATTCAAGTAAACCCGAGTAACCGGATTAAAAAGCCAAAGCTGTTTGAATGAAAAAGATAAGACATGACATGCACATTATGTGCACATTATGTGCACATTATGTGCACATTATGTGCACATAATGTGCACATTATGTGCACATTATGTGCACATTATGTGCATGTCATGTCTTTCTGTGTGTATGGAGACAGAGGCCAATCACGGTGTGGGGACAGTTCCCACCTGGACACCTGGTGAGGCGGACCTCCAGCAGCGGGTTGTAGCTGTTAACCGCTGTTAGCATGTGTTAGCTGTTAGCAGCGGTGTTAGCGGAGCTCCCTAACCGTCAGTGCGCCTCTCTCTGCAGCCTCAGTCCGTCCCGTCGCGCCTTCTGACTCCGCTCTCTCTCATCTCTTCCTCGGGTCTCTGTCGGAGCAGCTGTCCTGTTTCTATGCGCTAAAACATCTGTTCACATCTGTTTACGTGCTGCTCCGCGCCATCACAGCTTCTTCTTTTTCTGCGGCGTGCTGCTGCTTCGGTCCGCCATCGCCACCTACAGGTCAGAAGTGTTTCCGACGGTTTAGCTCAGGCGTGTCAAACTCCCTGCACAGGGGCCTCTTCCGGCCCGTGTCACCTCCAGTTCCGGACCATAGATTCACGTAAAACATATAATGCTGTTTGGTCCTGGAAGTTCCTTTTTGTTAGGAGGATTTACTTGTTGTGGAGTGCAACAGCTCTAATGTGTACACAAGTGTCTGCATTAATATCGTGTTAAATGATAGAAGTGCTGTCATGTGTGTGTCCAGAAACAGAGGACTAATGTGTCTGACTGTTAGTTCACTCAAAAGCTTCAGTTAATTAAGACTGAGGAAAAAAGATTTGCACTCACATTTGCAGTTTTTATTATTATATAATATTTGAAATTAAACCTATAATACCCTTTGTATCATGATCAACATGTGCCATAATTTCAAAATGTTATGGACAAAACTGTTTTTGTCTAAAATTAACATTGTTGTTAACAAAAAGTAGCCATAAATGCCCAATGTATCAGATGCGATAAAAAAAATATATAATAAAAATATATCATACACAACATGATGCTGCAGAAAAAATGTGGATTTTGTTATAAGGGTTTATAAACATCTCAGTTCCAAAACATGAGAATTTTCTGGTTATTTTTTGATGGCCTGGGTCTTACAGGGTTAAAAACAAACACTTTGTACTCCTTGAACATTAAGGTGGCCCTCCAGTGCCAGCCCGCTCATTTGAGTGTGAGACGCCTGGTTTAACTTCTTCTTTTTGTATTAGCACCGTCCACTGAGCTGGGTGAAGGTCCGAGAATCAGCAGCACGGGCGTGATGGTGCCACAATAATAATAATAATAATAATAAATTTTATTTATGAGCGCCTTTCAAGTCACCCAAGGACACTTTACAATAGGATAAAACACTTAGTAAAACAATGGCAGAATAAGAACAATAAAATAAAGCACAAGATAAAATGAACAAACAGTGGATTCACAGTGAATATGCAGATTTGAACAGATGAGTTTTGAGTTGGGATTTAAACTGGGGGAGAGAACCAATATTTCTTATTTCAGGGGGCAGAGAGTTCCACAGCCTGGGAGCAGAGCAGCTGAAAGCTCTGCTTCCCACGGTGGTGAGGCGGAAGGAAGGTACAGTAAGCTGGATAGAAGAAGAAGAACGAAGTGAACGGGCAGAACAGGTTGTGGTTAACAGGTCAGAAAGGTAAGAAGGAGCGAGGTTATGAATGGCCTTGAAGGTGAGTAGAAGAAGTTTGAATATTATCTGGATTTTCACTGTGAGCCAGTGAAGTTCCTGAAGAACAGGTGATGTGCTGGTAGGAGGGGTTCTGGTGATAATGCGAGCAGCAGAGTTCTGAACCAGTTGAAGCTTATGGAGGGATTTTTGGGGGAGACCATGCAGAAGAGAATTGCAGTAGTCAATACGGGAGGTAACAAGACTATGTACAAGAATGGACGTAGACTGGGTGGAAAGAGAAGGAAGCAATCTGTTAATGTTACGTAGATGGAAGTAGGCAGAACGGGTGAGGTTATTGATGTGTGATTTATAAGAAAGTGTACTGTCTAGGATGACACCAAGGCTCTTAACCTGAGGAGAAGGGAAAACTGTGGAGTTATCGATGGTGAGTGAGAAATGGTTCGCCTTCAAAAGGTTGGATTTGGTGCCAATAAGGAGGATCTCAGTTTTATCCTCATTGAGCTTTAGAAAATTAGAGGTAAACCAGGATTTTAACTCGGATAGACGAGTTAAAATCACAGGTGAGTGTTACACAATAACAGTGTAACACTCACCTGTAGATTGATCAGCTCACCTGTGGGATCAAAGCTGGAAGCTCTCAGCTTGTCCGTCTTCACTGAGACACCTGCCACGCTGCCCTGGATCTGCTCTGTTATTGGCTGCGTGTCTAACCCTGTGATTACTTCCTCCTTTCTGTTTCTTTGCCCCACTTTCTCCTGTTATTACATGAGTATCTGACCTTTGACCCTGTGTTCCACTTTCTGTTTAAATTTCAGTTCTTTGAATTCTTACACTTGCTGACTGCCCCCTCCACCTCCACCTGTACTCTGTCCTGTTAAAGTGCTCGTTTGGACAGAGTGAGACCACAGCAGGATGTTTGAGCTGAAGGAAGTGGGCGTTTAGACTGAACCAAAAAACCGCTGTCAGTGCCGCCTTATCAGCTGCTGTCTTCAAACACGTACCGTCTGCACCTCAGCAGCAGGTACAGGTGAGGACCTGCCTGCAGCACACCTGCACACCCGAGTCAATTCAGACTTCTACTAAAATAAAGCCAGCAGAACCCCTTCCTTCATTTCCTTGGTCTGGTTTCCTGATTTCCATCCTCTCCCATACTCCCCTCCTCCCACCTCCTCTCTCCTCCCTGCCCGCCCCCCGTTGTAGGCTCCTCCCCCTCAGCCCCTGAGTGCAGGCTCAATTTGAAGTCAGACTTGCAGAGTTCAGCAGCGCATGTGAGCTGCACAGGTTTCAGATTCAGAAGAAGAAGGTGCAAAGGAAGAAGAGCAGTGCTGAGACCTGCGTGCATCTGATGTTCTGGATTTAACCTAAAGCATGAAGAAGACGTGGAGCTGGACGCTGCTGCTGCTGCTGGAGGGACTCTGCTGCTCAGGTCAGACTCACACTCACACTGACTAAACCAGTTAGATTACAGAATAGCGTGTGATGAGGCAGAGCTCATTCAGAAAACCACAAATGAAAGATCTGAAAAAATGTCATAGCTCAGAATGAGAAGACATGAAGTCACGTGACAGTAAAATGAAAAACAGCAATAAAAGCTTGATTTTCTTCATTCCTTGTAATTCTCTGTGATCCTTCCTTTCCTTTTCCTGTTTCCTTTAATGCCTCCTTTTGTTTCTTCCTTTAACTTTGAAAGGTCACCTATTATTCCTTCCTTTCTTCTTTATATCTTTGATTATGCCTTCATTTCTTCCATCATTGTTTTCCTCTCTTTGTTTGTTTACAGTCTCTCAGGTGTTTTCTTGGCTCCTTTCTGGACAGTAAAACATAATAAACTGGTTTTAACTGGTCCCAGTGTGTCTGTGAGGCTCTGAACTCCAGTTTGGTTTAAAGTTCCCATCTCTATGAAACCACAGTGTGTGTGTGTGTGTGTGATGAGGACAGAAGGTCACGTTCATATTCATCAGACTCATTTCTATGCAGTAGACTGAGCGCGCTCAGTGTGTTTTGTTGTTGAACTTGATGATGTGTCGAGAGCGAGAAACTCTCCAGACTGTCAGTCAGCTGATGACCCAGAGCGCCCAAGAGCTGATGGGAGGTCTGTGCAGGTCTGTGGGGTCTGTGCTGGTCTCTGGGGGTCTGTGCAGGTCTGTGCAGGTCTGTGGGGTCTGTGCTGGTCTGTTAGGGTCTGTGCTGGTCTGTGCTGGTCTGTGCAGGTCTGTGGCGGTCTGTGCAGGTCTGTGGAGGTCTGTGCAGGTCTGTGGTGGTCTGTGGGGGTCTGTAGGGGTCTGTGCAGGTCTGTGCAAATCTGTGGGGGTCTGTGCTGGTCTGTGCAGGTCTGTGCAGGTCTGTGGGGGTCTGTGCTGGTCTGTGCAGGTCTGTGCAGGTCTGTGGGGGTCTGTGGGGGTCTGTGCAGGTCTGTGGGGGTCTCTGGGGGTCTGTGCTGGTCTGTGCAGGTCTGTGCAGGTCTGTGGGGGTCTGTAGGGGTCTGTGGGGGTCTGTGGGGGGTCTGTGCAGGTCTGTGGGGGTCTGATTGGCACACCTGAGCACTCTGGTAAAAATCGAGCTGGTAAACAAAACTCAGACTGTTAATTGGCGTGATTAGCAGTAGTGGGATGGGGTGGGGGGTGGGGTCGGCGGCAGATGCAGACATGTGACCTGGAAGGGGGTGGGCAGGGTAACAGTCTGGTTCTCAGGGCTCAGACCTCCCGTGTCTGTGGGGAATCCATTGTCAGCACCATGAAACCGTGAAGTTCACGGTCAGAGCGGCGTGTGACATCACACCGCAGAATGGAAGGGAGGGGGGGGGGGCAGCTCTCATGACCTGCAGAGGCCTCGGGGGGTTCAGTTCAGTTCAGGGGATTTAGGGGGCAGGTTAGGGTTAAACGGGGGGTAGGGGTGGGGGGCAGACTGTCTGCTCCAGTGTCTTAAAAACCCCACCCCCATGGCGGGGACCCAGATGGGAGGCGAAGGATTAAATCCTGTAGGAGGAGACATGTGACATCATCAGCTGATCAGACAGCTGTCCTCCACCTCCATCACAACTCCTCCTCCTCCTCCTTATCATCATCATCATCATCATCATCATCATCATCATCAGATGCTTCACTTGAGCAGCTCGATGGTTTGAAACATCAGCTGATGTTTTTCTGAGTCGTGATCTGTGAGCATGACTCGCTATCACACACCTGCTGAACACGAGACACAATACTGCCCACGATCCAGGTTATTTGTCTGTGTCCACTGACGTCCTCCAGAATAAAGACGCCTCTGGGTTGATCCGTGGCCAGAACTGCATCGGCTTCTTTATCGAGTCACAGTCTGAATAAAGCAGGGGTGTCCAACTGCAGTCCTCGAAGGCCGCTGTCCTGCAGGTTTTAGAAGTGTCCACTGATTTAAATGGCTAAATGACCTCCTCAACATGCCTTAAAGTTCTTCAGAGGCATGGTAATGAACTAATCATTTGATTCAGGTGTGCTGACCTAGGGTGAGGTCTAGAACCTGCAGGACACCGGCCCTTGAGGCCTGGAGTTGGACACCCCTGGCATAAAGCACGCCCTGCTGTGGTCCAGATGTGTTGTCACGGGACACCAAAAGGTGTGAACGGTCCACACCTGGTTTGTACACCTACATGGTGTCGGGTCCGATCTCGTGCTGATGATTTCCTGTTTAAACCAGTTTTGACTTTTCCTGACGTGACGTCATCAGGATTCATCGTTGCTTTTATAAAGAGGAGTGATGTGGGCCCATTGCCGGCCCTGTGCCAGCCCGGTGTTGGTGCTGAAGGAAGATTTTGACATGTTTTCCTGTTCTCCTCTTCAAGGAGATGAAATTGGCCTTTAGAGTGATTTGTGCTCAGAGTCTGTGGAAACAAGCGTGAAGCTGTATAAAGAGGCTGAAGTGATGGATGTTTATGAGGAGCTGCAGGCCTGGAGGCGTCCTGGGGTCCGGCAGCTGCAGGGTTTGGTGTGTTTGGTTGTTTGTGGGATCCTTTGGGGGTGGGGTGTTGTGTCTTGGTTAACTTTTGTTTCTCTATTGTCGTCGTTCACACTAAAGGATTTGGTCCTGCTGCCAGACTCAGTCTTTCCTCCCACAGCATCCTCTCAAAGAGGCGATGGGGAGGAGGGGGGGAGCCTGGGAAAGTCACCTCAACCAAGTTCAAGTTGAAAAGGGCCAGAGGAGGGAGGAGGAGGAACGATGCATTCACTGAACAGCATAATAAACAGACACAAGACCTGCATTGGTCTTTATCTGAGGGGGCCCGCAGAGAGGCTGATCTGTGCTGTGTTTGAGGGGTGGCTGTAGAGCAGGTGGCGGTTTAGTTTGTTGCTCCAGCATGCCAAATATCCCTGGACAAGATGTTAGGTCCACTTTGCTCTCTGACACATCCATCACAGAAAGAATTCTGTAGAAATAATGTGTGGTATAAATTGCTCTGAGGTGGAGCAGGAAAGCGCTGTAGCAGTTCGTTCACCACGTGATGGAAACAACACACTGCAGACCTGAGCCCCGCTGCTTTCTGCTTCTTGTTCAGTCCAGGCCTTCAGATGATGAGAGGTGTAGTAACACGTAATTTAAAGACCTCAGTCTGTGTGACAGACCTGATTGATTATAATTGGGTGCATGCAGTCTTCTAACGTTCCCAGTTTATTTATAACAAACACTGGCTCTGATTCTTTCAGTACATATACATCATTGCCATCTTTGTCATCATTGCCATCGTCACATTCATGTGTTCATCATAGCCTGAGGGTCAACGCGAGCCCTGAGTTCTGCCTGCCGGAGTCACCTGGATACTGCTTTGGGCAGGTGTTTCCAGTCATCATCATCGCCACCTCATTGCCACCTCCTCGCCCTTATTATCATCATAACCCTCATCTCCACATCTGCCTCCTGTCAGTGAGTGTTTGTGTTTTTAAACCTGCTTCACCATCAGAAACGTGCACTGAGACTCCGCCCCTGACCCTCCTGCTTCCCCTTAGGTGTGCTTGGAGCGTTGGAGTTGGCCTTCTTGAAGGAGCCTGGTGATGTTATTGCGGTCAGGGGCCGTCCCCTGATGCTGGACTGTCAGGTGGAGGGGGAGGGGCCTATCGCTATCACCTGGAGACTCAACGGGGTTCCCATAGCGACTGGTACCAGAGCAACAGTGCTCACCAACGGCACGCTGCTCATCAGAAATTTCTCCAAGAGACGAGAGAGCAACGAGACGGATGCCGGAGAGTACGAGTGTGCAGTGCAGAACCGCTATGGCATGCTGGTCAGCCGCAAGGCCCGCGTCCAGCTCGCATGTGAGTTGCCGTCCACCCAAACACACAAAAAACATCAAACAAACCTCACAGTAACACACATGTGACCCACCTGTACTAACGGTCTCTTCTCCACCTCCCACCAGCCCTCCCTAAGTTCCTCTCTCACCCAGAGTCCATGCATGTGGATGTAGGGGGTGTGGCCAGACTCACCTGTCAGGTGAATGGTATCCCAGAGGCCAACATCACCTGGCAGAAAGACAGATGCTCACTGAGCACCGATAACCACAGGTATGTCTTTAGTGAAGTGTGATGAGATTAAATTTTAACGTATAAGGATTCAAGCCTGTTTGTATATGCTTTGTGTACAGGTACACCTTGCTTCCTAATGGCGTGCTGCAGATCACCGGCGTTCAGCGGACTGACAGCGGTTTGTTTCGCTGCATCGCCTCAAACATCGCCAACACTCGCTACAGCCACGAAGCCCAGCTGACTGTCACTGGTAAGACAAAACTGAGGGCAAGGTTCTGTAAGGCAAAACTCACATAATTAAAGACTGAATGCCCGATTTGGGGGTAAAAAGAGTCCAGACTGAGGGTAGAAGAGTCCGGACTGACGGTAGAAAGAGTCTAGAGTGAGGGTAGAAAGAGTCCAGAGTGAGGGTGAAAGAGTCCAGACTGAGGGTAGAAAGAGTCCTGAATGAGGGTAGAAAGAGTCCGGACTGAGGGTAGAAACAGTCCGGACTGAGGGTAGAAAGAGTCCTGAATGAGGGTAGAAACAGTCCAGACTGAGGGTAGAAGAGTCCTGAATGAGGGTAGAAGAGTCTGGACTGAGGGTAGAAAGAGTCCAGACTGAGGGTAGAAGAGTCCGGACTGAGGGTAGAAAGAGTCCAGACTGAGGGTAGAAGAGTCCTGAATGAGGGTAGAAGAGTCCTGAATGAGGGTAGAAGAGTCCGGACTGAGGGTAGAAAGAGTCCAGACTGAGGGTAGAAACAGTCCGGACTGAGGGTAGAAGAGTCCGGACTGAGGGTAGAAGAGTCCAGAATGAGGGTAGAAGAGTCCGGACTGAGGGTAGAAAGAGTCCAGACTGAGGGTAGAAGAGTCCGGACTGAGGGTAGAAAGAGTCCAGACTGAGGGTAGAAGAGTCCAGACTGAGGGTAGAAGAGTCCTGAATGAGGGTAGAAGAGTCCTGAATGAGGGTAGAAGAGTCCGGACTGAGGGTAGAAAGAGTCCAGACTGAGGGTAGAAACAGTCCGGACTGAGGGTAGAAGAGTCCGGACTGAGGGTAGAAGAGTCCTGAATGAGGGTAGAAGAGTCCGGACTGAGGGTAGAAGAGTCCAGACTGAGGGTAGAAGAGTCCTGAATGAGGGTAGAAACAGTCCGGACTGAGGGTAGAAAGAGTCCAGACTGAGGGTAGAAGAGTCCTGAATGAGGGTAGAAACAGTCCGGACTGAGGGTAGAAAGAGTCCAGACTGAGGGTAGAAAGAGTCCGGACTGAGGGTAGAAGAGTCCGGACTGAGGGTAGAAAGAGTCCAGACTGAGGGTAGAAACAGTCCGGACTGAGGGTAGAAGAGTCCGGACTGAGGGTAGAAGAGTCCTGAATGAGGGTAGAAACAGTCCGGACTGAGGGTAGAAAGAGTCCGGACTGAGGGTAGAAGAGTCCGGACTGAGGGTAGAAACAGTCCGGACTGAGGGTAGAAAGAGTCCTGAATGAGGGTAGAAAGAGTCCTGAATGAGGGTAGAAAGAGTCCGGACTGAGGGTAGAAAGAGTCCTGAATGAGGGTAGAAAGAGTCCAGACTGAGGGTAGAAAGAGTCCAGACTGAGGGTAGAAGAGTCCTGAATGAGGGTAGAAGAGTCCTGAATGAGGGTAGAAACAGTCCGGACTGAGGGTAGAAAGAGTCCAGACTGAGGGTAGAAGAGTCCTGAATGAGGGTAGAAACAGTCCGGACTGAGGGTAGAAAGAGTCCAGACTGAGGGTAGAAAGAGTCCGGACTGAGGGTAGAAGAGTCCTGAATGAGGGTAGAAACAGTCCGGACTGAGGGTAGAAAGAGTCCAGACTGAGGGTAGAAGAGTCCTGAATGAGGGTAGAAACAGTCCGGACTGAGGGTAGAAAGAGTCCAGACTGAGGGTAGAAAGAGTCCGGACTGAGGGTAGAAGAGTCCTGAATGAGGGTAGAAACAGTCCGGACTGAGGGTAGAAAGAGTCCGGACTGAGGGTAGAAGAGTCCTGAATGAGGGTAGAAAGAGTCCGGACTGAGGGTAGAAAGAGTCCGGACTGAGGGTAGAAGAGTCCGGACTGAGGGTAGAAACAGTCCGGACTGAGGGTAGAAAGAGTCCTGAATGAGGGTAGAAAGAGTCCTGAATGAGGGTAGAAAGAGTCCGGACTGAGGGTAGAAGAGTCCGGACTGAGGGTAGAAAGAGTCCAGACTGAGGGTAGAAGAGTCCTGAATGAGGGTAGAAGAGTCCTGAATGAGGGTAGAAACAGTCCGGACTGAGGGTAGAAAGAGTCCAGACTGAGGGTAGAAGAGTCCTGAATGAGGGTAGAAGAGTCCGGACTGAGGGTAGAAAGAGTCCAGACTGAGGGTAGAAAGAGTCCAGACTGAGGGTAGAAACAGTCCGGACTGAGGGTAGAAAGAGTCTAGAGTGAGGGTAGAAAGAGTCCAGACTGAGGGTAGAAGAGTCCTGAATGAGGGTAGAAGAGTCCGGACTGAGGGTAGAAAGAGTCCAGACTGAGGGTAGAAACAGTCCGGACTGAGGGTAGAAAGAGTCTAGAGTGAGGGTAAACAGAGTCTTGGGGTGTTTTTGAGTGTTTCTGGTCTTCTGGACACAGCTGCAGGATCCAGGATCTACAAGGAGCCCGTAATCCTGTCCGGCCCTCAGAACCTCACCATCAATGTCCACCAGACCGCCATCCTGGAGTGTGTTGCCACAGGAAACCCCCGGCCCATCGTGTCCTGGAGTCGCCTCGGTAACGCCTCCTCCTGCACTCATTGATCCAATCATTAGTATTGATTACCTGTTAAGATCAGCTGTGTTAATGATGGTGTCTGTGTGCGGTCAGACGGCCGGTCCATTGGCGTGGAGGGGATCCAGGTTCTGGGAACAGGAAACCTGATGATCTCTGATGCCACTCTGCAGCACTCAGGCGTTTACGTTTGTTCGGCTAACAGACCGGGCAGCAGGTCCAGGAGGACGGCGCTTGGACGCCTCATTGTACAAGGTAGGTACGCTTGCACACAGCAACAACACATCAGCTGGCCAAATGTGACCGAGCTGTCCTCACCTTAAACATTCAAACTTTTCACCTTAGAAGTCCTGCAGGTCAGATCTTTGATCTTCAGACTGAGGGACATTTCTGGATGTACGGCGTCTGTTCTGTTTGAATAAACCTTTATTTCTATTCACACTAAGTTTCAGACAAATCCATTCGGAATGGTTGTGATTATCAGAGAAAGTCGGTCAGGCACAGCGATGAAGGAACTGCTGCTGGTTGAAAATGAGTCATTCTCTGTCCTCCTTTCAAAGCGAGTTCTGGTTCTGGTTCTCCTGAAGGAGCAGCTTTTGGTACTGAAGTGACTCAGATGGCGGGCAGCGAGTCTGATTTGCTGGCCCCTCATCAATGATTGGTGTGCAGACTGAAACAAACCTGCTGCTCCTTCATGACTGACACTTCTCCTTGAAAGTTGGGCGCGTAGGATGTAGAGCCAATCATCCACTAATAGGAAGATCGGTGACTCAGTCCCAAATATTCCTGGGAAAGATGCCCTCAGATGCATCCACCAGAGTGAGGACGTCAGACAGGAAGTACAGGTGCAGAAAAAAGTGCTGGTGTTATGTGTGAATGAGGCAGTGCTTCGAGCACTCAGGTGGAACAGGAAAGAACACGATTACTGACCAATAAGATCCTCAGAACAAGCCTAAGGCAGACTTCCTGCGAACACAGCGGCGAGCAGCTGCAGAGCAACCGCTCCATCTGTTCAGCTCCACCTCATCATGTCGAGTGTGCAAACACACATGCAGTGTGCGTGTGTGTTCATCTGTCAGCTCTTGAACTTGACTGGTTGTGTGTCGAGTTCAGTTCAGCCTGCTGCTGTCGGACTCTTCACCCCCAACATGTGACTTCTGACCCTCTCTGTAAATCAGAGAGGTGACAGCAGCACCTCAGAGTTCACTTCCTGTTCACGTGAGCGCGTCAGACGCATTTGTTTCTGAAACCGTGAGGTGTTGATGATCTTATATGTGAGTTTGTGGGAGAAAAACGCACTGGCTGCAGCTTTTCCTGCAGTTTCTGGGTGCGTGCAGCCATGTGTCATCTACGCAGCAGGCACAGTGTTTTCCCACACACGGTGGAAAGACCAGCGCACAGCCCCGAGGACTCCATGTGGTTCCGATCAGAGTTTCCTCTGCAGCTCCACGCAGACGTGTGAGACGTTCAGGGACTCCTGTCCTGCTCGCTCAGCTGCAGCTCAGTCAGAGGTCATGTAGGAGGAGGGGTCAGAGGTCACACAGGCCCATTGTGAACGTGTGTGTGACTGAGAGCTTCATGAGAATCTGGATTAGCATGAGAAGAACCCCACTTCACAATGAGGACTTTATTCCCACTGAAACTCCGTCTGTCACTCTGACACTCAGACTTGCAGACTGTCCTCACCACAAAAACACGAGTGCACAAACGGGCAGGGCCACAACAGACAGCCTCGGTCTAAACCCGACCGCGGCTCCTGCTCTGTGTGATGATCCAGCTTTCCTTGTCCTGCATGAAAGGGTTCATCCCTCATGCACCCATCTGAAGTCAGTTTGACTTAACGCACAAGTAAAACCACCCAAAGTGCTTTCCTTTTTTTTTTTTTAATTCATATTTTTATTAAGGTTTCAAAAGCAGGCATTCACAATATGTACATCATGTAAGCATTCTTCATACTTAGGTTATCTGCCTTAGATACTGAAATAGTATTTTAATTTACATCCAAGTCATAAGGGAAGAATACTTACAACGATAGAAGTAATTGAAACCATCACATAATCCGAAAATCAAAAAACAAAAAACAAAACTAACACCCAAAGTGCTTTCCACTCACACAGTATGTGACGAACATGTTGTTACACAACAGCATCCAGAGGAGATGGCTCACACATCATCAGCGGCAGCGCCCACAGAGACCTAAACAGTAGGAAGAAGAAGCCACCGTAACAACCTTCTTTTCACCGACACGTCCACGTGACTCCCATCAGAGACAGACGCATTAACATCAAATCATTTCTTCTATTATTATTATTATCATTATTGTTGTGTTTAATTCAGCTTATTTCTATTGTTAGTTTCAGGGTGCGTCGTTTTCTTGTCTGTAGCTGGTGTGAGTTATCATTTTATCACATCTGAGTTGTTTTTACAAAGACGACTTCATCGTTTTACACGTGTGCCACTGTGAAACTAACTGCAAACAAAAAGCACGCGTGACAAACATGTCAATCAGAGACACGAAAATAAAAGCGAGGAGACGCAAAATGAACAAAAATATTCTCAGCAGTTTAATCAGAAGAGTTTTTAAAGATAAAGTCTTTTATTGTTGCCGTGCATCGTTCAGGCTGGCGTACAGCCCACACAACAACAACACAGAAACAGAACAGAAAATAGGAAAGTACAAATACACAAAATACAGTCCTGCTAAAAATGATAAAAAGTGTGTGTGTGTGTGTGTGTGTGTGTGTGTGTGTGTGTGTGTCAGATATGGGGGTGGACACATAAATACATTTTATTTGTGGAGGGATAATGACCGTTGACCTCCTAAGATACAGAACCCCAAGTTCAAGAGCAACACACACACACTTTTATAAATGACTCCTATTCATCCCTCTCCCCTCCCCTGTGACCTCTGACCCCTGACCTCCCCCTCTTTCCATTCAGAGTGGGAGGGGGCGGGGCTCTTGTGGGGTGACAGAGATGTGTGTGTACGGTTTCCCTGTAGCCATGGAGATGAAGTGGGTGGAGACAGACAGCTGTGTCTGTGTGTGTGTATGTGGTGGTGGGGTCAAAGGTCAAAGTGCTGTTCAAAGATAACAGAGACACAAGCTCAAGTTTTCATTCTGAGGACACGGCGTGTGATGATAACATGATGCGTTTTTAGTGATTAGCTTTATGTAGCGAGTTATTCATCCACCAGGTGGCTCCAAAGACTCAGCATCACCTTTGAAGACATGTATAAACCTCTGTTACAGTTACATTAAATATAAATTAAATACGTGTTAGCGTTTTGACCTTGGGCTCGTGGCTTTTCTCCCCGTTACGGCGCTGCTACGATGTTTGATAGCGTTCCTCACTTGTGGTATTTCTGAGGTTCTTTAGATAAAATGAGCACGTCTGTGTCACAATACGGCTGTGTGCAGGCAAGAGTAGGACCCAAACGCAAACTCGCAGAGACGAAAAGTAAACTCAAAAAGCACAGCTTTATCTCTGGCGTGGAGTGGGACACGAAAAACAACACAAAACTAAACTAGGAAAACTAAAGCACAAGGAGCCACAGGGAAAAATCACACAGCTATGAGGGAGGACGCAACCCTGACAAAGAGAAACATGGGGCTTAAATACACTGAGGGATAACGAGGGGGAATGAGCCACAGGAGGAGAGCACAGCTGGGAGTAATTAAGCAGGACGAGACAAGGGAAGCAAAACTAGAAACATTAACATAGGACAGACTGTGAAAGTAAAACAGGAAACACACTGACGGGACTCAAGACGTGAACTTAACAGACTGAGGAGACAGAACATAGGGATCTGAAACATGGAACAGAAAGGCACAGTAGATCAACAAGAACATAACAACACCACAGGGGAAGAGTAAAACAAAATGCAGGGACACAGGACCTCTTTCAAAATAAAATGGGAAACATAATGAAACGCAAACATGACAACATAAGAAACACAGACGTGAAGCACATGAAGGACAAGGGAGACTTAACAGGGGTTGGAAACACAAGGGGAATCTAATAAACAAATGAACTTAGATAACCTAATGAACAAAATAAACTCAAACTTAAAACGCTGGGTCAAAAGACCCAGGATCATGACAGTCTGTCTGATTCTGACAGTTTTCCTGGTCGTCTCCACTCGTGATGGTGCTGCGGCACATCCCCCCACAGGCCTCACAGAGAATAAGTTTTCAGAGGGTAAACCACCAGCTCAGGTTTGCCCTGTGTTGAAATTGTAACGCTCTGTCTTCTGGACCGCAGCTCCTCCAGAGTTTGTTCAGTGGCCACAGTCTGTCTCCAGACCAGCAGGGGCCAGCGCCGTCTTCAGCTGCACGGCGTCCGGCGTCCCCGACCCCCACCTCATCTGGCTGAAGAATGGCAAACTGCTGATACCCAGCGGCAACGTCAAGCTCACCAACGGGAACACGTGAGATCCTTCTGTTTACGCTCAGAAGGTCTTTCTCTCTGTGAGGTTACTGCACGGTTTAACGTCCCACCTCTTCTCTGCCACCACCTGCAGGACGCTCGCCATCACCCGCATCACCCCCGAGGATGAAGCCATCTACCAGTGCATTGCCGAAAACAGCGCTGGCACCAATCAGGCCAGCGCTCGCCTCGCCATCAGCCAGGGCTCAGAGCTGCCCGAGGCCCCCAGCGGCCTCCAGGCGGCGGCGCTGAGCTCCAGCAGCCTGCAGCTGACCTGGGACCAGCCGGCAGAACATGTGAGCCAGCAGATCATCGGATATGTCCTGCACATCAGGAAACTGGGCGGTGAGAGAAGGGTGGGGTTGGTATTTTTAAGTCTGAGATCGTCCGTGTGAGGAGACTAGAAATGAGATTTAAGGGTAATGACGTGATATGAACTTTCTCTGTGGGGGCATAATTACTGGTTCCTGATTGCCTGGAGACTGATTGGTGCGTGTAACCGATAATCCCAATCAATCAGTCTGCAGCACCATCACCGACTGTGGTTGCTTTCACCTGTTTGACCTTTGATCTGTGACCTCCTCAGAGCCGGACAGTGCTGAGCTGCAGGAGGCCGTCAGTAAAACCACCTTCAAACACGAATTCAGCAACCTGGAAGCTGCCACCACCTACTCCATCTACCTGAAGGCGTACTCGGCGCTGGGAGGCAGCCAGCAGTCTGACAGCATCATGGCCAGCACGCTGGGCGGTGGTAGGTCACCTCTGACTGCTAACACTGAAAACACTCACACTATATCTAATATCTATAAAACCTCGCCATCTGAAGATGGTGCCACAGCATTCCAGCCTCGGAAAAGGACCTCCACCTAAAAGTAATCTCCTGGGTCTGAGTTCACGAGGTGTTTCAGATCTACTCACAATGACGTGAAAACATTAGCTGAAGCCTGCTATGAAGGTCTGCAGCTTGGTCCTGAATGGAGCTGATGAAGCTGTAGATTTGTAGGATGGTAAAAGTTTCTGGTAAAGATGCATCGGTGTAAGGGCAGCGCTTCCTACCACACACAAAGAGAAGGATTGGCTTCATATTAGTGAACAGTAATCTGATCAGACGTTTGATAGAAGGATGGTGCAGCTCCACACATCTGCCAGCAGAGGGCACACCCACCCAGCCTGAGGCTTTAAGCACCATCTTTATGTTTCAGAGGATGAATGCAGAAACACTGTTTGATGTGTTGATGTCATGAACAGGGTTTGACCTCAGAGGTGCGGGCCTGGGGTGGGGTAGACCTGCTCTGATCACAATAAAACCATGTTTAAACGTTTTGGAGATGCTGTCTCTGTGAATGACCGCAGGCACTGTCTGCCCCACAGTTCCCAGTCCTCCCAGTTTCTTCACTAAGGTCCTGAACCAGACCGCCATGCAGGTGTACTGGGAGCTTCCGAGCAAGCCGGGGAAGCTGGAGGGCTTTAGACTGGAGTACCGCAGTGTTTCCAACCCAGAAGTGCAGGGGCAGGAAACCTTCCCAGCACACATCAACACCCACACCATCTCCCATCTGGGTGAGTATGAGGCTGGTGTGTACAGGCAGCCCGACAGGAAGTGGATACAGCGTTGTGATAATCTGTTTGTTTACTTCCTGTAGAGCCGGCGGCCATTTACGAAATCCAGCTGGTGGCGTTTAACGGGAACGGAGACAGTCCGTCCAACCGCCGCCTTGTATCTCTGGCAGAGGGAGAGAGAGCTGCAGCAGGTAGGAGCCTGACCTCTGACCTCTTGCACACCGTCACCAATGGAAGCAGTGTAACATGTGATGTTTGTCGCCCTCAGCTGGTTCAAGCTGTAACTGCGATCAGGCTGACAGCTCGACGTCCGCTCTGCTGGTCGGCCTTCACAGTGGCCTAGCCTGCATCCTCTGCTGCCTGCTGCTCGTCCTGCTGGCATACAGACGCAAGTAAGGCCTTCACCATCATCGTCCTCACCGTCCTCACAACCACCACCGCCATCATCGTCTTCATCATTCTCACTGTATTCTGTGCTCAGTTTTTTCTGCAGGAAGGGGGAGAGCTGGGAGACTCCACCCACTCTGAATGGCGTCAGTGGTCCTAAAGGCCACACACCTGAGAGCTTCGAGCTCAGCCAGGTAAACACACACACACACGCCTGGATGATTATTAAGGGATGGTCCTGATCCAGAGTTCGGGGTCAAATACCTGCCTGAGGAAACACCTTCCTGTCAATGACCCCCTTCTCCCTTGTTCCGCCTACAGAGATGCGATTCCACCCTTCCTCCATTGATGGTCATGGTTGAACCTGCTCTACCTGTTCACCTGGGCACAGGCACCGGATAAAACACCACACATTTCCCCCCCACCCCCGGACGCCGGCCTGTGGCGCCTTCTCTCCTCCTTACCACATTTAGGATAAGAGATTAACGCATAGATTATAATGATGATGATGATTTGTCTGAGGAAGCTCCAGGTGGCGTCTGATCCCACAGGGAGACTGAACCCGTTGAACTTGACTGCTGTGACACCAATCCCAAATGAGGTTGTCTCCAGATCAAAACCAAAGCGCAATTCTTCACCTGTAAACACACAAATTGTTGGTCACATGACTCTGGCTCCTCCCCCTGTGCGTTCAGATGCTGATGCTTACTTCCTGTTGAAACCAAAAGCTTTTTTCTTTAGTTTGGGCTCATTTTGTTTTAGTCACCGACGGTGCCGAGTTTCCAGAGACGATGAGGCCTTTTGCCGGCTTGACCAGAGACGGGCCTCTGAGATGCACCTGAGAAGGTGTTCTACCTGCCGTTTGCCGGTCCTCAGAGGCCCAGAGCCAAAGGGAATTATTGTTTCTCTGGTCAGCAGGTAACCTTAGAGGACGCTAACGCTCCTCTGCTCCGCTTTAGCCTTTCAGTGTTTGTCTGTCTCGTCGCGTTCGCCTCCGGTCAGGATGTGGATGAGGCCCACGGTCGGCTTGCCTCTCCTCCCCTCCCCTCTCCAACTCCTCCACCAAACTGTTTCCCCCCAAAGAGAGCTACCTCGGGCTTCATGCCAAACCTCTAAATTGCTGTTAGCCTCCCGCTGCAGGTCAAGCTAACCTACCTCAAACCAAAAGCCTCCTCTGGGACCTTTTCCCTGTTTTAACCTTTTTGCCCACGAGACCTTGGCTTCGTTGCTCTGGATCCATCCCTCGCTGTCTGTAGACATCTTTGCTTCTGCTGATGAGGGACGGAAGAGCAGCTCTGTACCTGAGAAGATCTGACTGCTTCACCTGGGAAAGGTGAGACAGGAAAGTGTGGGACATCTCTGGCCTTGTCTGTCCCGATTTCAATGAATTTTTTTTATGTTTTCAAGGGCTTCCACTTCCCGTTACCTGCCCACAGGTGTGTACAGCCCCATGAGCCATGTCTAAACTGACCTCTGATGTATTTTAATGCATCAAATGAATATAGATGAAGAGCAGCTTTCTGTAGAGTTCAGCCAAATATTATTTAAAATGAGCTGAATGCCTTCCAAAGAAAAGAAAAACTAGTTTACCTGCATTTCCTGTTTGTTTTCACTCCAGTTCCTGTCTGAGTCGAAGAACAAACAAAACCAAAATAATTCCTCGCCATCACATTTTATGTCTCACACAAAGACTTTGGAAAAAGGAGTGAAAGTATATTTTCTTATGTCGTGGTAGGATGAGCTGTCAGGAAAACCAAATAAATGAAGGATAAAGCCGCGCTGACCAAAAGCTCAGAAATATCCAGATATTATGTTTGTATTTACGCCACAGAGCATGCTCACTCTGTGCGGATTAATGTCTCTACGAGTGACCTCCGACCCCCTGACCTCCTGATCCTGAGGACTTTACTGTAGCCCTCTGTGACCGGGACCAGGTCCCGTGTCTGATCCGTGCAAACATTTTCCAGACCAACAGAGAAAAATCGTCCATGTTTTAGAAACGTGTCCTTCTTCCAAACATACATTCTTCAAATTTAACTCATAAATGATATTTTCTCTCTGCAGGGAACATTGAACTCTTTTTGGTTTTTGATGTTTTGGCATTGGTGCTATCTAAAACAAGTTAAAAGAGTAGAAAAACAGAATGAAAAGATTGGATTTGCTGATGAAAATGATCCGGTATCACCTCGAGTACATGAACGCTGTGCTTGGCCATCAGCCCCGAGGACTCTGAGCTTCACATCTCCTCACCTGAACGTTTCTTTAATGTTCTCCTTGTGAGCTGAGGGTTGTTGTCTCTGCTGCACGATTCAATCCACAGGCAGATGTCCTGCTTCTCAGTCCAAATCCATCATTCCATCAGTGATGGTGAGCTGTTCTGGTCTGTATGCACTGAAGCAGTCCCAAACCATGACGCCACCATAGATGCTTTTGGACTGCGGGAACATTTTCGTAGCTGTGGTCACTCCACACTGCAGGAAGTACAAACTGCCAAAGTTCTTGGAACCTGTTTAGCTGCTAATTCAGGACTTTTACTCTCTGAGTGACAAAGTGCATGCTGATTGGTGCACCACCATCACTCGCCATTTAAAACCGTGTAATCAACAGTTATCTCTACAAATGGCAGAAACCATGGAGAACAGGAACTCTGTTCTTCTCTGGCCTCACCTCCACCCTCATTAATTGCAGCGTCACTATAACAGTTTATGTGAAAGTGCTTTGTGGTCCTCGGCTGAGACAGTTGTGGTTCTCAATGCTTTCTTTCTACTCACGCTGCTCTCCTCCGTCCTCTAAAGAACCTTCATCACCTGCGTTACAGGCAGTGGTGATCATTTTCTGAAGTCCTCGCTCTTCTCATCTGTTCAGGACTCACTTCCTAAAACATGCGGAGATCTATACCTGAAAACACCTGTTTCAAATATCGTTTTCACCCATAAATAAAGGGTCATATTTGAATGCTATTGAACTGCTTTCTGTTTAAAACCTTTTAGGATGTTTTAAGTCGCACTGATGCAGAAAAGAATCTCAACCTTTTTCCTGGAGCCAGCGCTCCTCCTTAAAGCCCAGACTTAACAGACCAGAGTGTAAACTGTGCCAAAGTGTAGGTCAGGGTGGGGAACTCCAAGGGCCAGTGTCCTCCAGGTTTTGGATCTCACAGTCAACGCACCTCAACTACATGATGAGTTCATTACCAGGCCTATGGAGAACATCACGACATGTTGAGGAGGTCATTTAGGCATTTAAATCAGCTGTGTTGGATCAAGGACACGTCTAAAACCTCCAGGGCCCTCGGGGCCTGGAGTTCGACATCCCTAGCGTAGGTGAAAACTGTCGTGAGCCATCTTTGTGTCAGAGTGTCTTTGATTTTGGACCTTTGACCTCCTCCCCCAGTTCAACAAAACACCCTCCTTGCTGTCTTCAGGGTCAAAGGTCAGAGGTCGCAGAGCTCCCCGCTGTCTTCATCTCTGCTCCGAAATGAGACGATTGTTTCTAAAAGTAAAGTTTTCAGGTGTTTTGTTGAGTTTGTTCTTTTTCTAGAACTTTCCGCTTTCTGTTCATTCTTATCTTTCCGTCGCTGCCGTTTGGCAGCAAAGAGGAAAGCTGCCAAAATAAAGACATTAAAATTTGTATTTTTATTCTAATAATATTATGATTCTTCCAGTTTGACTTTTTTCTGATTCTTTATGTTTGTAGCTGATATGAAGATATTTGTAGAGTTATAAAAGCTGTTCCAAGCTGAAGGTAGAGCCTCTGATTAAACAGCCATATTTACCCATAAGCCATATGTGATTTCAAAGCCATGCTGTGCATAAAAACCTGTTTTATTGTTTGTCCGAGCTGAGTCCACCTCCTGCTGTCGACACACTGTAGAAACTAAACCTGAGATGTAGCGATCGTAGTGACTGAAGCCTAGAACCAATGAGAGAAATGATGCTTTAATGATTCTGTTTTTTCTATAAAGATGTTTGAATAATGTGTCACAAAAATAAAAGCACCCAAAGCTTTAAACTGCTTTTTAAACCGAGCTCTGAGCTCGCGTATTCAGAGCCTCCTGTTTGTGCTGCAGATTCTCTCCACAGACTGTTTCTCTGTCCTAATTTCTGCTGTTCAGACACATAAAAACCAAATAAAGCTGAAGTAGAAAACATGTCTTTGTTGATCATTTATTTAGCGGACGAGCTGCTCATGCAGCGACACCTGAGGTTTGACAAGGTGAGTTTAATGTACAGTCATGTGAACTGCCGATAAAGACACGTTAAACAGATTTGTGACTGCATCAGCACTAAAACTGTGCAGCAAGAGATTGATGGCCGAGCAGCTGGTGCAGGTGTGAGGTGAAGTACTTTTGTACCTCACCTTAACACCCGGATATCACCTGGGTATCATCTGCATAGCTGTAAAAATGGATGCAGTGTTTTCAAATAGTATTAAATAAGGGAAGCGTACATTAAGATCACTGGTCCCAGCACAGAACCCTGAGGAACTCCACGGCCAGTTTTGGGTGTTAGGGATTACAAAGTAACAAGTTACTGTAATCACATTACATTTCAGTAATGCAGTAATGTAATCGCATTACAGTTGCAATTATGTCATTACTTTCATTGAACAAGTTCTTGAGATAGTGCCAGCTGGACAGAAAGAAAACATTCTTGTATGGTACAGTCAGCTGATTCAGTTCATGTGCAGGAGGAGGACAATGGTGGAGCAGCACAGCGATAGCGTTCGAGGAGTGGAGATGTGGGCATTGCTTTTATTTTACTACACAAAAGGACAGGAAGACGGTAGAGTGGAAAGTGCAGCCAGGACACAAACAACCAGACTTTTCTACTAACACAACTTTGACTTGTAACAGTCGTAATAGTGCGGTGTCTCCTTGAGACAGCGTAAGTTGATGTTTAGTGATGTCACAAGTATTCACCACTGCCCTCTGTAGAGCGGCGTGCTCACACATGGACCTCATATCGTTACCTCACTAACTCAAAGTATGTTGTATGAACTGTATGTTGGTTGTATGAACTCTGCTCACTTCATGTATGATGAGACCGCAGCCGTTCAGCCGGGCTTGTAAGGTTGGCGTTTATTAAAGGACAAACACTGTGGAATTCCCACTGCCACTATGGTCGCAAGCTTTGACTGTCCTGCTGAGTGTGTCGGCTGCCTCCTGTCGACCACTGAATACAGTCCACGTTACAGACACTTTGCTAACATGTGAACGGGTGGCATGCTAACGCTAAGCTAGCCAAGAACCCAGAGTGTTGTTAAAGCAGACGTTAGCCCAGCATCCAGAGCCTGAACTTATGAGCTCATCTTTAATTTGAGTTAATAAGTGATAAACTAAAAACCAAAGTCCATATGTGTGCGGTCATTAGGAGGGCTTTGCGTTGGTGTGTGGGACTGTAGCCTGTAGGTAACTGGTAACAATGGGTTTGAGGTCATTTTGTAGAGAAATCAGAAAGTAATGTAACCAGTAGTCTGACAACATACTTCTCCGGCGAGGAATTAAATAAGTTACTACATTACTTTTAAGAAAAGTAAAAGCTAATGTGTGATCCATTACTTTTCTTGAGTAACTACCCCAACACTGCCAAGGATGATAACATTGCTAAAAACCTGAAACACAAACAAACATGCATGAGTCACATCATGGGTATGGTCACATTTGAACCTCCAAAGCTGCAGTTCCTCTAACATCCAGCAGATGTACCAGTGAGTCAGTCCCCAGAGACTTCCATGCCCCCACAGGTCACCTGTTTGAACTGGATTAAGGCTTAAAGCTTGCATCATTAGGGGCGTGACCTCCTTGACTAACAAGTGGATGGTGAAACAGGCAGTTGTAGCTGCTCGCTGTCCGCTTGGCTGAACTGGATCTCTGGACCACGTTTGTGCTGTCAGACATCATTTAACCAATAACATGACTGCTGTGAGGTCACCATACTAACAGACTGAGAAGGCTGAGCTCTGAATGAGTGAGATTTGATGTTGTTGTATGCCACGCCTATACAGCCTCTGGATGCAGACACATCCTGTTGTCTTAGAGCTCCACCCTGTGGTTCACAGAGGGAGCACGTCCATTTTGGAGGTGTCCCTGACGAGGTCATCCAGACACTAGAAGCTGCTCTGTGGATTCAGATGAGATTAATGATTGATTGAGATTAATGAGAAAAAAAGATGCACTTTAATTTGTAATCAAGAGGCATCAGCATGCTGCTGCTGTTTGACTGCAGTCACTTCTCTTAAAGGCCTGACACAAGGGTCAGAGGTCAGCGCCTTCTCTCTGAGCATCATCTGTGGAGGGCGTGACAAACCATGTGATCTAAACTGATAAAGTCAACATGCAGACAAAATGACCGCGTTATTCTGATTCTGTGGCAACAACTCTGCTCAGGCGCCTGCAAATAAAAATCACCTGACACAAAGCATAAGTCACATGCTAAAGTCACGTGCTTTCATTGGCTGATCTGCTGCAGTCTGGTTGTTGGTGGAGGGCTGCGGCTCGTGCTCCCTGCTGTGAGGACCCTCTCTGGTGGACATTCGGTCTATGTATTGGGACGAAGTGTCCGCATCACTCCTCACCCAGCGGCAGCAGGCGGCGAGGTCGGCCCTAAAGGACGGCGTGTAGAAGCCGTAGATGATGGGGTCGCAGCAGGTGTTCAGGTTCCCAAACACAAAGAGGGCGTGGTGGACGTACTCCGGTGTGATGCGCAGCATGTCGGGCTGGAACCAGTACCAAATCCCCAGCAGGTAGTATGGCGTCCAGCACACGACAAAGGACAGCACGATGACCACCGTCATCTTCAGAGTCTTCATCCGAGCCTTTGGGATGATGTCGGTGCCACTGCGACGCAGGGGCGACTCACCTGCTGAAAGAGGGAGTGTCTACATTGCTGATCATACAACAAATCAGCTGTGATGGCTGAGAACAGGTGTGGTTCAGATGCGTTACAGGTGTTGTTCACAGATGTGTTACCTTTGTCTCTCAGGTGCTGCTGGTGGATGTGCAGCAGGATGCGGCTGTAGCAGCAGCTCATCACCAGCAGGGGGACGACATACAGCGTGGTAAAGTGAAACATGTTGTAAACAGTTTCCTGCCAGCGGCGACTGAAGCTACCGTGAGACGCACACTGAGTGAAGTCCACCGAGTCCACCCTGATGGTCCTGAAGATAAATAGCTAATGGACGGACAGAGTCACACTTTGGAGGCCTCACATTAGTATTTCTAACAATAAACAACAGCTCATTAGATAAAAAATCCAGATGTGACGTCCTGGTCTGAGTTTCAGTTTTGCTCTGAAGCTGCTCTTACTTTGAACTAGCAACTGACGTCTCAGGATCGGTAGCATGCCTTATAGAAACAAAGGGGAGCAGTTAGCCTGAGCTATCAGCAGGAGGTTGTGCATGGATAATCCAGAGCATTCCTGCCAGGATTAACACGCAGTCAGAATTTACTGCAGGAACTTTCACCTGGATCAGCTGCATGTGAGAGCAGCCGGCACCTGCTGACAGGTGGAGAAGCTGCTGACTGCTCAGACAGGAGGATCTCTAACAAGAAAACGTGATCATTTAACCTGCTTTAATAAAATCAAGTTTCTTGTCGCCTCATACATGTGGGTGCAGAGCGAGCAGCAGGTGCACAGGTAGCAGCAACACACAACTTAATGTTATGTTACATGACAGACTGCTGCATTCACTTTTCAGCTGTGGAAAAAACTCATGTCTTTCATAACAAAGCGAGTCATCTCCAGGTGTTTTATTTTTCGCGTATACGTCAGAGACAAAACTCCAACCGTGAGTTACAGTTACCTCTGCTCTCAGTTACCTCTGATCAAAGTTACCTCTGATCAAAGTTACCTCTGATCACAGTTACTTCTGCTCACAGTTACCTCTGCTCTCAGTTACTTCTGCTCTCAGTTACCTCTGCTCACAGTTACCTCTGCTCTCAGTTACCTCTGATCAAAGTTACCTCTGATCAAAGTTACCTCTGATCAAAGTTACCTCTGCTCACAGTTACTTCTGCTCACAGTTACCTCTGCTCTCAGTTACTTCTGCTCTCAGTTACCTCTGCTCTCAGTTACTTCTGCTCTCAGTTACCTCTGCTCTCAGTTACTTCTGCTCTCAGTTACCTCTGCTCACAGTTATTGCTGCTCTCAGTTACCTCTGCTCACAGTTACTTCTGCTCACAGTTACTTCTGCTCTCAGTTACCTCTGCCCACAGTTACCTCTGCTCACAGTTACCTCTGCTCACAGTTACCTCTGCCCAAAGTTACCTCTGCTCACAGTTACCTCTGCTCACAGTTACCTTTGCTCACAGTTACCTCTGCCCACAGTTACCTCTGCTCACAGTTACTTCTGCTCTCAGTTACCTCTGCTCTCAGTTACCTCTGCTCTCAGTTACCTCTGCTCACAGTTACCTCTGCTCTCAGTTACCTCTGCTCACAGTTACTTCTGCTCTCAGTTACCTCTGCTCACAGTTACCTCTGATCAAAGTTACCTCTGCTCTCAGTTACCTCTGCTCTCAGTTACCTCTGCTCTCAGTTACCTCTGCTCACAGTTACTTCTGCTCTCAGTTACCTCTGCTCTCAGTTACCTCTGCTCTCAGTTACTTCTGCTCTCAGTTACCTCTGCTCTCAGTTACCTCTGCTCACAGTTACCTCTGCTTACAGTTACCTCTGCTCACAGTTACCTCTGCTCACAGTTACTTCTGCTCTCAGTTACCTCTGCTCACAGTTACCTCTGCTCACAGTTACCTCTGTTCTCAGTTACTTCTGCTCACAGTTACCTCTGCTCTCAGTTACCTCTGCTCACAGTTACTTCTGCTCTCAGTTACCTCTGCTCTCAGTTACCTCTGCTCTCAGTTACCTCTGCTCACAGTTACCTCTGCTTACAGTTACCTCTGCTCACAGTTACCTCTGCTCACAGTTACCTCTGCCCACAGTTACTTCTGCTCTCAGTTACCTCTGCTCACAGTTACCTCTGCTCACAGTTACCTCTGTTCTCAGTTACTTCTGCTCACAGTTACCTCTGCTCTCAGTTACCTCTGCTCACAGTTACTTCTGCTCACAGTTACCTCTGCTCTCAGTTACCTCTGATCAAAGTTACCTCTGCTCACAGTTACTTCTGCTCACAGTTACCTCTGCTCTCAGTTACCTCTGCTCACAGTTACTTCTGCTCTCAGTTACCTCTGCTCACAGTTACCTCTGATCAAAGTTACCTCTGCTCTCAGTTACCTCTGCTCTCAGTTACCTCTGCTCACAGTTACTTCTGCTCTCAGTTACCTCTGCTCTCAGTTACCTCTGCTCTCAGTTACTTCTGCTCTCAGTTACCTCTGCTCTCAGTTACCTCTGCTCACAGTTACCTCTGCTTACAGTTACCTCTGCTCAGTTACCTCCGCTGATAGTTACTTCTGCTCACAGTTACCTCTGCCCACAGTTACCTCTGCTCACAGTTACCTCTGCTCTCAGTTACCTCTGCTCACAGTTACCTCTGTTCTCAGTTACTTCTGCTCACAGTTACCTCTGCTCTCAGTTACCTCTGCTCACAGTTACTTCTGCTCACAGTTACCTCTGCTCTCAGTTACCTCTGCTCACAGTTACTTCTGCTCACAGTTACTTCTGCTCACAGTTACCTCTGCTCTCAGTTACCTCTGCTCACAGTTACTTCTGCTCACAGTTACCTCTGCTCTCAGTTACCTCTGATCAAAGTTACCTCTGCTCTCAGTTACCTCTGCTCTCAGTTACCTCTGCTCACAGTTACCTCTGCTCTCAGTTACCTCTGATAAAAGTTACCTCTGCTCTCAGTTACCTCTGCTCTCAGTTACCTCTGATAAAAGTTACCTCTGATAAAAGTTACCTCTGCTCACAGTTACTTCTGCTCACAGTTACCTCTGCTCTCAGTTACCTCTGATCAAAGTTACCTCTGATCAAAGTTACCTCTGCTCACAGTTACTTCTGCTCACAGTTACTTCTGCTCACAGTTACCTCTGCTCACAGTTACCTCTGCTCACAGTTACCTCTGCCCACAGTTACTTCTGCTCTCAGTTACCTCTGCTCACAGTTACCTCTGCTCTCAGTTACCTCTGATCAAAGTTACCTCTGCTCTCAGTTACCTCTGCTCTCAGTTACTTCTGCTCACAGTTACCTCTGCTCACAGTTACCTCTGCTCACAGTTACTTCTGCTCACAGTTACTTCTGCTCACAGTTACCTCTGCTCTAAGTTACCTCTGATCAAAGTTACCTCTGATCAAAGTTACCTCTGCTCACAGTTACCTCTGCTCACAGTTACTTCTGCTCACAGTTACTTCTGCTCACAGTTACCTCTGCTCACAGTTACTTCTGCTCACAGTTACCTCTGCTCTCAGTTACCTCTGATCAAAGTTACCTCTGCTCACAGTTACCTCTGCTCACAGTTACCTCTGCTCACAGTTACCTCTGCTCACAGTTACTTCTGCTCAGTTACCTCTGCTCTCAGTTACCTCTGATCAAAGTTACCTCTGCTCACAGTTACCTCTGCTCTCAGTTACCTCTGCTCTCAGTTACTTCTGCTCACAGTTACCTCTGCTCACAGTTACTTCTGCTCACAGTTACCTCTGCTCACAGTTACTTCTGCTCACAGTTACCTCTGCTCACAGTTACCTCTGCTGACAGTTACCTCTGCCCACAGTTACTTCTGCTCACAGTTACCTCTGCTCACAGTTACCTCTGCTCTCAGTTACTTCTGCTCTCAGTTACTTCTGCTCACAGTTACTGCTGCTCTCAGTTACCTCTGCTCTCAGTTACCTCTGCTCTCAGTTACTTCTGCTCACAGTTACCTCTGCTCTCAGTTACCTCTGATCAAAGTTACCTCTGATCAAAGTTACCTCTGATCAAAGTTACCTCTGCTCACAGTTACTTCTGCTCACAGTTACCTCTGCTCTCAGTTACCTCTGCTCTCAGTTACTTCTGCTCACAGTTACCTCTGCTCTCAGTTACCTCTGATCAAAGTTACCTCTGATCAAAGTTACCTCTGCTCACAGTTACTTCTGCTCACAGTTACCTCTGCTGACAGTTACCTCTGCCCACAGTTACTTCTGCTCTCAGTTACCTCTGCTCTCAGTTACCTCTGCTCTCAGTTACTTCTGCTCACAGTTACCTCTGCTCTCAGTTACCTCTGATCAAAGTTACCTCTGCTCTCAGTTACCTCTGCTCTCAGTTACCTCTGCTCACAGTTACCTCTGCTCACAGTTACCTCTGATCAAAGTTACCTCTGATCAAAGTTACCTCTGCTCACAGTTACCTCTGCTCACAGTTACTTCTGCTCACAGTTACCTCTGCTGACAGTTACCTCTGCCCACAGTTACCTCTGCTCACAGTTACCTCTGATCAAAGTTACCTCTGATCAAAGTTACCTCTGCTCACAGTTACCTCTGCTCACAGTTACTTCTGCTCACAGTTACCTCTGCTGACAGTTACCTCTGCCCACAGTTACCTCTGTTCTCAGTTACCTCTGCTCACAGTTACTTCTGCTCACAGTTACCTCTGCTGACAGTTTCCTCTGATCAAAGTTACCTCTGCTCTCAGTTAACTCTGCTCTCAGTTACCTCTGCTCACAGTTACCTCTGCTCACAGTTACCTCTGATCAAAGTTACCTCTGATCAAAGTTACCTCTGCTCACAGTTACCTCTGCTCACAGTTACCTCTGCTCACAGTTACTTCTGCTCACAGTTACCTCTGCTGACAGTTACCTCTGCCCACAGTTACCTCTGTTCTCAGTTACCTCTGCTCACAGTTACTTCTGCTCACAGTTACCTCTGATCAAAGTTACCTCTGATCAAAGTTACCTCTGCTCACAGTTACCTCTGCTCACAGTTACCTCTGCTCACAGTTACTTCTGCTCACAGTTACCTCTGCTCTCAGTTACCTCTGATCAAAGTTACCTCTGCTCACAGTTACTTCTGCTCACAGTTACCTCTGCTCACAGTTACCTCTGCTCTCAGTTACCTCTGCTCTCAGTTACCTCTGCTCACAGTTACTTCTGCTCACAGTTACCTCTGCTCACAGTTACTTCTGCTCACAGTTACCTCTGCTGACAGTTACCTCTGCTCACAGTTACTTCTGCTCTCAGTTACCTCTGCTCACAGTTACTTCTGCTCACAGTTACCTCTGCTCACAGTTACTTCTGCTCACAGTTACCTCTGCTCACAGTTACCTCTGCTCACAGTTACTTCTGCTCACAGTTACCTCTGCTGACAGTTACCTCTGCCCACAGTTACTTCTGCTCACAGTTACCTCTGCCCACAGTTTCTTCTGCTCACAGTTACTTCTGCTCACAGTTACCTCTGCTCTCAGTTACCTCTGCTCTCAGTTACCTCTGCTCACAGTTACTTCTGCTCACAGTTACCTCTGCTCACAGTTACTTCTGCTCACAGTTACCTCTGCTCTCAGTTACTTCTGCTCACAGTTACCTCTGCTCACAGTTACTTCTGCTCACAGTTACCTCTGCTCTCAGTTACCTCTGCTCACAGTTACTTCTGCTCACAGTTACCTCTGCTCTCAGTTACCTCTGCTCACAGTTACTTCTGCTCACAGTTACCTCTGCTCACAGTTACTTCTGCTCACAGTTACCTCTGCTGACAGTTACCTCTGCTCTCAGTTACTTCTGCTGACAGTTACCTCTGCTCACAGTTACTTCTGCTCACAGTTACCTCTGCTCTCAGTTACCTCTGATCACAGTTACCTCTGCTCTCAGTTACCTCTGCTCACAGTTACTTCTGCTCACAGTTACCTCTGCTCACAGTTACTTCTGCTCACAGTTACCTCTGCTGACAGTTACCTCTGCTCACAGTTACCTCTGCTGACAGTTACCTCTGCTCACAGTTACTTCTGCTCACAGTTACCTCTGCTCTCAGTTACCTCTGCTCACAGTTACTTCTGCTCACAGTTACCTCTGCTCTCAGTTACCTCTGCTCACAGTTACCTCTGCTCACAGTTACCTCTGCTCACAGTTACTTCTGCTCACAGTTACTTCTGCTCACAGTTACCTCTGCTCACAGTTACTTCTGCTCACAGTTACCTCTGCTGACAGTTACCTCTGCCCACAGTTACTTCTGCTCACAGTTACCTCTGCTCACAGTTACTTCTGCTCACAGTTACCTCTGCTGACAGTTACCTCTGCCCACAGTTACTTCTGCTCACAGTTACCTCTGCTCACAGTTACTTCTGCTCACAGTTACCTCTGCTGACAGTTACCTCTGCCCACAGTTACTTCTGCTCACAGTTACTTCTGCTCACAGTTACCTCTGCTGACAGTTACCTCTGCCCACAGTTACTTCTGCTCACAGTTACCTCTGCTCACAGTTACCTGTGGTGATGCAAGCAGAATGCTGAGGGTCCAAGCCAGTAGCAACATGCGTCGGTTCCTGCTGTGCGCACTCAGAGCATCCAGTGGGTGCAGAATCGCATGCTGGCGATCTAGGCTGATGACAACAAGGATGAAGGCAGAGGCGTGCATGGCGAACAGCTTCAGGAAGCAGAGCAGCTTGCAGAGCGCATCACCACCATACCACTGCACTGTCATGTTCCACACTGCATCCAGAGGCATCACCACAAATGTCATCATCAGGTCGGCTGATGCCAGGCTCAGCATTAATGGGCGCAGGTGAGATGCCAAACGCTGCCCTCGCCACACACTGACCAATAGGGCAAGATTACTGCAGGCAGCAAACAAGAAGAGGACAAAGGTGGCTCCAACTCGGAACTGAGCAGCCCGGGTGAAGCTGGGAGCCTCCCAGTCTGGTAGAGGAGGGTACTGGGAGGTGTTGTGAAGGGTAGTGGCTGTAGAACTGGTGGGGGGTAAAGACAACCTCAGGATGGACCAGTTACCTGCCATCCTGTACAGAAGAAGAAAAATGAAAATGAAGTTTTAGAATCACAATCACATTCTTAAAAATTACTAACTGCTTTCAGTTAGTAAGTTTTAGGAGGTAGGGTTAACTTAGCACAAACACTAGCAGCAGGTACAAACTGTTAGCTTACCTTAGCACAAGCTATAAAAGCAATCTGAAACTGTTAGCTTAGCAAAAACCTTCTTATAACCATTTTCTTTTAGTCATTAAGCAGCGTATTCATTGGACGCTGAGCATTCATAGCAGGTACATTTGTGTACCTGTGCCCTCAGGGTTGTCTGACAGTTAAAATGTTTTCCTGGGGTCACACTAGTATGTTCTCCTTCATGTTATCGTTTGGGATGTTCTTCTTCTTCTGTATCTTATAACCAGTGGACCTTCTCTGCATTGTGATGCGAGGCTTCTGGGGGTCACTGAACCTCAGTTTGCAGAGACACAGAGACTTGGTGTACAGGTGTTTTATTTAGGTTTAATCTGTTCCTAAGTCACAGAAGATGATTCACTTGCTGACCTTTGATTGGATATTGCAGATCACCTGTCTGTTTCTCTCTTTGTCTACCAACCTGTAGTCCAACAGCTCTTATTGTGTAATAGACTTCCTATCTGTCACAGATAAGAATCTCCCTAAAGGCTGAGGAGAAGGGGATGGGGTTACCATGGTAACTGGGGAGTCAGTTGACTCAGGTTCACCTGTTAAAGATAAAAATAGCTCCAGCAGGAAGCCCAAGGCCTTTAAGTGTTGGTGCATTAAAAAGAACCAATCAGCGATCAATAATGCAGATGATAAATCCCAGACAATAGGGAATGTTTTCAACTGATTGGTGGAATGAACCTTCAGGCTTCTGATGGAGAAGCAGCTGAAATCTGTCTGGGCTGCTGTCAGCAGATGATGCTCACAGGTAGATGGAGGCGAATGTGCTCTCTGAGTGGATGCAGTCTAATGGTAAATATGACCATATGAAAACTGTCTCTAAGAGAAACACATCTGGTCCTTCACATGTGTTTCAGCACCACGAGTGTCCCATTTCCCCTCGTTGTTCACGGTGTGACGTCTGCTGCCCGTCACTACTGTCACCGTCACACACACACATCAGATGTTGCTATCCTAGTGGGGATATTCCATTGACACAATGCTTTCCCTAGCTGCTTATCCTAACCGTAAACCTAACCATAAAAATGGTAAATGGCCTGTATGGTGCTTTACACATTCAGTCATCCACCCATTCACACACTGGTGACGGCAAGCTACACAGCCACCCTGGGGCGCACAACCATAACCCAATTGTAACCCTGACACTAAAACCACATTTTGAGTGTGAAAAATGCCTTTAACTTGTGGGGACCTGGATCTTGGTCCCCCTGAGATAGGAAAACACACACACACACACAGGTCAGGTTACAGCTCAGAGGTCTGCAGCTAATTTTGGCTCCAGGATCAGTGTGTGTGTGTGTTTGTGGGTGTTCATTATATTACCTTGGCAACCTTCACCTCTGTCACTGCAGAGGTTCAGACTCCGCCTCCTACGTCTGACTGGCTGAGCTCCTTGGCCAGCGTGTTTGTGTCTGATGCTAGAGAGGCAGAGCCTTCACCAATCAGAGGGCTGGGTGGGAAATATCAGTGTGTTGAACAATGAACGAGAGTGTGTGTGTGTGTGTGTGTGTGTGTGTGTGTGTGCGCGCGCACGTGTATGTGTGAGTGAATACAACCTGTTAACTAAACCAAGTCTCCATAAACATGTGATTCAGAGCACCTGACCTTCAGCACTGACCAGTCGCCTGAAGGTCCTTAGTATTGTAAAGAGTACAGTGAGGTGAGATGACGCCTATGCACACACACTATGGTGACAGTCCTGTACAGCTCGAGCTGCTCACTCAGTCCAGACGATGGAGGTGAACAATCACCAACAACCTGCACCGCCGTGTGCCACGCCAGGGGCGACAATGGTGAACTAGAGCACAAACTTCCTGTTAAAGTTCTTCTTCTACGCCATCAAACCCAGCCCCTCTTACTTCACCTCCGTTTTGAATATGCAAATTAGTCCCAGCTTCTAACTCTCGCCACACATCCACCTTTTACCTGCAGCTCAAGCTGACCTGCTCAAAGAAAAAGAAGGGTGTCTCCTCTCTGCAGTGTTAGAAATAAAACAGGAAATAACAAGATGACATCATCAAACAGCTGTTCTGGGCTCATTGCTGTCAGATGATCCTTCAACAGGTTAGCCCCACCCCTCAGGATGATGTGATCAGGTTGAGTTTGATCAGAGAGCTAAGCAACAGACCAAGCTCAGTTCACAATCACATCAAAGCACCTTCACTGAGGCTTTTATTGTGAAAGGGTTTGTTTCTACCTGCTCAGCAGCTATGGATCGTTTCTCCGCCTCAGGTCGGACTCCTCTGTTCTCCTCCTCTCCTCCTCATGTTCTTCCTGCACTCCAGCACAGCAGAACCCAGAGAACCGCCTCTGATCCTGATCCTCAGCTGCAGCAATGAAGAGAACCACTGAGACTCAGACAGGCTGCAGTGAGGAGGAGGAGGGGGAGGAGCTACAGCACTGTGTGTGTGTGTGTGCTTCCTGCTGAGTCAAAAATCACTGTTTCAATAGTTTCATCACTAATAATTTAATTACAATTAAATAATAAATGTTTTACACAGAAAAACAGTCCAAAGAATTCTGTCTGGAGACAGACGGCTGGTTGTGTGTTTTTATTTCTTTTTAGGTTTTCTGTTGTCAGAGTCTCGGGTCAGAGTGAGCAGCACAATGTGATGGCTCAGCTCTGATTCTCGGTCTGAGCCACGGCAACGCTGCAGCATTAGCTGACTGAAGCTCTAAGGACTTCAGTGACGCTGACAGGTCCTCTCCGATTACCGACTGTCCAATCAGGAGAGCTTACATCAGCAAACAAAACTGAGACCTCCAACTGGACACAAGGGAGGACTGCTCTCTGATGTCACCTGGGCTGCTGGGCGGGGCCTCACTGTCCTGAGCCAGTGAAGCATTGCTGGAAAAAAAAGGTTTATTTATTGACTTTTAAAAAATTGATTAATAAAGTTTGATTAATGGATGTGTCACCTGTCAGTGCGAGGGTTCCCTCTGTCCAACCACAACTCACCTGGAAACACACAGGTACGTTATCAGTTCCACTTCCTGTCGCATTTAAAGCAAAGCACACCTGTTTGACGAGGTGATCGCCCAATTAGGTTTCAGTTCAATTCAGCTTCATTCATATCAGTAGTCGCCCCAAACACCTACAATAATACAGAGAAACCGCAACAGCCCCTGTGAGCAAGCACTTTGGTGACAGGGGGAAGGAAAAAACCCCTTATAACAGGAAGAAACCTTCAGCAGAGCCAGGCCGGTTCAGGATTTAATGAATCAATATTGCATTATTCAAATTAAAATAAATTTTTTAAAGCCAGCCCTGTTTGACCGACAGCACTGTGAGGAAGCCGGCGCCATCCTCAGCAGCTCACTCACACAGAACTCCCGCCTGCATCGGTCTGCCTGCTCTCTCTGATCCAATCAGCAGGAGGCTTTCAGACTCTGCTGCTGTTTGCTCACGGAGACGCCCGGAGGTCCCCGAACGGGAAGCGCAGCTCCAAATTTAGATCGCTGCAGGTGGAATAATAACCTCACGTAGACCTCACTGCAGCTGTGCACATGCTTTCACATATAAATATATTCATGGGTACAAAGTGAATAATTCATCAGGCTCCTTATTATTCACGGTGACTGTGAAGCTTTAAATAGCTTCTCTTCGTCCTCACACAGCTTCAGCTCTGAAGTGACTCCGGCAGTGACAGCCTGCCTCCCTCTTCCTGTGGTGTTCAGGTGCAGACAGACATCAGACAACATGTTTGTGCACACCTTTATAAATCTGACTCAAGGCAACAGGTGCACCCCAGCTCTTCATCAACCTCAATTTCAATTCAAATCACAGCGGTCACCTCAAGATGCTTTGTATTGTAAGGTGTAGCCTACAATAACACAGAGTAACACCCAGCAATCATATGACCCCCTATGAGCAGCACTTTGGCAACAGTGGGAAGGAAAAACTCCCTTTTAACAGGAAGAAACCTCCGGCTGAACCAGGCTCAGGGAAGGTGGGGGTGAGAGGAGGAAGACGACACAAAGACACGCCGTGGAAGAGAGCTAAATGATTCAGTGCAGAGTGGTCAATAAACACATAGTGAGTGAAGAAGAAACACCCAGTGCATCATGGGAATCCCCGGCAGCCTACGTCTATTGCAGCATAACTAAGGGAGGATCCAGGGTCACCTGGTCCAGCCCTAACTATATGCTTTAGCAAAAAGGAAAGTTTGAAGCCTAATCTTGAAAGTAGAGATAGTGTCTGTCTCCTGAATCCAAACTGGAAGCTGGTTCCACAGAAGAGGGGCCTGAAAACTGAAGGCTCTGCCTCCCATTCTACTTTTAAATACTCTAGGAACAGCAAGTAGGCCTGCAGAGCGAGAGCGAAGTGCTCTAATGGGGTGATAGTGTCCACATGTCCCACAGGTGTTCCTCAGGTGTGCTGTGATGTGTATGAGGTGGTGGAGACTCACTGCGCTGCCGCTTGTTTAACTGGTCTGAGCTGGAAACAGAAATACAAACATTGTGGTTTGTTCAGAGGAAACAGGAGCCCACCTGAGGTCCAGATTTGGGCTGTGTTGGTCTTACCTCTGTCCAGGTGCTATGCTCATGTATTCAGGTGTTTCAGAGGCCTCCTGCTGAGATCCTGTTCACACACACACCCAACGTGAATCACACAAACTATGAAGTCCTACACAAGCCTGTTTCTAGCTGGAACAGGTGAGACTCACCTGGGGCATCAGTCTCTGGAGCATCTGGTTGCTGATTTGCTGCTGTGCCCGGGCTCTTTGTGATGTCACTCTTCCTGTGAGGACAAAGCTGATCAGTGACCTGTCTGACCTTTTGTGTAGCGTGTAACAATGGGACTTACCTGACATGAGGTCCAATAGGTAGGCTGTGTCGATGTGGCCAGAGGCTGTGTGGTGCCGGTGGGTGGGGCTTCTGAGTCATTTAAACAGGAGGACATATTATACTGCTGTCAGGACAATATTCACCTGTCTGATGGTTTGATATTGTTTGATATCACCTGTGCTCATTCACAGGTGTGGGCAGGTGGTACTATGTCATGTGACATTCTTATATTTATTGAATCCTGCCTCTCTTATTGATTTCTTTGAACTAACGACAGAACTCTCATCCTCCAAACCATCACCATGTCCATTCCTACAAAACTGCTCAAAGAAGTCCTGCCATTAATTAATGCTTCGATCTTAAATATGATCAACCTATCTCTAATGATCAGCAATGTTCCACAGGCCTTCAAGCTGGCTGTAGTTAAACCTTTACTCAAAAAGCATCTCTAGACCCAGCAGTCTTAGCTAATTATAGGCCAATCTCTAACCTTACTTTATATCAAACATCCTTGAAAGAGTAGTTGTCAAACAGCTAACAGATCATCTGCAGAGGTTTATTTGAAGAGTTTCAGTCAGGTTTCAGAGCTCATCACAGCACAGAAACAGCTTTAGTGAAGGTTACAAATGATCTTCTTATGGCCTCTGACAGTGGACTCATCTCTGTGCTTGTCCTGCTAGACCTCAGTGCAGCGTTCGATACTGTCGACCATAATATCCTATTAGAGCGATTAGAACATGCTGTAGGTATTACAGGTACTGCACTGCAGTGGTTTGTATCATATCTATCTAATAGACTCCAGTTTGTGCATGTAAATGGAGAGTCCTCTTCACACACTGAGGTTAATTATGGAGTTCCACAGGGTTCAGTGCTAGGACCAATTCTGTTTACATTATACATGCTTCCCTTAGGCAGCATCATTAGAAGACATAGCATACATTTACACTGCTGTGCAGATGTAAGTAGCTTGGAAAGAAAAGCGTCTGGACTTCTTTAAGTTGCTTGAAGACGTTTCACCTCTCATCCGAGAAGCTTCTTCAGTTCTAAGGTCAAATGGTGGAGAGTCCCAGATTTAAACCCGGTGGGAGTTTCCCCCCACAGAGGGACAAAAGGACCCCTGATGATCCTCTAATCACATGAGACAAGGTGTGTAACTGGGTGTGGGTCCCAATCAGCCAGGGTTTCGGGTGAGCTCATTGTGAAACCTGGCCCCACCTTATCATGTGATTTCCTGAGGTCAGATGGCCCAGGATGTGAGTGGGCGTTAAGGCGTCTGGGAAGGATCTCAAAACTGGATTATAGATGGCAGAACATTGGCATCCTCAAAGAGTGTCCTTTATCCTTAAGATGCAGATGGACTGCTGAGTCTTGTCCTGTGGAGGTGGCTCTTCTGTGTTGTGCCATGCGCTTGTGAAGTGGCTGTTTGGTCTCTCTGATGTAGAGGTCTGAGCATTCCTCGCTGCACTGTACAGCATACACCACATTGTTAAGTTTGTGTTTTGGCGTTTTGTCTTTCGGGTGAACCAGTTTTTGTCTGAGCGTGTTGCTGGGTCTGAAATACACCGGGATGTCATGCTTGGAGAAAACTCTCCTGAGTTTCTCTGATACACCGGCTACATAGGGGATGACAATGTTGTTGTGTCTGTCCTTCTTATCCTCCCTCGCTGGTGTCTGGTCTTCTTTTCTGTGCCTCTTTGCTGACTTTAAGAACGCCCATTTAGGATAGCCGCACGTTTTGAGTGCTTCCTTTACATGTGTGTGTTCCTTCTTTTCCCCTTCAGGCTTAGAGGGAACATGTTCTGCCCGGTGGTGTAGGGTCCTAATTACTCCAAGTTTGTGTTCCAGAGGGTGATGGGAGTCAAAGAGGAGGTACTGGTCCGTGTGTGTGGGCTTCCGGTAAACTTCGATGTTGAGGTTGCCGTTCTCTTCAATGTGCACGGCGCAGTCCAGGAAAGGCAGACAGTCGTCCTTTGTGTCTTCCCTGGTGAACTTGATGTTTTTATCCACAGCGTTAATGTGCGCAGTGAAGGATTCCACTTCTTGTGTCTTGATTTTGACCCAGGTGTCGTCCACATATCTGTACCAGTGGCTGGGTACTCTTCCTTTGAAAGAGCCAAGAGCCTTCCTTTCCACTTCCTCCATGTAAAGGTTGGCTACAATAGGTGACACGGGGGAGCCCATGGCACAGCCATGTTTTTGTCTGTAGAAACCCTCGTTGTACTTGAAGTATGTAGTGGTGAGGCAGAGGTCTAACAGTGTGCAGATCTGATCGGGTGTGAAGTTGGTCCTGTCCTCCAAGGAGCTGTCTTCTTGTAGTTGTTTTCTGACAGTCTCCACGGCCTCCGTGGTGGGTTTGCAAGTGAAGAGAAAGACTACATCAAAGGACACCATGGTTTCATCTGGATCCAGGGTAAGTTTCTGGACCTTGTCGGTGAAGTCGGTGGAGTTCTTGATGTGGTGTGGGGTGTTCCCCACGAGAGGCGCAAGGATGGTAGCAAGGTGTTTAGCAATGTTATAAGTGGCTGAGTTTATGCTACTGACTATGGGTCTGAGTGGGACAGCTTCCTTGTGGATTTTAGGAAGTCCGTAGATGCAGGGTATGGCATCCCCTGGGTAAAGCTGTGATATGTAAGACGGTCAATGATTTTGTCCCTTTCGAGAGACCAAACAGCCACTTCATAAGCGCAAGAAGAGCCACCTCCACAGGACAAGACTCAGCTGTCCATCTGCATCTAAAGGTCAAAGGTCACTCTTTCGAGGATGCCAACGTTCACATTTTGGACAGAGAGGACAGATGGTTTGAAAGAGGAGTGAAAGAAGCCATTTATATCCACTGTGAGCGACCATCTTTGAACAGAGGCGGTGGTTTACGACACCAACTCTCTGCCATCTATAATCCAGTTTTGAGATCCTCCCCAGACGCCTTAACGCCCACTCACATCCTGGGCCATCTGACCTCAGGAATTCGCATGATAAGGTGGGGCCAGGTTTCACAATGAGCTCACCTGAAACCCTGGCTGATTGTGACCCACACCCAGTTTCACACCTTGGGTCATGTGATTAGAGGATCATCAGGGGTCCTTTTGTCCCTCTGTGGGGGGAAACTCCCACCGGGTTTATATCTGGGACTCTCCGCCATTTGACCTTAGAACTGAAGAAGCTTCTCGGATGAGAGGTGAAACGTCTTCAAGCAACTTAAAGAAGTCCAGACGCTTTTCTTTCCAAGCTCCTTAGACTACGATGACCTGGATGACTGAGAACCTTCACAGACACACTGCTATGCTGATGACAGCCAGCTCTATCTGTCCATGAAGCCAGATAACACACACCAATGAGTTAAATTGCAGGAATGTCTTAAAGACATAAAGACCTGGATGGCCGCTAACTTTCTGCTTCTTAATTCAGATCAAACTGAGGTTATTGGGCTTTATAACCAGTGATGGGTTTAGTGAATGGGTGTTGTGGTAAGACCTGAGGACCGACGGTCAGACTCTGCTGCAGCGTGGCAGTCAGTCGCTCCACCAGTTGGTCCTGGATGCCGCCGCTGTCCTGAAAGCGAAGAAGACGAGGTTTGATGCTCCCGTGTATCATCTGACAGAGATCTTAATGGACTTCTGTCAAACTGACTCTGACCCGAGGTCCAAGCTTTCAGTAGGACAGATTGTTGTAAGGCTTTCTTTGCAGCACAACGACTGCACCTCATACAGAACGCAGAGTCCTCATGGGTATGCAGAAATCTGAAGTCACTGCATCAGCTTGCAGGTCAGCACAGAATGACCTTTAAGTCCATCCTCTGGTTCCCGATACTGTCATACAGCTGTGACCTGCTCAGCTCAGATATTTGAACTGCTCTGAGTGTGTGTGTCTGTGTTTTTTTGTGTAGTTTTGTTTTGTGTGAAGTGTGTAGAGTTGATGTGTGTGATGAAATGCTGTATGAATAAAGTTTGCATCGACAGTTTGAACAGAGACACGACAATGCTGCTCTGTGGCGACTCTTTCATGCTCTGATCGCTCTCACTGATCAAACAACCTCCAACAGGTGAGTACACACTCGTGCTGACCTCACATTACCACCGTACCTACCTGGCAGTGAGAGAGCGCACTCAGAGCCTGTTTGTAGAGCTGAACCGCTTTGTGTTGCTTCCTCTGCACCAGGTAACACTCAGCCAGCACCTCGCACACCTGAGCCTGTGCCAGGTAGTCCCCTACACACACACACACACACACACACACACACACACACACACACACACACACACACACACACACACACAGGTGAGCACAGGGGTCTCACCTGTCCGATGTACATAGACAGTACTGATGTTACCTGTGTCTCTGAATCCCTGTAGGGCGAGGATTAAGCTCTCTGCTGCTTCCTCTTCCTCACCGATCCGACTGAAGGCAAACGCAAGGTTACTGAAACAGCGAGCCTGGTCGCCACGGCAACCCTGAGAGCCTGTACACAAACACAGAGCATTGTTATAGCTAAACTGATTTTCCTGTCAGACTCCTGATTAAAGATGTGGCAAGTGTTTGTGAGGGTCAAAGGTGAACTGCTTAAACAGGTGAGCCGCAGGTGTGCGCCTCACCGTACAGTCCAGCGGCCAGCCTGTGGTAGTCCACGGCGGACCTGAACTGGCCCATGGAGTTCAGCGCCGCTCCCAGGTTGTGCAAGACCTTGGGCAGCAGGGGGGGCCACTTAGCCGCGGGGCTCAGAGCCTTCTGGAAACACTGCACTGCCTCCTGGAAAGACCTGAGCCGGCAGTAAGACACGCCCACCGACAGGTACAGCTCACCTGAGTGACAGAGAAGCAGTTACAGTAACTAGTGCGTGCTCTCCTCCTGCCTGGGTGTTTGGTACGCAGGGCCCACGACTGAGAACAGGAAGGCTGCACAGATGGTTATTATCACCGCCTTGGAGGCCATCGCCAGATCCTCCTGTCTCAGGTAAACCAGGGCCATGTGATGCCTCACATCCCGCCCACTAACCCGTTTGACCCGCGGCTCTCTAGTGGGTACCACAGGTCCATCAGGTCCCACACCTCCAGACTCACCTCTTCCCCTGGACCAGGGGTCAGCAACCTTTAACACCCAATGAGCCATCTGGACACACCTGAGCGGCACCCACAATCACGCCTCGCCGCCTTTACGTCTGTGCTCTCTCTGCTGTTGTGTTGGTGTGTGTCGGGCTGTGAGCTGCAAAGCTACAGTCGGCTGTGTGCGCACAGCAACCGTGTGTGAAAAGTGGTCAATAAAGAGATGCTGAAAAGCCTGTTCATGGAAACATCGTCGGGTCTGCCGTGATATGTTTACAACGGGACTTCTGCTCCTGAACCTCTGCGCACAGCGTCTGCAGATTGGGGCTGTACGAAGTCACTTTCATCTTTACGCAGGACTGTAAGCTGTCGTCTGTGAGGCGTGAGCGTGTTTGTTTTAACATAGTTGGGGAACAGCTGCTGACATGATGTGGATCCGAAGAGCCATAATTGGCCTGGCTGGGGTTGAAAGTCTCGGTAAATGCACGCCGTTTCGGCGGGTACACCAGCTTCCACGAGTGTGACGCTTATTTTGAGCGATGAAAAAATAGAATATAATTTTATTTTTATATTTCAATATCACAATAATCTTCCAATTTAGAACTACAAGTTAAAAAAGAACTAACATAAATAAATTACACTTCAGCTAAATACTTCTAATTTATTTTCCCAAACCACGCGGAGCCGCACTATAAGGACTAAAGAGCCGCAGGTTGCCGACCCCTGCCCTGGACCATTCGGACGGTTAACAAACACCCTCCCCCCACACCCCACCTTGGCCACCCACCAACCTGAACCCTCGTCACTCAGGTCAGTCACACACAGACTCTACTTAGACCAAGTCTCTGCACCACCTCCAAGCATTTTGCAGGTTTTTTCTCTAACGGCTTTCTCTTGTGTCTCCTGTGTGTTATTTATTCCTGCATAGTTGCCTTGGAGCACCACAGCTCGATTGCACAGTGACACTAAAGGCCTATTCTATTCTATTCCATTCTGAATCAAGCAACCTTCTTTCAGGTGATTACCCAGAGTCCTCGGGTCCGTAATGCTCCCCATCAAACTCAGACACTCTGACAGCACACCGATGATGTCCTCCTGGTTGCACTGATCTGATTGGGTCATGTGACTTCCTGCTTCTGACAGGGCGGTGGCTGCATAGTCCAACATGTTGGCCACTCTGTAACTCTCTGCAGCTCGCAAGTAACCCTGAGCCGCCAGCGCCCAGTCCTGTGACACACAGACAGACACACCTGAGTCACCTGGCTCACCTATTCTGTGTCAAATTCAGGTTTTGGTCCTGACCCGTGTCCTGCTGTAACAGCGGCTCATCTCCACGCAGGCATCCCCCTCGCTGCAGCCGTCTCCTTGTGACCTATACAGCTGGGCAGCTTGCAGGAAGTAGGTGGCGGCCTCCCGGCTCTGCCCCAGTGCATCATGGGCCAGGGCAAGGTTGAACTGGAGGTCAGGGAGGCGGTCGGCCTTGGGACCAGGCTGAGCATGCCGCAGGAAGTCCAGACCTTTCCGAGGTCGTCCTACCTCCACATAGGCAGCCCCGAGGTTAAAGGAACAGGCCCGCAGGACCCGCGAGTCCTGGAGCTGAGAGCATGATATGAAATGTAGTGCCAGGAGTGCCACTAACACTGCTGACACCACATCTGTTCTTGTAACCGCCTCACCTGCTCTGCAGCCTTCAGGGCATCTCTGAAGTACCTCAGCGCCTCCTGTGGGCGTCCCTCCTGCAGCGCTTTGTTCCCAGAAGATGTCAATTCCTCAATGTCTGCTGTCTGCTTCCGCCCCACACTCCCACTCCTCCTCTTCACCTTCACAGCTTCTTTACCTGAAGGGGCTGCACGGGACGTCATGCTGGACCTGAAGGAGGAAGAGTCACCTGGATAAAGACATGCAGATGTGCTAACCTGCTGCCTTCATCAATGAATCAGCTGACTACCGGAGAACCTGCAGGTTCAGGTGTGTGGACCAATCAGTCAGATCCATCCTCAGGATCAGGCGCAGGTCAGTGAGACAAATCAGTAACAGTGATTATCTACGTTATTATTGATCCATGAGGAAAGGTCTGATCAATCAGTAAGAGCTTATACTGAGGTTATTAAAGGGCTGAATCAGCTACAGCAGAGTACATCACTGAATTGCTGCCGATAACAAACACTCACAGCTTGCAGGGGATGATGAAGCTCCTCCTCCTCACTGCTCACCTGTCCCCTGAAACCGAACATTTGAAGCAGCTAGCCCCTCTGCTAAACCGCTCTGACCTGCAGGTTGACTCGTTGCTATGGTAACGCGGAAGTGGTCGGTAAAACCGGCAGCAACAGAAGAAGACTTCGCAAGTAAACTCTTTGCATTATGACGTCACGCCAGGTGAGTTATAAGATGTAAATATTTGCGGGAAGACCGTTTTCGATTCAGCTATTACGACAGTGAACTCCATAGACCACAATCCACCGCAATGAGGTTCTAGCCAATAGGAGGCAAGGCTGACGGCTCGACCAATTAGAGAACGGCGGGAGCTTTGAAACTCCAGGCAGGAAACAGTCGGAGGACGGTTGGAGCTCCGCTGCGGTTTCTGTGTTTTTAACCGAGACTTTGGGACACATTCGGGCACCGAGAGGACCCGGACCGGGACACCGAGACACCCGCAACGACCCGACACAGACCCGGGAGACCGAGAGGGGGGACAACATGGCGGATTTAGCCGCGAACGGCCACTGTGAGTGTCGGTCAGAGAGTCCGGAATGACCGCAGCGTCAATCAGATTCATATGTAATTAACTCGGTGTCACACTCCGTGATTTTCTGCGTCTGTGGGGTTAATTCAAAGGAGCTGACCTCAGTGCTGCTGCTTGCAGCTGTACCGATCAGCTACAGCATTAAAACCACCACAGGTGAGTCACCTGTCACAGGTCAGGTGATCGATGGACACTTGTCCAGGTGGACTCCTTATGATCCGGGTCTCAGTCTAAGATCTAAGGGCGTTTTCCCGCATGCGGTGTTCTGGTTCACCTGCACAGGTGGACACCGCTGGTGTGAAACAACCTGTGGAGGAGGCATTCTCGGTCTGGTTAGTTTACGGCGTGATGATGTCATAGGTTTGGGGAAAAAAAAGACCCGTAGCCCCACGTGCTGCAGTTTTTCTGTGTGAAAAAACAAACCAAAGTTTGCAAGACTTTAATGAAATGACGTGTTTACAGTCACTTCAAGACAATAAGAGCAACGCGCCGAACCAGTGAAGCAATGTGCAATAAAGTTTCACGGGTTAAATGTCAATCGTATATCTTTCACCTCTGTAATGTTCTGGATATTTATAACCGAGCGTTTGTGAATATTAGAGCAATTTCTTATGTTTGTAACTTTATAATATGAGAGGACGGTCCCTTGTGGCTCCTCTGTGATTGGGATCAGAGTCAAGCAGCCTTTGTAAGACTCGGAGTTTACGTCAAATATTATTACTGCTTTCTGAGCTCACTGGTTTACCTCCCACCTGACCATGTCAGACTTACCTGAAGAAGATTCCAGGTCAAAGGTCCTCAGCAGCCTGCTGTCATCAGTTTCAATAAAACTTCTTAAAGTGATGAAGATGGTTCCCGGGAACATCAGCCTGCATCTGGATGAAGACGCGTTTGTAACGTGTGAGGAAGCTTCAGCTGCTTCAGACCGATTCAAAGATTGTGGATCAAACGTGCGTCACGTCCTCCATCATCATCAGCCCGAGCTCACCCCAAAGAGCTCCAGACCTCGAAACACGGCAGACCTTCATCACCTACGGGACTGTAAACTGATGATGGCAGGAAGCTGAATATTCCACACTTCCTGTGAGAAGACTATTTTTGAGCTGGAATTTTTTTCAGGTGTGAGGGAAGCATCAGGAGTGCAGCTGGTTTTAATGACGTGACTCAGTGTTTTTGTCTGTAACTTGGTGCTGATCACATTCATTGATAAAGATGATCGATCATCCAGGTAAGGAAAAGTTGCTTCTGTTCATCTGAAGCGTTTTCAGAGGGAGAAATGTTTCACCACCATCATCATCAGGTGATATCTTTAATATTGGTCCCGGAACTGACCCCATGGCCTGTCGTTGGTCAGCTGATGAGGGTGAAACGCTTCTCCCACTTCAGACGAACACAGTCGACCTTTTGTAATCAACAGTTTGATCTGATGTAGTGTTAGAAACGGGCTCAGCGTCATCTAAACAAACTGAGAGCACAATATTGATCTGCGGTTAAAGGAGTGACACGGGTGTGATGTCATGTTTCCTGGCGTGTTGCAGATGAGCGTCTGACCGCCGAGCAGATGGACGAACAGAGGATCCAGAATGTGGCCTATCAGTACCTGTGCAGGCTGGAGGAGGCCAAGAGGTCAGTGACCTGGACCAGGAGCACCTTAAGTGTTTGCTCACTTTTGTTAACAGAACCAGTTTCTTCTTCAGGTGGATGGAGGCATGTCTGGGGGAGGAGCTTCCTGCTCCCACAGAGCTGGAGGAGGCGCTGAGGAACGGCGTTATTCTCGCCAAACTGGGTCATCGCTTCGCTCCGAGCACTGTTCCTCAGAAGAAGATCTACGACCCGGAGCAGCTGCGATACCAGGTCACGACACACACCAGCTAGAACCAGTCTGATCCGGTCTACCGCTCTTTGGGGGGCGGGGTTATTGATCAACTCGATGATCAGCTCTGTATTGATCCCTGCAGGCTGTCGGTCTTCAGTTCCGCCACACTGACAACATCAACCACTGGAGAAACGCCATGACGGCACTTGGGCTGCCGGCGGTCAGTGAACACATCGACGGATCATAGTATCGATTAGCCGATTGGTTTGAAGCTGGGCTGATCACCTGTTGTTGTTTCCAGATCTTCCATCCTGAAACGACCGACGTGTACGACAAGAAGAACATGCCGAGAGCGGTGTACTGCATCCACGCGCTCAGGTACGCCTCGTTGCTCGTCTGATCACCTATCCTCTGTGCCGCCTCTCACTTGTGCTCACCTGTGCTCACGTCTCTCTGCAGCCTGTACCTGTACAGACTCGGTTTGGCCCCACAGATTCACGACCTGTATGGAAAGGTCAAGTTCACAGGTAAACGCCACATAGGTAACTAATAATTTGGGATTAGTTTGGCTTTAGTGTACTTTCACAGAAGTTGGTGCTGGGAAGGTTTGGAAGGGGCTTTGACACCCGGGGGGTGGGTGCTACAGTACTGGGTGTTGGACCAATCACGGTCAATTTTGCTGACCTGTAACTTTGTTCAGAGGAAGAGATCAACAACATGAAGCTGGAGCTCGACAAATACGGGATCCAGATGCCCGCCTTCAACAAGATCGGAGGAATCCTGGCCAATGAGCTGTCAGTGGACGAGGCTGCAGGTAGGACCAGACTCTGATTGGCTGATAGCGGATGGAGCTACAGGATAGGAACAGACTGATTGGCTGCTGGGGGTACTGACCCTGCATTCTGCCAACAGTCCACGCGGCGGTGGTAGCCATTAATGAGGCCGTGGACCAAGGGGATGTGGGTGTGACGGCGGTGGCTCTGAGGAACCCCGCTGCTCTCCTCACTGACCTGCAGGAGGCGTTGATGAGCGTCTACCAGGAGATTCTGCAACGAGCGAGGAGGAGGAAGGCTGAACGGGCCGCCGGCGGGGTAAGACATTGATTGGTTAAAGAGATTTGTGTCCGTCCAGTCAGGTGAGCAGACTGTTGACGTGTGTGTTCGTGCGTGTGTGTCAGCAGGCTGTGGCAGAGGACAAAGACATGTACGAGGAGTATCTGACTCAGAGGGAGATCCAGGACCACATCAGTGCCGTCAATGGTGAGAAATAAGCCCCTCCCCCTGTTCTGATGGCATTAATGCTGGTATTGATGACCTAACGATTATGTCACTGTGGGCGTCAGTGCGGGCAGCGGTGGAGCAGGTCGACGAGGCTCTGGATGTCGCCAACGAGCTTGCTTTGCTGTCGGCACTCCAGCTGCCGTGTTTGGCCCTCAGGGGCCTCCGTACTGACAATGGGCCCTGGTACCTGGATCAGCTTACCGCAGACCGCCAGCAGAAGGCCCAGGTAAACTAACAAGTGCGGCCCCTGACCTCTTTCTGACCTCAGTGACCTCTGACCTCTCTGTGACCTCTGACCCCAGAATCAGGGCTCTGTGGATCCTCTGGAGCATGAAGAGCTGCAGGAAGGCGTCACCGCTGCCAACCAGGAAGCTCAGAGCACGCGAAACAGTACGCCATTTTCTTCCCACGCCCGAACCAGGCTCACCTTTTGACCTCTGACCTCGCCTCAGTATGTGTGTGTGTTTGTGTGTTTCAGTGGTGGCGGCCCTCCAGAGCGTTAATGCGGCATTGCGTGGAAATGACCCCAGACGCACAGTCAGCTGCCTGATGACCTCTGACCTCCAGCTGCCTGAAGTGTTTCCGTTTGCGGCGACATTTTATCACCGAGAGCTGCAGCTGCTGCAGAGGCAGACGGCACAGGTGCAACACCGGGTTTACCTGGAGATGAGTGACAGCGTCACTCAGGGGTGGATCTAGAAGGGTGGCATCGGGTGGCAAGTGCCACCCTAGTTTTGCATGTGACAGTGTTGTTTATTAAAATAAGACAGCATTAACAGTTTGAGCATAGTTACAGTCAACAGTGAATATAAATGCTAAAACTGAATATATTGCATAGTGTCCCCCCCTGCACCAGTAACAAATGGTTCAGCCCATAGCAGGACCGGCTTTTTCCTTGTATTCAGTAGCAAGCGATGCTTATGATTGTGCCAGAGCACATTTTGAACAACACCATGGGAATTTCAGATTTCACACAGGTGGGTGGATGTTACACTGTGGAAATGGAAGGAAGGTGAGAGTTATTAACCCTCTGGGGTCCACGCACACGCTGCACCTCCAAATCAAACGACTGATTTAAGATGACACCGCAATAAGCTGCAGCCACGCTGAGTCTTTCAGCCCGTGTTGAAGTTTGGACTTCAAAGTTTTTAATTTTAATTACAGGCCAGTAAATCCAGAGTTATGAAAAAAATATATATGAGCCATATATATTTCTAAATACTGTCGTCACGTTTTTTGTGTTTAAAAACAAAAAATGTTTTCTAAGGACAACACGAAAATGGTAAAGAAAGGGGGGGGGAGCCTCTTTCCTATTGGTGGAAAAATGTACCATGTCGACCAATTAATGTCACAAAGGCACATTGCAATGTAAACACTGTCACCAACTAGTGCAGGGCGATATGACCAAAAATATTTATCACGATATACATTTGAAAATCTGCGATAACGATATGACTGACGATATAATTGACACGAGACAAAATACTTTACAACTCCACAACTTTATTAGTGCAAAAAAACCATCAATCTATCTTCACTTAAACAAGCAGCTGTTTATGTGCATTAAAGTTATATAAACATTTAACAGTGCAAATGCAAACTCCTCGCTGACAGTTTAACCAAAAGGCATTTCCAGTGGAAACTGGCCGACATATCCTCAGCATCACCATGTATAACATCCACAACACTTAAAAAGAGGTCATACACACACAATACCCTGCCGTTGTCTTTACGCTGTCTAGACTCTGACTCCTTTAAAAAGCAGCTGAAGACATTTTTATACAAACGGGCTTTTAATTAATTTTAACTTGTATGTCTGATCTTATTGTAAAGCACTTTGTGATTTTTATCTGTGAAATGTGCTATATAAATAAATTTTACTTAATATTACCGTATTAACTAAAAGTATGTTGAAGCACAGTACGTATCACTCCGCGAGGCTCCGCCTACGACAGCCGTAACGCTCCGGCAATCCATCAAGCGGTGCGGCTTCGTAGCTTAGCAAAGTCGTACTGAAACATCTGACAGATTTTCGAGCGCCGTGCACATAAAATCGTTTCGAGGTCAGTAAACACAACCAGAGTTCATACATAAGGCACACGGGATTATAAGGGGCTCTGTCGACTTTCAGACAAATCAAAGGATTGATTTTAAGTGCGCCGTATTTTCCAAACAACGCGGTAATAACGACGGCCCGCTAGCATGCGCTACCAAAAATAGTGCTCATTTTCTTATCGTTGCCCAACATTACACCGGTATCACCGTGAACGGTATGATATGACCCAGCACTGTCACCAAGTAGAAAACCAGCGGAGTGATACACCTCCTGTTGTCAGGCCTGCAGGTTTATCCCTGTGCTGTTCTCCTGTCTTGTGGTGGACAAACAATTTCTTTTTACTGTCACACATAATTTGTGGGGCATCTTATTGCGACACCTGATTTTAGTTTTAGTAATATTTTTAAATGGTTGTACAAAATAAAAATAAAAAAACGGCAGGTGTATTGGCTGCATTTTTTAGATAAATAGTTGTATATGTTTACAAAATGTACAATTTATATTTACATTTCAAGTTATAAGAATAATTTACTCAACATGTCTGTTTTTTTGTTTACAGTAAAAAAGATACTACTAGGATTTGAAGTTTGTGTGATTTCAGATCAGTTGTGTTAACACAGTATGTCAATGAAAAAACAACTAAATTCAGACACGTGAGGTCAAGCTGAAAAGAATGATACCAAACAAAGAGGGGAAAAAATAAAATGGCACAATTTGAAGGTGAAATACAAACGTGAAATCAAAAGAAGTCAAAAATGACCGGTTATATTTTGGGCCTCAGAGGGTTAATCCAACAAATCATGAAAAATTAGGTTTAGATTTTTGTGCATGACAGTGCAGATTTCTGACATTTTGTGTAATTTAAGCTGTAACGATTTTACCTTTTTTTTTTTCTAACAATAAACAGTGAAACTTAAGTTAGACTTGTGTTGGTAAATGAACCGCCCCATGTGGTGTAGCTTTCTGGATCGTATACTTACAGCGTTACATCTTTATTTATTATCCAGGCTATACAGTACATAACATCACATGTTTTATGTCACTAAAGTGTTTAATTATGGGGGCTACAGAAAATAATTAAGTTATGGACTATATTTCTATGAAAAACGTGTATACTTACTGCATTTGCATCATTTTAACCATATGTAACCACCTGCATGTGTGTCTGTGAAGGTTCTCAGTCATCGTGGTCAAAGGAGCTTGCAAAGAAAAGCGTCTGGACTTCTTTAAGTTACTTGAAGACGTTTCACCTCTCATCCGAGAAGCTTCTTCAGTTCTGAACTGAAGAAGCTTCTTCAGTTCAGAACTGAAGAAGCTTCTTCAGTTTATATAATGACATAATGTCAATGAAGCTTCTTCAGTTCAGAACTAATGAAGCTTCTTCAGTTCAGAACTGAAGAAGCTTCATTGACACTGTCACTGTCATTCAGCTGGCACTTCCTGTTGTCTCCTCCAGGGAGAGCTGCAGGAGGAGGAGCTCTTTGTTGCCGTGGAGATGCTGTCAGCCGTTGTTCTCATCAATCAGGGTCTGGAGGCGGGACACCTACAGCAGTTCAGCTCCTCATTGGTCAGTTCGTCTGCAGGGCTCTCCGATGTAGAGCCCGCCCTGCTCGACAGGTACCGCCTCTTACCCATTTACCTGCTGATGATGTCACTGTTGATAATGACGTCCCTGTTGATGATGTCACTGTCGTACAGGTACTTTGAGACTCTGGCTGGTGTGAAACAACAGGTGGGCCGAGACCTGCTTACCTGGAACCAGCTGCAGGAAGGAATCGCCGCTGTGAACGGCTCGGCGCAGGACGAACAACAGCGTACGACAACGCGATGACATCGTTACAAACACACAATGATGTCATTATAAACAACAAACATTAACTTCTTTGAATTCTGTTGAGCTGACACTGCGACCTCTGACCCCTGTGACCCTCAGAGCTCCTGGCTGTCGGCCTAATAAACAAGGCCGTGATGAGCGGAGACCCTCAGCGGCTTATCTCCGCCCTGTTGCTGCCCTCCTGTGGCGTGGACGAGGTTTCACCTGCCAATGCCTGCAAGTACCTGACCCTGCTGAGCCAAGCCAGGCAGATCAAAGCTCAGGTAACTGCTCAGGTGTAACTGCACAGGTAACCGAGCCATCACCTCAACAGCCCCTCAGAACTGTGACTTTAGTCTTTATCATGACCCTCTGGAGGTAGAATCCAGGTGAGGTTTAAACTTTCAGTCACAGGTCCCCCTCCTGTCCAACCAGGTGAGCAGAGACCCGGGAGCCGAGCTGTGGTTGGCTGATATCCAGGAGGCCGTGAGGATGGCCAATCAGCAGAGTCAGAGAGCTCTAAAGTGTGAGTCACAGATTCATTTACCTGCACAAGTAACCACACCTGTTCAGTTTTTAAGCATGTGGGTTAGAAACGATCAGAGGCTGGACCGCCATCGTTTGTGTTTGATGATATTCGTGATCATTGCGACGCACCTGCGGCGCTTTGTGTCAGACGGAGGAAGGTTGTGAGAGCGAAACGTCTTCATCTTACCTGTTAGCTGTCAGCAGTGACATCACTGAAGGTGTGCTGGGAGACAGGTGTGAACATCGCTCCGAGTTGCACAAGAAGAAACGACTAACGGACAGAACTTCCTGTCAGCGTGTTCATTATTGATCCGTGTGTTGATTATTGGTTGTGTGTCCGTCAGTGTGTCTGTCCGTTGCCGCGGTGAATCAGGCCGTAAAGGAGAACAGGGCGAAGCAGACGCTGCGGGTGCTGTCTCTGCCGGAGGCGGAGCTTCACGGAGTTCTACCTGACTGTGCTGCAGAATATCAGAGAGAGCTGAGCGCCCTGATGACACGCCGCACACGCACAGGTGAGAGAGAGAGAGACACACACACACACACACACACACAGAGAATCACGTGTGTGTGTGTGTTCAGGAGATAACCGCAGTCAGTGGGTTCGAGTCCGCCTGCAGGACGGCTCCGTTCATTTCTTCCACCTGAGCAGACTGGAGGGCAGCTGGGAGCGGCCCCCCGGCTTCGTGCACAACAGCGTCTTCTTGGATCGCCACGACATACAGGTGAGACACACCTGAGGCTTACCTGCTCACTTCCTTGTCAAACCAGAACAGTGTTTCTGTGCTTGGAAAGTTTGATTGGCTACAAGCTCGCTGTGCCACTTTCCCCCCCTGCAGGAAGTGGTCAGCAGCGTTTCGGCCCAGTACAGTCGCGGCGTGCTGTGGCGGAACAGCGAGGCCCTCGTCGTTCGCCTGCAGGCGCTCTGTCGAGGCTTCCTGATCAGATGGCGGATGACGGCACGACGTCACTTCCTGATGAATCAGATGGCCGCCGTCGTTGTCATCCAGGTGAGCATGAGCCCCCTTGGAGAGCTGAGGCTCGTCTGGGAGCTACAGGTGTGTCACAGGTGTGCTCTGCTCTGTTCAGTCTCACTGGAGGAGGTTCGTCGAGCAGAGGGTCTACAGACGGCGCCTGCAGTTCCTCTACATGAACTGGAGAGCTGTCGTCAAGGTAACAGCTGCTGTTCCTAATCATGTGACTGAGATTAGATTAGCAGGTGCAGCTCACCTGATGAGCGTTATTCACGTCGTCCGCTTGTGTGAACAGATCCAGGCGTTTGCGAGGATGTGGTTGGCGAGGAGACGATATTGCGCTCGGCTGAGTTTCTTCAGACGTAACGTGAGTTGTTTTTTGTTAACGTTGTCTGTTTTATTGAGAAAGCAGTCGAACATAACAGTAGTTTGACTTTTTACAGTCTTTGCTTTTTTAAACTTGTAATTGAAAAGAGAAAAAAAACAAAGAGAAAAAAGAGAACGAAAGAAACACACGGGTAGGTAAGTCAGCATCTTAATATTGAAATGGGAATTCAACTCAGGGCTTCAACGTAAAGAAAATCATGGTTCATAAAAATGAACCATGATTTTAAGTTTTGATCAAAATCATTTCTGACCTGTAGATATCTAAAGAAGTCATCTCAGCCTAAATCATGTTTCTCCTTAAGAATTCAAAGCTTTGGCATATACCTTTATACCTTTTGAAATCCTCTTGAATCTATTATCGTACTGATTCGGGGTAAAATCTGAATCATATGCACACAATCTTAAAACCTTGGAGGCATTTTCCAAACTGCAGATTCTGATTACTTCTTTCAGAGCAGATGTCATTATTTGGGTGCGTCTGCCATGTGTATTTTATTCTGTAACTTTATGTCCGATATTAAAGCTGTAACTGGTTTTCCTTTAACTATTGTTCCTTCAACATCTTTATATCAGTGGTCTTAGCTGTGCAGTAATATTCTCGTAGACAGGGAAGCCCACGACCTCCGTTTTCTTTCTTTAGTTGGGGCGTTTATATTTAACCGTTCCAGATGTGTTTTGAGAACATCGTATCCACCACACAGTTTGTGGTATTAGTAATCGGTAAAGACTGAAACAAATACAGCAGTCGGGGAAGAATATTTAATCTGATTCGATCCTGGAGTGTATGGTATTCCATCTTTGTCTGATTGTATAGGTTCGTTTAGCGGGGCGTAGTTGGCATTGAACATTTTGGTGAGGTCACGATGTATTACCACCCATAGGTACCTAATTCTGTCTGCATCTCACTTCCATTTATAGCGATTCTTAATTTCGACTGGTGGTTCATAGTTTAAAGTTAATACTTAACCTTATACTCTGATAACATTTCCATGGTTTGGGGGAGTGCCTGTGAGGGATAGGATATCGTTAATAGTAAGTTGTCGGCAAATAGTGCTGATTTCTGTTCCCCTCCTGCTGTTCTTTCTCCAGTTATATCCTGTCTCTGCCTGATCCACTGACTTAATGGTTCTACAAACAAATGGTAAATGGTAAATGGCCTGTATTTATATAGCGCTTTACTAGTCCCTAAGGACCCCAAAGCGCTTTACACATCCAGTCATTCACACATTCACACACACATTCACACACTGGTGATGGCAGCTACATTGTAGCCACAGCCACCCTGGGGCGCACTGACAGAGGCGAGGCTGCCGGACACTGGCGCCACCGGGCCCTCTGACCACCACCAGTAGGCAACGGGTGAAGTGTCTTGCCCAAGGACACAACGACCGAGACTGTCCAAGCCGGGGCTCGAACCGGCAACCTGCCGACAACAAACAAAGCAAAAAGCAGTGGTGAAATACTGCAGCCCTGTCGTGTCCCGCCTTCCAATATAAATGGTTCAGCGAGGTCTCCATTGATTTTGATTTTAGCTGTTGGATTATTGTATAGCCCTGAAATAATATCAATTACGGATTTATCAAAACCAAAATTCTCAAGCACCTTATATAAAAAGGACCACCTCACTGAAACGCCTTCTCAGCATCTAAACTTAACACTAAGGTCTAATTTTTGTTTATCGACCTGCCTCGTTATGTGCCAAACCTTTCTGATGTTGTCCTGTTTCTGTTCGATCATTATGTATTAACCCAGGTAATATTGTTTCTAGTCTCTTAGAGATGATGGGTGTGAACAACTTGTGATCAATATTCAGGATGGTTACTACATTCTAGTTTATAGTAACGTGAGTTTTGCTGATGTCACTCTCACATGACTCGTGGACTCAGATACTCTCAGCATCTCATCAAGATCCACCTGTGGGGTCCTGATGCAGTACGTAGGACGGTGTGTACAACTGCGTCAGCCAGTCAGACAAAATCTCCTGTTTCCACAGTAACGGTTTGTGTCCACAGGTGGGCGCCGTCGTAAAGATCCAGGCCTTCTTCAGAGCTAACCGAGCTCGCGAGCAGTACAGGATGCTTGGTGAGTTCACAGATGCCTCTGATTGGTCAAGCTGCCGTGTCATCGATGACTCATTAATAAGACCTCTTCCCCCTCACCTGTTTTAGTGCACTCGGCCACTCCCCCTCTATCTGTGGTCAGGAAGTTCGTTCACCTCCTCGACCTCGGGGATGGTGACATCAGAGAGGAGGCGGAGCTGCTGCGTCTGAGGGAGGAGGTGGTGAGAAGCATTCGCTTCAACCGACAGCTGGAGGCCGACCTGGACCTGATGGACCTGAAGATTGGGCTGCTGGTCCGCAACCGTGCTACGCTGCAGGTACGGCCCCGCCACCTCAGCTCATCGACACACACACACACACACACACACACACACACACACACACACACACTGATTGGCTCCTTGTTGTCCTCGTTAACAAAGCGCCGTCTGTGAACAGGAAGTGGTGTCTCACTGTAAGAAACTAACGAAGAAGAACAAGGAGCAGCTGTCAGACATGATGGATGTGGAGAGGAGTAAAGGCCTGAAGGCTCTGAGCCGAGACAGGAGGGAGAGACTGGAGGCCTACCAGCACCTCTTCTACCTGCTGCAGGTAAAAGGCACACCTGCCCGCCGCTCGCTCACCTCAAGCTGACCTGAGCAGGTCCATGGCATCACATTACTGTACCTGCCTGATTCGTGCAGTCATCTCTGCTTCACCAACAAGGCAGGGGCTCCACCTGGTGGTGATATTGTGCAACTGCAAGTGGAACAGACGATACATTATATCTGCAGCTGGCCATTTATTTTGTGTGTGTGTGTGTGTGTGTGTGTGTGTGTGTGTGTGTGTCAGACACTGCCCCTGTACCTGGCTCAGCTGATCTTCCTGATGCCTCAGAGTCGCTCCACCTCCTTCATGGAGATGGTGGTGTTCAGTCTGTTTAACTATGGCTCCGACCGCCGCGAGGCCTTTCTGCTGCTGCAGCTCTTCACAGAAGCGCTCCGCTATGAGATCAGGTAACGATGATGTCACTGCACCTGTGTCTGAGCAGTAACGTGTTGTCACTGCTTACCTGTGTGTGTGATGTCAGGCTGAAGGTGGAGCAGCCCCAGGACGTGATCACAGGAAACCCCACCGTCATCAGGATGTTGGTAAACTTCTACCGCCATGCTCGTGGTCAAAACGCCCTGCGCGAGGTGCTGGGTCCAGCTCTACAGGACGTCCTGCAGGACCGCACGCTCAGCATCAGGACCGACCCCGTGGACGTCTACAAGACCTGGATCAACCAGACCGAGACGCAGACCGGACACAAGAGGTCAGAGCGCGTCTCTCCTGCGTTGCGCGTCTCTCCTGCGTTGCGCGTCTCACTTCTATTGTGCGTCTCACCTGTCTCACCAGCTCGCTGCCCTATGAGGTTTCTCCCGAAGACGCTCTGGCTCAGCCTGAAGTCCAGAGACGCATCGACATCTCCATCATCAACCTGAAGAACCTGACGGACAGAGTCCTCAAAGCCATCACCGCCAGCCTCCACAAGCTGCCGTACGTGTCTGCCTGCTGCTGCACCTCGCGTCACCAGTCTCTTCTTTGCTAAACGGTTCTGTGTTGTTGCAGGTATGGTCTGCGTTACACCGCCAAGGTCCTCAGAGACGCCCTGAAGGCAAAGTTTCCTGAAGCCGGTGAGGACGAGCTCTACAAGGTGAGAACACAGATCAACACACCTGAATCACACGATTAGTTCATTACCAGGCCTCTGGAGAATTCAAGACATGTAGAGGAGGTCATTTAGTCATTTAAAGCAGCTGTGTTGGATCAAGGATGCATCTAAAGCCTGCAGGACTCCAGGCCTGGAGTTGGACACCTGTGCTGCAGGTGATGAAGGTGGGCTGTGTTTCACGTGAATTTCTGCTCCTGCTGTGCTCAGGTGAGCTCAGACTCATGATGGATGTGTGATCAGCAGATTTGGAGGTCTACAGAAATCACAGCTCGCAGGTCGGAGCTGAGATTTGATTGGTCGCTTGACGTGAAGCTTAGTCTCTGTACGGCGGCGGGTCTTGAAGTCAGAACCACGTGGCTCTGACGCCGTGACCTGAATTGAACCAATAACGCCGAGTCTGCCCTACTCCCCGCAGATCGTCGGTAACCTGGTCTACTACCGCTACATGAACCCGGCCATCGTGGCCCCGGACGGCTTCGACGTGGTGGACCGTTCGGCCGGCTCTGCTCTGCAGCCCGAACAGCGCCACATCTTGGGCTCCATTGCCCGCGTGTTGCAGCATGCCGCTGCCAACAAACACTTCCATGGAGGTGGCTACCACATCAGAGCCCTGAACCAGTACATCAGCCAGACCCACAGCAGGTTCAGGTGGGTTTCAGGTGACCTTGCTCCGTTCTGAGGTGTCGGGGAGGTGGAGGTTCTCCTGACGGTGTTGTGTGTCTCAGGAGGTTCCTGCAGTCCGTCTGCGACGTTCCTGAACCGGAGGACAGATTCAGCATGGATGAGTACTCGGAGCTGCTGATCGTGAACAGACCCGTGATCTACATCTCTGTGAGCGAGCTGCTCAACACACACAAGGTCAGGAAGCTCCGCCTCCAGCTGTATCGTCATCTTTAGACCAGGTACAGGTGCGCATGCACCTGTACCTGGTCTACATAAACCCGTGAACCTCTCACATGTCTCTCTGCAGCTGCTGCTGGAGCATCAGGAGGTTTTGTGCCCGGACCCCTCAGACCCCCTCGGCCTGATTCTGAAGGATCTCGGTCCGGTTCCCGGCCTGCAGGAACTCATCGGTACAGCCAACCGATGCTCTGCTGTTGCCATCCGGTCTGAGCCGGTCAGAGTCTGACTGTTTTCTGTCCTTCAGGTGAGTCCGCGGCTGATCCAGGATCAGACTCTCAGAGTAGCAAGATGGAGGTCTCTCTGACCCTGACCAACAAGTTTGACATCTTCGACGATGCCAACAACACACCGGACCCCAGAGGACTTCTGCTCAGGTAACCCCGCCTCTAAGCCATTAGCCTCACCTGCTCAGTGTCTGTCAGTTTGTTTACCTGAACATTAAAGAAGAACCCGGTGTTCACAGAAAACATTTGTTTTGTTTTTCCCAGCACCAAGCAGCTGATCATCGATGTCATCAGGACGCAGTCAGGTGACTCTCTGCGTGACATCCTGAGGACGACACCGTCACGCGACCAGGTAAAACTCGCACTAATAGGTTGGTTGGTGACTGGCACCCGCTGCAGTCTTGATGTCTAGAGATGGCACGATACCACTTTTTCATGACCGATATCATAAATTTTGATATCTGTCGATACCGATATGAATCCGATAGTGTATTTTATAATCAATAAAACGTTTTTTTATTATCATATCATACCGTTCACGGTGATACCGGTGTAATGTTGGGCAACGATAAGAAAATGAAACATGGCGATAGAATATGGGTAAAACGTGCATGCGCTGTGCCTTTGTTTACATACGCACATGGCGGCGACGCAGAACGAGAAGAGTGAAAGCGGATCGTTGAATGAAACGATGAACCAGAACTGGTTTGTAAAAATGCTGCAGCTTCACTGGTGTGGAACTGGTTTAGCTTTCGTCCGTCAGATACACAACAAAGCACTATTTTTGGTAGCGCATGCTAGCGGGCCGTCGTTATTACCGTGTTGTTTGGAAAATACGGCGCACTTAAAATCATCCTTTGATTTGTCTGAAAGTCGACAGAGCCCCTTATAATCCCGTGTGCCTCATGTATGAACTCTGGTTGTGTTTACTGACCTCGAAACGATTTTATGTGCACGGCGCTCGAAAATCTGTCAGATGTTTCAGTACGACTTTGCTGAGCTACGAAGCCGCACCGCTTGATGGATTGTCGGAGCGTTACGGCTATCGTAGGCGGAGCCTCGCGGAGTGATACGTACTGTGCTTCAGCATAATGTTACCGTGCTGTGTGTATAACCTCTTTTTAAGTGTTGTGGATGTTATACATGGTTATGCTGAGGATATGCCTTTTGGTTAAACTGTCAGTTTGCACTGTTAAATGTTTAGATAACTTTAATGCAGATAAAAAACAGCTGCTTGTTTAAGTGAAAATACTTTGACGTTTTTTTTTTTTTTTTTTTGTTTTTTGCACTAATAAAGTTGTGGAGTTGTAAAGTATTTTGTCTTGCATCAATTATATCGTCAGTTATATCGTTATCGCAGATTTTCAAATGTATATCGTGATAAATATTTTTGGTCATATCGCCCTGCTCTAGAACCACCCCCCACCCTCCACCTCATGATGCTTAAACGACGCAATCAACCTAAATTTAATGCACGTGTAAAAAACATAAAATAAAATAAAAAATGCACAGAAATAAATTATTTTTCAAGAATAATTAAATAGATTCAACATCTTTCTTCAACAGAACTGCAGACTGCACAGATGGTATCTTCCCAAAGGGAAAAAGTACTATAGCTTACTAGAGTATATTAGACTTACTATAGTTACTATATACAGTAATGGACTTCTATATATTTTACATCAGATTAAAACGTTGGGTGTAAGATTCAGATAATTATTTATTAAAAGCTAGACATGACAATGAGAAAGAAAAGTATGTCTTTGTGCCCCTTTTCCCTGTTCATGCCCTATCGGCCCCCCTGGCTAAACTTTGCTAGATCCGCCCCTGCACAGTTACAGCCATCAGCTGTAGAAAAAGATCCTCGAGTAGAAAGTAATATTAAATACATTTTAACAACAGCTCATCAAGCTTAAACGTGCTGCTGTTGTTCAGCCGCTGGTTTCCTCTTTCAACCAGACCGCCGAAAGGTCTCGCACGCCACAGCGCTATATCATGTGACGCACACTGCTCTGACGTGCTACGGTTATGAGCCAAGTTACGCCATGTCGCAAGTTTTGTGAGGTGCTTTTGGGATATTTAATGGATCGGATTTCATTTTTTATTTCTCTCTGATATCCGATCCAGTATTTTAGGTCCGTATCGGACCGACACGGATACGTAATATCGGATCGGCCCATCTCTAATGATGTCATCTGATCTCTTCAAACAGGAAGTGTGTCACGATTGGCTGATGCAGCGCCGCGCCCAGCAGGATGCTCGGACTCCTGAGAAGATGAAGCGGAACCAGTCGCTGGTCGCCAATGGCAACCTGAGCCTGGAGGAGAAGAAGAGGAAGATCCTGAGGAGTCTTCGTCGTCTGGAGGGACTCGGCACCCTGAAACCGCCAGACAGCGAGAACCAGATCCTGCAGATGATCGCCAAGGTAACGAGACCTGCCTCCATCTCCTCCTATTCCAGCGTCCTCCTTCGCTACATCCTGGCATGTTTCTGGTTTTGTTTGCGGTTTTTTTTGTTCTTTTTGCCTGCATGTTTTTGAAAACGTCCCTGACTATGATGTCACTGCACGTTTCCCCACCAGGACATCCGTCAGCAACGTCTCCACCGCCAGCGCCGAGGGGCGGAGCTCCTGAAGCTCCATCAGACTCTCAGCAGCCTACAGGCTAAGAGCAGCTTCCACAGTGAGCAGGTGGACTATTACAGGCATTACATCACTTCCTGTCTGGACAACCTCACCGCCAGGTATGCACAAGCAGGTGTTTTTGGGTAACGACCTAGCATTTTTCATCTCAGGCCATTAGCATCAGATATAACTTTCTGTTCTCGGACGTGGCGGCGCCAAATGTTTAGAAGTACCGCAGCAATGAACAGTAATGGGGCGGGGCTGTGGTGACATCACACCACTGTGGTGTGAACCAGGCGTTTTCACCTCGAGAGCTGTGAGGCGGTGGGGCGGGACGAACAAACGTTTGTCACACAACAACACAAGGGATAAACTAAAGTACAACAAACAAAGTAATTCGGGAACAGGTGAGCCGAGGTTGACCACGAGCCCCGGGTACAGGAAGCTCTATCAGAGGCGCCAGAATACTAGAGCTATAAACCGTGCGTTCAAAATCTGAGTGAGGAGAAGCTCGCTGAGGTACGAGCTGAATGTTTGCATGAAAAGTTCAAACATCACCAAGAGCGTTGGCGTCACGAGCTGAGCCGGCATCCACGCTGACCTGCCATCAGCTGATCTTAAATATCCACCAACGGCTCCTGAAACAGGAAAGAGGTGCTTAGACCGCGTGTGTCCTGAAGGTGCACGTCACGAGGCTGTCAGTGAGGCGATAGGCCTGTCAGTAAGGTCCATCACTGATTGGCTTGTTCTTGCAGCAAATCGACCAATCAGAAGGCGGCAGACGGCAAAGGGAGGAACAAGCTTCCTGCTCTGAGCTACAGTGCCACCCGGCTGCACGAGAAGGGCGTTCTGCTGGAGATCGAAGACCTGCCAGTCACGCAGTGAGCGCAGAACACACAGCCGGCACACGTATGACACGCGGTGAGGACGCGTGCTCACGATCTCTCTGTTTCCAGGTTTAAGAACGTCATGTTTGAGATTGCTGCCGGGCCTGAGAGAGGAAGTTTCAAAGTAAAAGCTCGATTCCTCGGCGTGGAGATGGAGGAGTTCCTGCTCAAATACCAGGTAGGACCGAGGCCGGACCACGTCGAACCGGGCCACATAAACCAGGTGATACGAGTTTAACGTGTGTGTGTGTGTGTGTTAGGACCTGCTGCAGCTGCAGTATGAGGGCGTGGCTGTGATGAAGATGTTCAGTAAGGCCAAAGTCAATGTGAACCTCCTCATCTTCCTCCTCAACAAGAAGTTCTTCAAGAAGTGAGAGGAGCGGCACTCATACTCGGCTTCTGCGGCGAGGCCTCGTCCCACACTCCTGTCTATAAACAGGAAACTGAACGGCGTTTTATACCAAATGATCAGGATGAATCTCACTAAATTTGACTGACTTTATATCTCGCTCAGTGGGATGTCTTCATACACTCCTGTCTGTGCTGTAATCACTGAGTTAGTGCTCTGTCTGCAGCGCTGTCTTTGTTTTTATGTCTGTAAAATTTAACTAAAGTGATTCTTTTTTATTTCACGTGATATTTTTATGCATGTTTATATGATACTAATCAAACAGAGGGAGTCGTCTGTCTCCCTCTCTAACACTTTAATGGGACATCCTCTCGCTACACCTGTTTTAATATCTCACTACAGTATTTGGATGTGGTGCAGAGTGAGGCATCTTACCTCAGTGTCTCTCTTTGTATGGGAACGTGTGTTTCAGTTTAATTTGGAGGAGTGACACATCAGTGTTTTTATCCTATCTTGGTTTGTTTCTCAGGATTCAAACCACACTAAGCTGTCTTATTTTTGAAAGGTTTGACCCTTTCAGGACTCCGTAGTGGCGCATTGGTCACTGATGTCTGGTTGTAATGTTTAGCTGCACTGAGCTGTGACCAATCAATACCAGCTGATCAATGCCTGTAAATATTTCCTGTCATTTCCTTTTTCTTTTGTCTTTGCTACAATAAATAAACATGAACATTTCAGTCATTATTTCTATTTTTAATTTAAAAGTTAAAAGACTAAGAGTGCGAGTGCGTGTAAAAACTGATGATGGCCACGAACAAGCTGAATGTTGCTTCTTTTTTTTTTTTTTTTTTTCCTGAGATGTCATACACTTTGGATTCTAGCCAATCATTTTACGTTTCCGAGGATAGTAGGCGGGCCCAGGTACGTAGGTTCTTTTAGAGCAGAGCTACAGATTAAAAATGCCCAAGGCGAAGCGGTCAAAAGTCTGGCTGTACTTCACAGCAAAATATGCAAACTCAGCAGCAACAAGTGCTTTAAGCTGATACTGTGATACTGTCAAAGGAGGTCACACCTCGAATCCGATGAAACACCTGGCGACGCATAGCGGTTTTTTAAAAGCCGAGAAATGCGCCGTATTTGATAGCTTGCTGCGAGACCTCACACCGAGCACATCTACTGCGGGTGTGGTGCCTGTTATCAACCCGGAGTTAGCAACATCCCCAAAAACACGAAGAGGAGAGTCCTGGCCCCTAGCCCTGCCAGTGTAGCAGAACCTGCGGCTCTTTAGTCCTTATAGTGCGGCTCCGCGTGGTTTGGGAAAATAAATTAGAAGTATTTAGCTGAAGTGTAATTTATTTATGTTAGTTCTTTTTTAACTTGTAGTTCTAAATTGGAAGATTATTGTGATATTGAAATATAAAAATAAAATTATATTCTATTTTTTCATCGCTCAAAATAAGCGTCACACTCGTGGAAGCTGGTGTACCCGCCGAAACGGCGTGCATTTACCGAGACTTTCAACCCCAGCCAGGCCAATTATGGCTCTTCGGATCCACATCATGTCAGCAGCTGTTCCCCAACTATGTTAAAACAAACACGCTCACGCCTCACAGACGACAGCTTACAGTCCTGCGTAAAGATGAAAGTGACTTCGTACAGCCCCGATCTGCAGACGCTGTGCGCAGAGGTTCAGGAGCAGAAGTCCCGTTGTAAACATATCACGGCAGACCCGACGATGTTTCCATGAACAGGCTTTTCAGCATCTCTTTATTGACCACTTTTCACACACGGTTGCTGTGCGCACACAGCCGACTGTAGCTTTGCAGCTCACAGCCCGACACACACCAACACAACAGCAGAGAGAGCACAGACGTAAAGGCGGCGAGGCGTGATTGCGGGTGCCGCTCAGGTGCGTCCGCCTCCCCCTCCCACACACATTAACCAGGTAAAATACATATTTAGGCAGAATTTAACAAATATCTATTTTTCATCTTTCAGCAGCATAGAGCTTTTATCCAATTATTTTTTACAAGTCAGGTCAAGGCTCCAAAAGCCCAAAGGAGATATAAGGGTGGCGGCTCACAGCAGTTTTTGTTTGCTGGATCATTTTAGTTCAGCTGGGTGTCTTTCCTTTTGTTATATTTCTTTAAGAGTTCAAAACGTGTTAATTGCATAAATAAAATGTAACTTTCTCTGTAGCACTTCATGGATTTAAGCAACACACCTTAGTTATTCACACAAAGCATAAAGGTAAAAAACAATATATACAGTGTTATCTTCATTTTAGATGTCAAAAAGTATTTGCAGCTCCCAGAGTTTTCTTTTGCGTGGAAACCGCGTCCAGGTGGCTCTTTGGGTGTTAAAGGTTGCCGACCCCTGGCCTAAGGGAAGCATGTATAATGTAAACAGAATTGGTCCTAGCACTGAACCCTGTGGAACTCCATAATTAACCTCAGTGTGTGAAGAGGACTCTCCATTTACATGCACAAACTGGAGTCTATTAGATAGATATGATACAAACCACTGCAGCACAGTACCTGTAATACCTACAGCATGTTCTAATCGCTCTAATAGGATATTATGGTCGATGGTGTTGAAAACTGATTACATTTAAGATCGAAGCAGTAATTAATGGCAGGACTTCTTTGAGCAGTTTTGTAGGAATGGGGTCTAAAAGACACGTTGATGGTTTGGAGGAAGTAATTATTGAAGTTAACTCAGAAAGATCAATTGGAGAAAAAGAGTCTAAATGAATATCAGTGGTACTGAAAGTAGCTGTAGATAATATTACATCTGTGGGATTTTCTCTAATGATTAAAATTTTATTTGTGAAGAAGTTCATGAAGTCATTACTAGTTAACATTAAAGGGATGGTTGGCTCAACAGAGAGAGAGTACGATCGTGCACTGTAGACTGAATCATTGCGATGCATTGTAGAAAAAATACCGGCTAAAAGTGGTGTCAAGCTGCCCCAGAGAAAGTAATTGGTAGGAAACCCTGAGAGAAAATACGACTGAATGAAATCTAACTTGAAGGCTACACTCGAAGAGGTAGACTTTGTTTCCACCACTGCTGGCATCTGGACAGTAAATAATAAATGTTTTATGGGTCTCCACTTTACAGCGCAACAAGGCCGCCCTAGCATGCAAGAGAATTATAGGCAGCCATACCTATGATGTAATTAGAGCAGAGATTGAAGAAATCCATTTATCATATGGACTAAAAGCTAAAGTTGTTGCCACTGTAACGGATAATGCATCCAATTTTGCCAACGCATTGAGTATGTCAGCCCTGTGATCTGGAGTCTGAATCTGAAAATGAAGAAGGTGATGATGAGGAACCGACTTTTACTGATGTAATAGAAGCTCTTTCAACCACATCTGGTGATGCACAGTTTAGCCTCCCTCCATACTACAGATGTGCATCGTACACAATTAACTTGATTCCAACAACTGATGTTGATAAACATCTAAATTCCTGTGCCGACACCAAGGCCAAGACAGGTAGGAGTAGCATTGCAAAATGTTCTGCTCTTTGGACTAAAGCAAGTCGATCAACATTAGCCTCTGAACAGGTGGAGGATGTCAGCTGCAGGAAGCTAAGGGTGCTCACATCCACAAGGTGGAATTCCCTGTATGAGGCCATTTCCAGAATCATCACAATTCCCTTGAATGAACTTAATCCCCTGTGTGTAAAACTGGGAATTAAGTGCCTTAATGAAAGGGAGTACCAATTCTTGAAAGAGTACTGTACTGTGATGAAGCCCCTGACAGCAGCTCTGGACATCTTACAAGGGGATGAGTGAACCTATGGGGCTTTAAGGCCAACACTCACAAGTCTGAAGTCAAAGACACTTGCCCTGAAAGATGACCTCTCGAGAATGACAGCCAGCCTTCCAATTATTAAAATGATAGAACAAGAGTCCAAATATTCATCTCTTGGTAAATATCAGGGATATTGATCATCATTAATCATGAATATTAATCATAATATCAACAAAGTCTCAACCCAAATTAAATCTCAGACGGTATTGATAGCAGATACAGTGAGGCAAAAAAGTATGTAGTCAGCCACCGATTGTGCAAGTTCCCCCACCTAAAATGATGACAGAGGTCAGTAATTTGCACCAGAGGTACACTTCAACTGTGAGAGACAGAATGTGAAAAAAAAAAATCCATGAATTCACATGGTAGGATTTGTAAAGAATTTATTGGTAAATCAGGGTGGAAAATAAGTATTTGGTCAATAACAAAAACACAACTCAATACTTTGTAACATAACCTTTGTTGGCAATAACAGAGGTCAAACGTTTACTATAGGTCTTTACCAGGTTTGCACACACAGTAGCTGGTATTTTGGCCCATTCCTCCATGCAGATCTTCTCGAGAGCAGTGATGTTTTGGGGCTGTCGCCGAGCAACACGGACTTTCAACTCCCGCCACAGATTTTCTATGGGGTTGAGGTCTGGAGACTGGCTAGGCCACTCCAGGACTTTCAAATGCTTCTTACGGAGCCACTCCTTTGTTGCCCGGGCGGTGTGTTTTGGATCATTGTCATGTTGGAAGACCCAGCCTCGTTTCATCTTCAAAGTTCTCACTGATGGAAGGAGGTTTTGGCTCAAAATCTCACGATACATGGCCCCATTCATTCTGTCCTTAACACGGATCAGTCGTCCTGTCCCCTTGGCAGAAAAACAGCCCCATAGCATGATGTTTCCACCCCCATGCTTCACAGTAGGTATGGTGTTCTTGGGATGCAACTCAGTATTCTTCTTCCTCCAAACACGACGAGTTGAGTTTATACCAAAAAGTTCTACTTTGGTTTGATCTGACCACATGACATTCTCCCAATCCTCTGCTGTATCATCCATGTGCTCTCTGGCAAACTTCAGACGGGCCTGGACATGCACTGGCTTCAGCAGCGGAACACGTCTGGCACTGCGGGATTTGATTCCCTGCCGTTGTAGTGTGTTACTGATGGTGACCTTTGTTACTTTGGTCCCAGCTCTCTGCAGGTCATTCACCAGGTCCCCCCGTGTGGTTCTGGGATCTTTGCTCACCGTTCTCATGATCATTTTGACCCCACGGGATGAGATCTTGCGTGGAGCCCCAGATCGTGGGAGATTATCAGTGGTCTTGTATGTCTTCCATTTTCTGATGATTGCTCCCACAGTTGATTTTTTCACACCAAGCTGCTTGCCTATTGTAGATTCACTCTTCCCAGTCTGGTGCAGGTCTACAATACTTTTCCTGGTGTCCTTCCAAAGCTCTTTGGTCTTGGCCATGGCGGAGTTTGGAGTCTGACTGTTTGAGGCTGTGGACAGGTGTCTTTTATACAGATGATGAGTTCAAACAGGTGCCATTCATACAGGTAACGAGTGGGGGACAGAAAAGCTTCTTACAGAAGACGTTACAGGTCTGTGAGAGCCAGAGATTTTCCTTGTTTGAGGTGACCAAATACTTATTTTCCACCCTGATTTACCAATAAATTCTTTACAAATCCTACCATGTGGATTCATGGATTTTTTTTTTTTTCACATTCTGTCTCTCACAGTTGAAGTGTACCTCTGGTGCAAATTACTGACCTCTGTCATCATTTTAAGTGGGGGAACTTGCACAATTGGTGGCTGACTACATACTTTTTTGCCCCACTGTAACTATCCATCACAGTTATATGATGGATTACGCAGTAAAAATAGAAGTGGGCTGAAAGGTCTATTGCGTTCTTACTTATTCAGTTTGTGTATCATGTTTTTGAAAAGTAACTAAGTAACTAATTACTTTTTAAAATAAATAATCAGTAGTGTTGTGATTAAATTTTTGGAGAAGTAATCAGTAACTAATTACTTTTTTCAAGTAACTTGACCAACACTGGTCTTATCTCAGTGTCTCTGCACCCTCCTGGCCTCTGATGGCCCTCAAACTTTGTTGCAGGCTCAGTCTCTATTCTGCCTTTGCTCGCTGCTCGCTGGACCTCTGTTTTCTCACTTATTGTCATTGCCGCTGGGATTCCGTTCTGCTGTGATGGGCCGTCGGCGTCTAACCACCAAATACCTCAAATTAAATTCTGTACTTAAATAAATCATGTTCAATTCCTTCTAATGATCTCTCTCTGCACTGAACTGTAAGCAACATTAATGATGATGATACACCTCTCCATACATGGATAAATTTTTCAGCTTCAGTTTATTGATTCTTTGGATCTTTCAGAGCTGCAAAGCACCTTAAGTGTCACGGCAACATAAAGGTAAATCTGGAGTATTTTTATTCAATAGTAAGAAGATTACATGACTAACAATGTTGACCCATCACTCCTTTGAGCGGAACTATCAGTCACTTGTGTAGAGCTTGGATGAGGGCAGGGCAGAGCCATTGCTGCGGGTGGGTTCAGGTATGTGGGCAGAGTCTACGTGGAAGGATCCTGTGCAGTCACTGAGGCAGTTCCGTAATGCTGATTGGTGATGGTACATGGCATCTAAACAACAAAAATGTCAGTTATTAGACACTAAAATAATTTAAAGCTTATAAAGCTTTATTAGTTTAGTCATAGGTCAGGTTTGCAGCAGGGGGACACTCTCAGCTAGTACTTAATGAACGCGAATGACGCTAAACGGGTAAAATAAAGAATTCCACCTGCCTTTGGACAAAACATTTGATTTTAATTTCCAGCCTGGATAAAACCACTCTTCTTCCTTCACTTTTTCTCTCAATTAAGATGATTTTGATCAGAATACACTAGCATGCTATTAATGCTTGCTGACTGGTAACATGGATTTAGGATGGGTCATCTTTAAATTGGCTACACAGATAAATATTAACTTCATTATTTATTAGGCAGGTGTACAAACTGGTCTGAGGAGGACTCTGCAGATGGACTCACCTGAAATGTGGGATTGTAACTGCCATTAGAGTCCCCTACTCCTAGACAAATGCCACACAGGCTCAGCTCAACCAAGCACAGCATGGCTGAAAATCCTGAAAATGGACTGTTGAACTGAAAGAGAGAAAAACAGGCTTCTGAAGTTTCCTCACCTTAACTAAAAACTCGAAACTGTTTCTACCGCAAGCTGGTGAAACACCTGTTACCTCTGGAGCTGGTTCACATGCCACATTCACCTGTGCTCTGAATTCACTGTGGTGAGAATAAGGCACGACGGGACCACAGATCTGTGTTTTGAGACATTTCATTGAGCACTTCTCACCACAACAACCCTCTCAACCCTGCTTCCCCATGATTTAACACCGCGGGCGTGATCTAAAGATGCCGTGCAGGTGCGTCCGCACAGCACCACAGACCACGCCCCCACCACATACACGTTCTCATTTTATACAACATGAAAGAAAAGCAGCTCACCGATTGAAATACATCTAGGAAGAAGATGAGTGCGGCAACAAATGAAGCCCCACCAGCGGCGAAATTTAAAGCCACGACGCTTTTAACCTGCACAGACGGGACACATAGGGGACCCTTATGAGCAAGCATTTTGTCAACAGTGGGAAGGAAAAACTCCCTTTTAACAGGAAGAAACCTCCAGCAGAACCAGGCTCAGGGAGGGGCGGGGCCATCTGCTGTGATTGGTTGGGGTGAGAAAAGGAAGACAGGATAAAGACATGCTGTGGAAGAGAGACAGAGGTTAATAACAGATATGATTCAATGTAGAGAGGTCTGTTAACACATAGTGAGTGAGAAAGGTGACTGGAAAGGAAAAACTCAATGCATCATGGGAATCCCCGGCAGCCTACGTCTATTGCAGCATAACTAAGGGAGGATTCAGGGTCACCTGGTCCAGCCCTAACTATATGCTTTAGCAAAAAGGAAAGTTTGAAGCCTAATCTTGAAAGTAGAGATAGTGTCTGTCTCCTGAATCCAAACTGGAAGCTGGTTCCACAGAAGAGGGGCCTGAAAACTGAAGGCTCTGCCTCCCATTCTACTTTTAAATACTCTAGGAACAACAAGTAGGCCTGCAGAGCGAGAGCGAAGTGCTCTAATAGGGTGATATGGTACTACAAGGTCATTAAGATAAGATGGGGCCTGATTATTTAAGACCTTGTATGTGAGGAGCAGGATTTTGAATTCTGGATTTAACAGGAAGCCAAAACAGGAGAAATCTGCTCTCTTTCTAGTCCCTGTCAGGACTCTTGCTGCAGCACCCTGAATTTTACTTGATATCGGATCGGAAAGGAAATCAGTGGTATCGCACATCACTAGTAACCATGTTTCTGTAAGGCAGAGTAAATTTGTTGGTCAATTATTAAGTCATGTACTAACAGAGACTTGGAGGAGAGAGACCTAATATTTAATAACCCACATTTCACTGTTTTACTCTTTGGTTCAGATGTGGATACTTTATTGTTCTTTCTTTGTGATTGTTTATGTTTAAGTTGTTTGTTGCTGGTATTTAGTTTGTTTTTTGTCTGTTTGGGAGCTGACACAGTCTCTATGGAGATGGGTTTTGGGGGGGTAGCAGGAGGAGAGAAGCTGCAGAGAGGCGTGTAAGACTGCAACTCTGCTTCCTGGTCTCAACCCTGGATAGTCATATTTTGGGGGGTTTAATAAATTTGGGCAGATTTCAAAACATGTCACTCCTGGTCTGATTGGGGACCAGGGGTCTCACTCCATGATCGCAGGCTAGTTTGACTTTACGAATTGACCATAAAGTCATATTCATCTGACAATCTTAATCACACTCTAAGTTCTTCTCTCATTTCTCTGGATGTGTTTGCTCTCCTTGTCTACAGACTAGAGATGGACCGATCCGATATTACGTATCGGTATCGGTCCGATACTGACCTAAATTACTGGATCGGATATCGGAGAAAAAAAAATGTAATCCGATCCATTAAATATCATGAAAGCACCTCACAAAACTTGCAACACGCCGTAACTCACCTCAGAACGTTAGCACGTCGGAGCAGTATGCATCACGTGATAGAGCGGCTGTGGCATGCGGGACCTGTCGGTGGTCTGGATAGCATGTGGAGCTTCGCTAGCAACCCGGCATTTCATCTCCGACAAAGTTATCCCGAGAGAAGTAAAGCAAGTGTGTAAGTCCATCTCTGAATGTTTGTAAAGCATTCCTGCGTTAAGCTTAACAAGCGACTGCCTCTTCTTGCTGCTACTTCAATCATGAAACTGATCAATGATCAGCTGATCGTCTCTCCTTTGTTTTTGGCCCACTTTGCACCAGAAAGAGGAAACCAGCGGCTGAACAACAGCAGCACGTTTAAGCTTGATCAGCTGTTGTTAGAATTTATTTAATATTACTTTCTACTCGAGGATCTTTTTCTACGTAGCTGATGGCTGTAACTGTGCAGGGGCGGATCTAGCAAAGTTTAGCCAGGGGGGCCGATAGGGCATGAACAGGGAAAAGGGGCACAAAGACATACTTTTCTTTCTTATTCTCATTTAAAATGTCGAGCTTTTAATAAATAATTATCTGACACCCAAAGTTTTAATTTGATGTAAAATGAATAGAAGTCAATTACTGTATATAGTGACTATTAAGTCTAATATATATACCCTAGTAAGCTATAGTACTTTTTCCTTTGGGAAGGTACCATCTGTGCAGTCTGCAATTTTGTTGAAGAAAGATGTTGAATCTATTTAATATTTCTTGAAAAATAATTGATTTCTGTGCATTTTCTGTGCACTGCATCAAATTAAGGTTGATTACGTCGATTAAGCATCATGAGGTGGCGCGTGAGGGGTGGTTCCCTATTTTTTATTTATTTATTTTTGTTGTTGCTGGGAGTTGGAACCCTATTAGTTAGGTTGCTTAATATTTATGCTAAGTACTCTTTAAAATACCAGAATAGGGAGGATGGTGTAGGTTTAAGTTTATTAGATTGATCAGTATTGCTGAACTATGAAATATTTTTTTTTGCATACAGGTATAACAGAATAGCTTTAGTGTAGTTGTTGTTTTAAACTTGAGTATGAACTTATACAAAATGCAGCAAGATATTAAAAAACAGTTTTGTTGATTAAAAAACACTATATCGGATTCATATCGGTATCGGCAGATATCCAAATTTATGATATCGGTATCGGACATAAAAAAGTGGTATCGTGCCATCTCTACTACAGACATACTCAAGTACCATTTATCTGGTTTGTTTTCCATCACAGGTTAGAGCCTGGTTAGGAAATGTGTTTCTTTCCACTGAAACTTTAGAGTGGGTAGCAGGTCATGCAATCACTGTAACAGTGTAAGAGTTCTGAAGAAACTCTAATGGATGGATTATCAGACCATCTCAGAAAGATCAAGGAAGAACAGACCAGGTATCTCCAGAAGCTGAAGTCCAAAATAATCAGTCACTGGAAAGTGAAATACAGCATTTATGGGACTGAACTGACTTTGTTAACTGAGCTGTGATATTATCGAGTTGTTTGGCTCTAAAAATTCACAATGAGCTATGGCCTCATTTTGTTTTTACTGACTGGATTTCAGTCAAATTACACTAAATGTTAAATTTCTGTTTCCTCGGTTGGAGAAAAATCAGGTCGAGCCTCACTCCAGTGTGTTCCAGCAGGACTACAAATTTGCAGAGACTCACCTGAAGTACAGGTATGGTGATATCACAGAGATGAGTTCCTGATCGTCTCTCTGAAGTCCCATCATATATGTTCATACATCCAGCTATGATGAACTGAAAGAGAGAGCAGTAAGAATGCTTAGCTGACTCAGTTCAGTTCAATTCAAAGACCCTACAATAATACTCACCAACACTGGTCCCCAGATGTACACCAAGGAATCAGACACCAGACCTTTGGACCGTGTTGCCCTCAGGATCCCAAAGACCATGACAGTCAGAGCAACCATGATCTGAATCACCTGCAGGAAGACATAAAGTCTCAGAGGAAACATTCAGAGCCTTTGGCTCATTCAGCCTTTGTGAGAACAAGTGATGCCAAAGATGACGTACGTGACTAGACACAGCATTTTCAGTGGACAAACGTTTCATCAAGAAGGGACTTCTTCAGTCTCAGCTGACTGCAGGTTTCCAACATTATAAACAGTACATTTGCTCAATGACTGAAACTAGCGCCACTGAATGAGCAATGGGCTGTGAGGTCAGTTCCTTGATCATTAATATGGAAATTGTCACGACTATTGATCAACAACTACTGATCAAAAACCATTTATCAATGGCCATGAGTACCATTCAACTTTCTGCTGAGAGGAAGTTTGAACTAACACACCAAACATTTTCACATGCAGATAAATGGGATAAACTTGTTGGTTATCTTTAAAAGGTAACGAGTCTGTATTCACATTTAGCTTGTCTTCTGGACATTATCTTTCTGAACTTTAATTTCCAACAGAGATTATTTTCCGAGGCGATCCAAAAGCCTCTGAGGACAGACGTCCTCTGTCATTAAAGTCAGCTGAGAGATCGACAGCAGAGCAGCAGCGTGGTTGTGAATCACATGCCTTCAGCATCCACAGGTTAAAGATCAGTGGTTTAATCATCTCTGTCTGGATTCAATCTGACCCCATCAGGATGTAAAGGTGTCTCACCCCCAGTGCCGGCAGTTGCTTTCTGGTGATGCTGTGGTCCCGGCGTAAAACTACGACCACGGTGCCCGATGCCGCCCCTGCTGATGGAGATTGCTGCATGTCTGAGCTCACGAGAGTCACAGCTGGTAGCAGATAAACTCTGGGGTGGGTCTGCCCTGACGTCAGCTGTCTGACTCATTCCTACTGCTTTTTTCACTGGATGCTCGCTCCTTCAAGTGAAATGTCTGACTAAGGCTGGTCTTTCTATGTTTATCCCAAAGAAAGGCTTTTTACTCACTTGAGCTTCATTTTTGGTAAACATTTATTTATATTTTGGCACATCGGCCATGAAAATGATCCAGTACAAGCTGTTTGCCGTTCCTGCAACAGTTTTCTATAGCAGGTTTCTAAACCAAAGTTATATTAGTTTTATATATACACAATACAGTATCGTCAACAGCACCAAAAAGTAAAACAGTGAAATGTGAATTATTAAACATTAGGTCTCTCTCTTCCAAGTTTCTGTTAGTACATGACTTAATAACTGATCAACAAATTGATTTACTCTGCCTTGTGCTGGAAGTGCTGTTCAGATCTTTGCAAATCTAATCTGTACAAAGCAACACTGGATGACTTTGGAAAAGAAAATAATGCTCAGGTTTCTAGCAGATTGCTGCAGACATGTTTTGTTGAGCTCACTGTTTTTTTCTGTTTTACTCAGACTCACCATTTCATCATATTTCATACATACATTCATACATATCATACATACTTCAGCTCTTGTAGGCTTGTTTCTTTTACACATAAAATCGTAGAATGTGTCACCGAGCAGATGTTGTTCTGATCAGGTCTTTAAATGTCATCAGCTTCTTTTAGATGCATCAAGTCCCAGAGCAAACTGGAAATGAGAGAAAAATCAGGACTGATGCCAAACAGGATGCTGCTCTGGGCAAACCTTCGGTCTGATTCAATTATCGATAATGACGTTTGGGTCCATGTTGTTCTGCATCCTGTTTACGCCCTAGCCTAGAGGAAACCAGACAGCAACAATTCTCACTGCGCTGTTGTTTTACAAGACAATCTTCAAATTCTATCTTAGAGTTGAATTTGTTGGCAATATCACTGCTCTCTTCCTTCAAAAACATGCAGATCTCAACTCGCAGATCAAAGACCTGGACAGCACCTTACCACGTGACAGCCATCGGGACTTGCTGTGATACAGAGCGGCCATGTGGTCGCATAGTGGAGGAGAAATCTGGGCTTTCTCAGGTCGTGTGATGATGTACTTGACTGTGACAAAAATGAAATCAGTCATTACGTCCCTCAGCTCAGGCCCCAGCTGTTTAGATGCCAGTGCTTTGCGGTGTATCATACAGTGCATCCACTGCACATTGGAGGAGACCTCGTTTCCCAGCCATAAGCTCCCCACACCGTCCTCAGTGATTTTAAACAGTTTCTCTGCAGTGGCTCTGCCAGGAACTTGTTTGCAGAAAAGCAATTCCTCCCTCATCTCATCTCCATCAATTAATCTGACATGTTATCAGTAAGCAGTCTTTCTTACTGTCAGTGGCTTCATCCATCTGCATAGACAGGCGGCTGTCACGCACCTTATCATTAAGCGGATCCTCTATGTCCTTTGACATATCATACATGCGCCTGCCAATGGTACTATTGGCCAGAGGAATGGCCTGTAGTTTGCTGGCTGCTGTGTCATCAATCATAGTTGAAACCATATCCATAGCACAGGGAAGTATTCATCCCTCTGCAATTGTGTGCAGCTTTTTACTCTGTGACACTCGGTAGGCAACTTTATACCAGCTGAGCAGAGCATTTGCCGGTGTTCTGACAAAACGTTGTACCTTTGTGTAAATTTATAGTCATGTCTATCAATCAGAATATACTGCCTTACGTGGTTTATGCCTCCATCGTACATATCTAAAGGTAGGAGGCTCTGATGCCAAATCACACTATCAAAACGTGCTTCCAGCACACAGTCATCTAATGTTAACACAGAATACAAGGAGAAACGGAGAGGAAAAGATAGCTGTTTTTATTAGAAGTTGTTACATGTTTCCTCACATTTTTTGCATTTGTATTCTCAGTTGCTCTCCTTGTATTTTGCACATTCAAAATGTGCCCATCTTTGGCAAAAATCACACGGCACCTGGAAAGGAAAAATAAATAGCTCATATTCTTTTTGGTAAATACTATTATATAACATTTTAAACATGATTAGCAAGTAATAAGACTTATGTTTTTGTTTTTAATATTTCAGTCATGCTGCGGTCTGCATCAGCATCTAACATACAGCAAACAATGCAGTAGACCTCAGCATTCCCTAAAACACATTCATTGTCATGGTCCTGCGACCATGACTCAGTGACTTTATGTTTATGTTCTTTATTGTTATTACTTTCATTATTATTCATGGCTGTTTTGGGATGGTTTGTGTTTGGGATTTTAGATACTGGGTTCTGGGTTTGTGCTCCCTCTGTTGGTCCCTGGTGTTAGTGTTCCCCTGTCCCGTCAGGTTAATCAGGTCCAGCTGTTTCCCCCACCTGTGTGTGATTTCCCAGTGTCTCTTTGTGTACTTATAGTGTGTGTTTTCCTCTGCTCCTCGTCGCGTCGTCTGTGTTCATACCCTGTGAAATCCCCTGCGTGCTCTCCCTGCTGTTCTCCCTTCATGTTCAGGTTTGCCACTCCTTTGTGTAGTTTCACCCAGTTTAGTTCATCCTTAGTTCTGTTTTGCCATCTCCACTTTATGTTTGATATTGTCAATAAATCGCCTTCACATCTGAGTAAGTGCTGCATTTGAGTCCTCCTTTCCACTCTTCACACGGCCGCTGCCCCGGACCGTGACAGTACGACGCGACCACAAGATGGACCCAGCAGCGCTTAATCCGTCCAGGGAGCTACGGGAGACGCTCATCGATGCCACACAGGAGCTGATCGACCTGTGGCTGGAAAGCCCGGGTGGCACGTCCCAGCGCGCTATAGAGAGGCGGCTACAGCGTCTGGTGACCGGTCTCCCATGGCTGCTGGACTCGCTCTGTTCGTGGGAGCGGGAGTTTCTCCTTTTGGACCTTGGACTTCACCCCCCGTCTGCATTCACTTTCGAGCAGCCCGATGCGGTGAGTCAGCGGGATGCATTGCTTTCCCCAGTTTCCGGGACTTTGTTTTCTGGGGCTATTCAGAGCGGGATGGGAGACTGTATGGATCGCTTACCTACCTTCGTGGTAACGGATCCTTCCCAAGTGGGCGTGTACAAATCCGCTGCAAAACTGACAGACTGTGTCTCTGCCGCTCCTTCTGAGCCAGGACTTTATTGCCATTCTCCGGCTCAGTTCTGTGTCCAACCACAAGCTTCCCAGTCTGTAGCTCAACCATTAGCCTCCCTTAAGCCACAATTTTCACACTGTTTTTCCACCGCTGTTTCTGAGCAGGGAGACAAACTGTTTCACTACGGACCTGTTCCTCAAAAGCTGGCTACATTAGAGACTATTGCTCACTCCGGGGCTTCCCCAGAGGCTGGGTTACTGCCCTCAGCTTACTCTGGACCCCTGGAGGCCAAGATGCCAGCTGTGAACTGCACCGGGCTGTCACTGCCTGAGCAGGGTCAGTGCTCTGCGCAGCTGCAGCCCTCCTTATGTGTGCCGGAGGCCCACGTGCCTACTGGTTTTGTTTCATATGTGCCAGAGGCCCACGTGCCTACTGGTTTTGTTTCATATGTGCCAGAGGCCCACGTGCCTACTGGTTTTGTTTCATGTGTGCCAGAGGCCCACGTGCCTACTGGTTTTGTTTCATATGTGCCAGAGGCCCACGTGCCTACTGGTTTTGTTTCATGTGTGCCGGGGGCCCCGGTGCCCACTGGTTCTGCGGCTGTTTTCGCTGGGGGGCCCGAGGAGCCCGTCCAGCCTCCTGCTTCGCCAGCTGGGGGGCCCGAGGAGCCCGTCCAGCCTCCTGCTTCGCCTGCTGGGGGGCCCGAGGAGCCCGTCCAGCCTCCTGCTTCGCCTGCTGGGGGGCCCGAGGAGCCCGTCCAGCCTCATGCCACACTGACTGCCACGTCGGCTGGGGGGCCCGAGGATCCCGTCCGGCCACCTGTGGCTGCTTCTCCACCTGTGGCTGCTTCTCCACCTGTGGCTGCAGCGCCGCCTCCTGCAGTACCATCACCTGCAGCGCTACCACCTGCTACTGCCACGCCTCAGCCTGAAGCTTCAGCTACAGCGTCAGCTTCGCCTAGCCCAGCTTCAGCTACAGCTTCATCCTCGCCTGGCCCGGTTTCATCCACGCCTGGTCCGGCTTCATCCTCGGCTTCATCCTCGCCTGATTCTGGTCCAGCTTCATCCTCACCTGGCCCAGCTTCAGCTACAGCGTCAGCTTCGCCTAGCCCAGCTTCAGCTACAGCTTCGTCCTCGCCCGGCCCGGCTTCAGCTACAGCTTCATCGCCTGGCCCAGTTTCATCCACGCCTGGCCCGGTTTCATCTCCAGCTTCATCCACGCCTGGTCCGGCTTCATCCACGCCTGGTCCGGCTTCATCCACACCTGGCCCGGCTTCATCCACGCCTGGCCCGGTTTCATCTCCAGCTTCATCCACGCCTGGTCCGGCTTCATCCACGCCTGGCCCGGTTTCATCTCCAGCTTCATCCACGCCTGGTCCGGCTTCGGCTTCTGCTTCAGCATCGCCTGGTCCAGCCTTCGTGTCTGCATCCTCGTCTGGTCCAGCCTTCGTGCACGCATCCTCGGCCACAGCATCCTCATCTTCACCCACTGCGCCTGGTCCAGCCTTCGTGTCTGCATCCTCGTCTGGTCCGGCCTTGGTGTCTGCATCCTCGTCTGGTCCGGCCTTGGTGTCTGCATCCTCGTCTGGTCCGGCCTTGGTGTCTGCATCATCGTCTGGTCCAGCCTTCGTGCCCGCATCCTCGGCCACAGCATCCTCATCTTCACCCACTGCGCCTGGTCCAGCCTCCGCTTCAGCATCCTCATCAGCCTCGCCTGGTCCAGCCTTCGTGTCTGCATCCTCGTCTGGTCCGGCCTTGGTGTCTGCATCCTCGTCTGGTCCGGCCTTGGTGTCTGCATCCTCGTCTGGTCCGGCCTTGGTGTCTGCATCATCATCTCCGCCTGCTGCGGTCCCGGCTTCCGTGCCCTCAGCCTCGCCTGGCCCAGCCTCGTTTGGGTCTGGAGCTAAACGGCCGTTTTCTGGACCGCTGGCCGGGCTACTGGCTGGGTGCCGTTGCCTGACTGGCCGCCGTTGCCTTCCGCACGGCCGGCCCCCGGACCGCCATTGCCTGAGCGGCCGCCGTTGCCTTCCGCACGGCCGGCCCCCGGACCCTCTTCGCCTGAGTGGCCGCCGTTGCCTTCCGCATGGCCGGCCTCCTGAACCTTTTGTGCGCCTCCACGGCCTTCTTCGTGGCCGGCCTCCTGAACTGTCCCATCCTGGCCTCCTGTGTTATCGGGCCCCTGGCCGGCCACCTGAACTGTGTTTTGGACTCTGCTCCCCTGTGAGTTTTTTTTTGTGTACATTTGTTTGGGACTCTGGGGCCTCCGTCTTTGGTCTTGGCCCGGTCCCTCCGTCCTGGGCCCCCTGCCGCCCGCCCGGATCTGGTGGTGTGTTTCTGTGGCTGTCGGGGGCCGGCCCTTGAGGGGGGGGTACTGTCATGGTCCTGCGACCATGACTCAGTGACTTTATGTTTATGTTCTTTATTGTTATTACTTTCATTATTATTCATGGCTGTTTTGGGATGGTTTGTGTTTGGGATTTTAGACACTGGGTTCTGGGTTTGTGCTCCCTCTGTTGGTCCCTGGTGTTAGTGTTCCCCTGTCCCGTCAGGTTAATCAGGTCCAGCTGTTTCCCCCACCTGTGTGTGATTTCCCAGTGTCTCTTTGTGTACTTATAGTGTGTGTTTTCCTCTGCTCCTCGTCGCGTCGTCTGTGTTCATACCCTGTGAAATCCCCTGCGTGCTCTCCCTGCTGTTCTCCCTTCATGTTCAGGTTTGCCACTCCTTTGTGTAGTTTCACCCAGTTTAGTTCATCCTTAGTTCTGTTTTGCCATCTCCACTTTATGTTTGATATTGTCAATAAATCGCCTTCACATCTGAGTAAGTGCTGCATTTGAGTCCTCCTTTCCACTCTTCACACGGCCGCTGCCCCGGACCGTGACATTCATGGCCATTTGCTGTTATTCAAACATCATTTCTCGAATAATAAAAAAAAATAGTAGCACATTTTTTCCGAAAATACTTCATGGCAAATTAGTCTCCTGAATCTTTTTAATTAGAATTTAAGAAAGGTCTTATCAGAAAGTGTTTACAAAATACTATTTGTACTGTGCTGTTTGAAAAACACTATTTAAATTGGAATTACACACTCTAACGTGATAGGGACGTTACTGGACTCGATGTTCAACGAGGGTGCAAGCTATCTGCATTCGCTCCAGCACAACTACTTCCGTAGTGGTTAACACCTCACTGACCTCTCAAAAAGCAAGGTAGTTTTCTGCAAACGGTGAGATTTATCATAATTATAATGTAAAATCTTAATTATAGTTAACAATAAATGGACTCATTTGAATAATAAACTCCGCAACTGCTGGAATCCTGTTGCTTGTTGTGTTGCAGTCTGTAACCTCCATGGTGTCTTCATGCCCTCTCATCCTCAGAAAATTCCTAGTTGAAAAAGCAATTTATAATGAAACAAGAAATGTTTTATCTAAGAATAATACCTCAGTATCATACATACCTCCAGTTGCGCAGAAGTTTCCTGTCATAAAAACCTTCTTTCCCCATTGGGTCTATGAGCAGTATTTTCTTCACAGAAATGTTGACAATTTAAAAAAATAAATAAATTAGAAATTAAAAATTAAAAAAGAAATTGCCACTGAAAACCTATTTAAGAATAACATTCATCAAGAAGCTGCTTCACAACAAATTATGCTAATTAATAACACATACCACAAGAATCCAGTGTGTACCAAAGTTCACAGGGCACAGCCACATGCTGGGAACTTCATCTGTGGGATTGGAAGTGTAGAATAATTTCGATGTACTTAGGTACCATGCATCTCAGGGTGTTTTCAAATACAGTCTTTTTTAAAGGAACTGAACTCTGTCCCCAGAAACAGAAACTAGTCCACATTTTGGACTAAACGTCCAACTTCCCTTGCTGATGCCTCTAAACTGCCCAGTAAACAAGGAGCAGCAGGTGTGCAGCATTCTGTGTAAGCTACTACTACATTTTTTTATATTTTAAAATAAGTGGGCTAAGGACATTTCTTACTTGCCTTTTGTCTCTCAATGAGACGGTGCAGGTATGCATCAATTACCTGTTTTGAAAAATCTGTCTGGGAGAGGCGTGTCCGGGCGACTGTCGTCATCGGGAGTCCCTCTTTGCTGTTGCAGCTGATTACCTGACCAGCTGGTGGTAATCATCCCTCCCGGCTAGGAAGAGGTATTTAACCTGGACTCGCGGCGACAGTCGACGTGGGATTATTACTTTTGACCGGTATAGTCGGTGCTAGGCGTGTGGTCTGGGGAGTCGACTAGCGTGTGTGGCTAATTGTGGTTTTTCCTTCTTCTTCCAGGAAAGTCGAGCGAAGAAGCGAGTTAGGGAGCACACAAACTAAGGGGGCTACAGCACGGGACGCACTGGGAGCAAGGGATGAGCACCATTGGCAAATTACATCTGAGTTAATTGTTGGACTGACCTGTCTATTCACTGTAAATAAAGTGCACTGTGGCATTGCAGAGTCCTGCGTTTTGGGTCCTACTTTCCTCATCCCCACGGTCTGCCAGCCAGACGGTGACAGTAACTGCTTGAGTGCTGTACACAAAGGAAGGAATATAATAGCTGATAAAGGTTCTTTCTGCATATATTGGAACTGGGTTCTATGATGTCAGAGATGTCACAATATCTGTGTTGTGGTTGATAAGACTCTTTCCTATTGAAGTGTAAGGGAGAAATCTTATTGCAGTTTTGCTATCTAAACTCCCCCACCTACCCGCACATTTTTAACCACTGATGGCGTCTCTACTGCAAAGACTGCAGAAGGAGCAGCACTTCAAAATAAGAATCAATAATGATAAGTTCTCTTACCTCATCAGAAAGCCACCTTGACCCCTGCAGTGTTCAAAAAGAGGAATCTTATACCTTGTATGGTCCAACAACTGCCTCCAAGCACCCAGTATCCTATCAGCCCATGGCCTCTTTACTAAAAGAAAAATATGATTAGTTAGCTCAGGCATGAGAATTTTAGTGAGTGGAAAACCTGGGTGGAGGCCAAGGGGCCACAACAGGAAAAAAGTCAACACAATAAAAATTCAGTTTCAAGCAGAGAAAAAGGAAAGGTGCAAGGGGTGGACAAAATAGAAAATTACTGACAGACGGATCCATTGCTAAACTTCCACAAGCTCCCTGAATGTTGTATTACATCCAATATGAGTTGAAGACAGCATATATACAGAGGCCTAGGTGGGAGGAAATGATCAGACATGTCCACATTGTAAACCAGACAGAAACTGTCCAACAGGTCAAGAGAAGACAACACAATGCATTTTCAACAGCAAACATGCAAACAAAGTCATGTTTCAAGTGAATCAAGTTGGAACTGGCAACAAATGACCAACTGGTCAAAAAGAGATGTTCACTATGCCACCTTCATTTTATATGCTTTGTTTCAGGAAGGGAAGTTCTTGTTCAAGCGTTTCTGGTCCTGGCACTGAATTTAACTCTTGGTGGGAGGCACAACTCTTGTCAGCCATTTTTGGTGCATAATGAATATTAGAGGGTCTGATATCCTCTGGCCTTTGCTGGCACTGAGGGTTAGCAGTAGGATGGCAGGGGGGCATCTTCAGGTTTGTGCTCCTGTTCACTGGCTGACTGTGAGTTGGGCATTTGTCATTGTCACTGACATTTGCAGGGTGGCTTCTTCTGTACGGCTTAATATGGTCAATACTGTACTGATTTTTAAAGTAGCTCCCTCAGTGTTTTTGAATCTAACACATTTGCCAGAGATGTCCTGAATGGTGTACGGACCTGAAAAATCGGGATCAAGTCTTCCTCCCTTCCTTCCACGTTTCCTCGTGTTCAGGAGAAGAACTTCAGCTCCACCATTGTACACAAGGTTTCTGTACTTCTTCTGGACTCGTCTGCCATAGGCTTCCTTTTGTAATTCTTGAGACTTTGCCATATTTTCCTCTACAGTTTTTTTTTAACTTTGTCTTGTGCGTTTCTCTTGCAGAAGATACAAAGTCACTCTAACTTGACTCCTTAGGGAGAGTGATGGAGGACAGCTGAAATGTTCACATTTTAATTAACAATTAAAGGCAAATAATGCATGTGGAACATGAACTGACAAAACTAACAATAATAACTAATGTTTAAAACGAATTATACTATTATAAAGCTTTGAGCACAAAACGCCACAAAGATAGTCTTATCATTTTGTTGATTATTAACACTTTTTATTATACTCACTTTTTACTCTTGATACACTTTCACAGGTGAACACATTATACTGAAAGGTCTCCTTGCCATTGTCGAGATGAAATATTATTTTACATTCATAATCTATGTTACTATTCATAATCCTTATTATTACTGTTGCATCATTTATGATTTATTGTTGTTGTCATTTCATTGACACATTTATTGAAACTGGTGAGGTTATATTAAAGTCTGTATTTCAGGTGTTAGCATAAGCACATAATAATCTTTCATTGCAGGTGCAACTGTAATCATGTTATACACATGTTGCATAATTAAAGGGTTGAAGCTCGGTCAAGTTAATTAATGGTTTGAAGCTACGGGCAGCGCGATGTCTGGCCGATCAATGGAGCAAAGTTCAGCTATTGAAAGGTTGCCTACATGTTTACCGTATAATTTACTACATGTTGCCTGTGTGCATTCAGCAGCCTGCTGCACTGAAGTTTGCCTGGTAACAGATGACGTTGAGTGAGGTCATGCACTGAGGTTAACAACACAGACACATAGCCTGTCTGGGTAAACTGATTGCAAATGTTGTGTAAGTCTAGAAAAGTGTAATAACAGGATGCATCTGGGAGGCGGTGGAGGAACTGAGAAAGGAACTGTTCTGTTTTAGTGACGCGAGTTACCGGTCATCATAAGTATAAATATTACACCCACCAGGCGGGAGATGGAGCCTGATGTTTTGCAGAGCCCATCTTCACCACATATATGTGTTTTAATAAAATCATTTGTGTTGACCCACTATGCACTTTCAGTCGTATGCCTCTTCCTCAAAAATTCAAACCATGACACCATTTATAACTTTACATAAAGATATAAATACAAAGTAATTAGTCACTTACTTTATCTGTAAAATGTGTCTTGCATTTAGAAATTAAGCAGAAAATATTAAATCTGCAGCCAGTATCGATATGCATGCTTTCTAATTAAGATTACATTTAACATGCATCAACACTACAATGAGCGGGTGGAGGGAGGTTTGGAGTCTTCTCTCACCCCCGTTCTCTGCGGCCTGCTGGAGCGGGGGGGCTAGGAGGAGGAGTTGGCCGTCCGACTGCGGTCTGGAGTGTGGGGCCTCCCTGCTGCTGTGGAGTCGGGGCGGTCTGCCTCCCCCCACCGCAGGGAAAAGGGTAACACCACCTGGGTCTGGGTGCAGTTCCCCCCTCCAGGGGCAAGGGTACCTAGACCCGGTTCGTAGAGTACGCTTGGGGAGTGTGATCGTGTATACAGCGTCTCTTTATGTCTGTCTCCACGTCAGGCACGTGCAGAGGGGGGGGGGCTAGAGGGGCTTGAGCACCCGCCCCTTTCCTGATGGGTGCCCAAAGTGCCCTTTTGTTGAGGCAACTTTTTAAGAAAAATTATTTATTTTTTTATGTGTGTGTGCGTGCGGAGTCCTGTCTGTGCCCCTCAACAATAATATTTAACTATTAATCACAGTTTTGCTAAATAAAAGGATCTGGCTTGCATCAGTCACATGACCACATTTAACCAATGATCGCCCTTGACGGCAGAACGCGCTGGTTACGAGCCGGGAACGAGCTCACAAAGAGCACGCGCATTTTTAGCGGTCCGGAGCTGCAGGAGAAACTGAAACTGAAACAAACGAGCGTGCTGTGTGTGCAACAGCGCGACAAACATTACCTGTCCTTTTATTAACTGCACAGGTAGTGCTGGTCACAGCTGCTGGCTACCTGTGTAAGGCTGTCATGGGTCTGTAGCTCTGTCACCGTTTTAGGGAACATATTTAGTTTTAAAGTAAGTTTCCGGGCTTTTCCTGCCTTTCTGGAGGGATTATATTTCACTAAAAAACGATCTAATATGCATGTCCACATAATAATTATTATAATTATAATATATTAAAAACACACGCTGTATTTTAAAGAACATACATTAAGGAGCAGATTATGTTAGATTTATATTTTAAATAAGACAAAAGTTGGATTTTACAGCAGTAAAATGATTGTATCTCTACAGTTTAAACATGTAATAAGCTTTGCCCCTGCACAGAGTGGATAGTGAAACACATGGAATCATCATAAATACATTATTTCATATTTATTACTTCCCCCTCCTCTTTGCTTTATTATTGTAGCTCTAGTAATAAATAATAATGTAAGGATTCTGGATCAGCACTGTGATGCCCATAGTATATACAGTATTCTGAAGAAGGTCTAAAATGTCACTGTGTGTGCATGTGTGTGTTTTATGTATATGGATTTTTTTAAATTATTACTCATGATATAACATTGTCCAGACATGGCTGGTAAGGACATGAGGAGGAAACAGTAGAAGCTGTGTGAGGCTACTAAAGGCAGGGCTATAACATTTTTCTGTCATCGTTTTATTATAGATTAAGTGCAGGAGTTGTTAGGTGTGGATAATTAGATTATAGTTTATTGCAAGAGCAAGTTGTGCCTTGTTCTCACATAGACAGCAAGTGGAGAGTGATATACAGTGGGGCAAAAAAGTATTTAGTCAGCCACCAATTGTGCAAGTTCCCCCACTTAAAATGATGACAGAGGTCAGTAATTTGCACCAGAGGTACACTTCAACTGTGAGAGACAGAATGTGAAAAAAAAAATCCATGAATCCACATGGTAGGATTTGTAAAGAATTTATTGGTAAATCAGGGTGGAAAATAAGTATTTGGTCACCTCAAACAAGGAAAATCTCTGGCTCTCACAGACCTGTAACGTCTTCTGTAAGAAGCTTTTCTGTCCCCCACTCGTTACCTGTATGAATGGCACCTGTTTGAACTCATCATCTGTAGAAAAGACACCTGTCCACAGCCTCAAACAGTCAGACTCCAAACTCCGCCATGGCCAAGACCAAAGAGCTTTCGAAGGACACCAGGAAAAGTATTGTAGACCTGCACCAGACTGGGAAGAGTGAATCTACAATAGGCAAGCAGCTTGGTGTGAAAAAATCAACTGTGGGAGCAATCATCAGAAAATGGAAGACATACAAGACCACTGATAATCTCCCTCGATCTGGGGCTCCACGCAAGATCTCATCCCGTGGGGTCAAAATGATCATGAGAACGGTGAGCAAAGATCCCAGAACCACACGGGGGGACCTGGTGAATGACCTGCAGAGAGCTGGGACCAAAGTAACAAAGGTCACCATCAGTAACACACTACAACGGCAGGGAATCAAATCCCGCAGTGCCAGACGTGTTCCGCTGCTGAAGCCAGTGCATGTCCAGGCCCGTCTGAAGTTTGCCAGAGAGCACATGGATGATACAGCAGAGGATTGGGAGAATGTCATGTGGTCAGATGAAACCAAAGTAGAACTTTTTGGTATAAACTCAACTCGTCGTGTTTGGAGGAAGAAGAATACTGAGTTGCATCCCAAGAACACCATACCTACTGTGAAGCATGGGGGTGGAAACATCATGCTATGGGGCTGTTTTTCTGCCAAGGGGACAGGACGACTGATCCGTGTTAAGGACAGAATGAATGGGGCCATGTATCGTGAGATTTTGAGCCAAAACCTCCTTCCATCAGTGAGAACTTTGAAGATGAAACGAGGCTGGGTCTTCCAACATGACAATGATCCAAAACACACCGCCCGGGCAACAAAGGAGTGGCTCCGTAAGAAGCATTTGAAAGTCCTGGAGTGGCCTAGCCAGTCTCCAGACCTCAACCCCATAGGCACAGGCAGAGCCTAAATTATTTCTCACAGTTTTTGTTGCCTTATGGTTCCAAGCGCTGTCACCAATCTTTGCATTTTGTTATTATCTCATGACACTTGTTTAATCAGCTACCATCTCTCCTGTGGACTTTTTAATGTCTACAGTCTCAGATCAACACAGCCCTGCCCTCCAGCACTATCAGCAGCAACCCCTCAACAGCAACATTGTACCCATCAGGTAAAGCATCGGCTATGTTTGCTTTGCCTTTTTGCCCATATTAGATTCTTGATGAATGTGTGTTGTTGTTATTCAGCCTGGCTCAATGTGCCCCTTTTTAACTTTGAGCACCCGCCCCTTTAAACCTCTCTGCACGTCCCTGCTCCACGTTGGTTGAGTGTGGAGTAAGTGCATATGAGAGCATGAGGGTGGGAATGGATGTTTGTATCTGTGTGTGCCTGTATGTCTGTGTCTATATGTCAGGTTGGGTGTCAGGCGCCACCTCTCTGGGGACATCTCAGGCCCTCCAAGGTTTGGAGGCCTATCTCCCCCTACCACCACTTCCCCTGCCAGTGGCGGACCCCCTCAGACATCGGTGCGTTGGTGGTTCTTTGTGTCCGGGGATGGGCGTCCAGGTACACACCGGCTCACTCCTTGGCGGCCGCTTATCGGGGCCTGGAGCCTGGGGCTCGCTCGGGCCACTTCGGAGGTGGGGTGCCCCCGGCCTCTCGGCCTGGGGCTCGGTCACTCAGGCACGGCTGGCTGTCGGCGGAGCTCACGGGCGCGTCACTGCAACTCCCCCTGGCTTCTGCTCCGCGGCTGCTGAGTGAGCCCTCATCTGGGACTCTCCTCAGCTCTTTCTGGGACAGTGGCGCGGCTGCCCCTCTGTTGGTCTTCCTTGGTCTCTTGTGTTCTGGGGGCCTCTGGATGTCTGGAGTTTTGATCTCCTCCATACCTGCTTCATGCCCTGGAGGACGGGGCTGTGGCCCCCCCACACCCTCTAGCAGATCATTACATGAAGGAACCTTTTAAAAAAAACAAAAAACAAGCGCGTCCATGCTCACAGGTGTACACACGGGTGATCACACCCACAAACTACACCCTTTTTGGCTCCTACCTCAAAGCACACTGTGTTCTGTTGATCTTATGTGCTGCACAATAATGTTTAATATTTAGTATTTACTGTCATATTCCCATATATCATTGTGATGTTGTTTATTCTATTACTCTTGTTCTCTTCTGCTTGCTTTCTTTTTTCTTTCTCAGCAGGTGATCCAGGTGATTGATATATGCATTTATTTCTTTTTTTTTTTTTCTGCTCATTCTGTTGGTTTTTGTCTTTTGCCCTTCTCCCCCGTCCCTCTTCTCAGCTGTTTCTCTTTCCCTCTTTCTTTCTCCCCTTCTTTTCCCCAGTCAAGTCTGTCCCGTATTCAGTAAGTGAAAATAAAATAAACAATAAAAGGTGAATCAAATGGACCATTACGGCAAGGCTGGGATGGTCAATTTGGTAAAGTAAATCCGTTGGGCATCTTTCTTTGCCTTTAGACAACAATTCTGATGCAAAAGAGCCAAACGGGACAGGCAAAAAAAACAAAAAAAGGATGAAACAAATGGAGAATAAAAACTAAATTAATTTAATAAAATACTGTGTTAAAATCAAAAAAAAAAAAAAAAAATACTCCAATTTGGAGTCTCAATTGAAGTCATATTTCAAGTCTTGATTTAGTACTTCTAAACTTCTAGTTCCTTGGTTTTGGTTCCCTCTGTTCCAATTCAGTCAGTCTCTGTAAAGTCCGTGTCTCTGAGTCTGTGTCTTTGCATGTGTGTTAAGTTTCCTGTTTTATTGTGAAGGTCCATGTCTTATGTCGCTGTATTCACTTTCGAGTCCTCCCTATCTCGTCATGTTGATTAGGTTCAGCCATGTCTCCTTCCTGTGTGCAGTTTCCTCGTTTCCCTCTGTGTACATGTAGTGCGTGTTCTCCTGTCCTCCGCATTTCACCTTTAAAAACTATTTACTTTGCCTTGTTTGGTATCGTCCTTTTCAGCACAACCTCACGTGTCTGAATTTACAGTTGTGTTTTCATTTTGACTACTGTATTAACACAATTGATCTAAAATCAGACAAAAAACATAAAATCAGAGTAGAAAGTTATATTTTTTACTGTAACAACCACAAACATGTTTAATGAATCATATTTCATAACTTTAAATGCAAATATAAATTGTCAATTTTAAAATCCTATGCACAAGTTTTGCAAACATAGTTATTTGCAGCCATTTACCTTTTACCCTTTTTATAACCTTTTCAGACTATTTACAGAACAATCAGCTGTTCTTCATTCAGTAAGATGCCACACAAATTATTTGTGCCACTCCAATAATTTCTGTCCACTATAAAGGAGAACATCACAGCCTGATACCTGCAGGTCTGACAGCAGCAGGTGTATCACTCCTGTTTCTACCTGGAGACAGCAGTCGCCTCATTGTTCTGACACACAACACAAAACTATCCACAACACCACACACTAACTACACAAGACAACACATTAACTACACTCTCCAAACACGCTAAACGTCACAAATCTCTCACATCTCAAAACTCGCTCTCGCTCTCTCTTTTTCTGCTCTCTCTCTCGCTGTCACTCCTAAATCTTCCGCCTCTTCCTAAACAACCAAATGTCATGTTGCCATATCATTTTTTGATTGGTCGACATGGTGCATTTTTCCACCAACACCAACGGGCTGTTTTTGTTTTGTTTTTTTATTTTTTGCTCATAAGCAGAGAGCGCTCGCCAGTGTTGGTTAAGTTACTTGAAAGAAGTAATCAGTAACTAATTACTGATTACTTCCCCAAAAAAGTAATCCCGTTACTTTACTGATTACTTATTTTCAAAAGTAATTAATTACTTAGTTACTTAGTTACTTTTTAAAAACACGATTTACAACCTGAAGAGGTGATAAAGTGATAGATCTCTCAGCCCAATTCTACTTTTTCTGCATAATCCATCATACAAAATGTAATCAAATGGAAAAGTCTCTTTTTAAAACTTGTTTTATTAGTTTTAATCTTTTAACTTTATGCATCAAGCAAACATTTAATTATCTGCAACATTCTCTGACTGGAAGAAATTAGTTTAACATTTAAACCTATTTTCTGCACATTCCAGCTCATAAAATAAAATATTTTTTGTGTTTACACTCAGTCTTTCAAATAGATGCAAGTAAAACACAGCAGAAAATAAATAAAGTCACAGACTCAGCGGTCCTGTTGCTCTATTTTCACCTGTAAAGCAGGAGTGGGGCAGGCGGAGGTTTACCCTGGTGCAGGTGTGCCGCGGTCAGTGGAAGAATCCGCGAGTTTCTCTGTGAGTTTCCCATTACGTCGTAGCTACTCGGTGCTTGTTGGAAGTTTAGGGGTTTTTTGCTGTAAAAAGAAGTTTTCTTCCCACGCACAGCGGACACTGTTTTTGTCACTTTTTATGGAATCAAACTCAAAGTAAGGTCAGTACTTCCACGCTTTAAACGCTGCACGCTCATACTCTCTCTGCACTCGATATGTGATCCATTGTTGATCTGCACACAGCTGTTGTCACAAACGTCGCACTCGCTTACGTCACTGTCATGAGACATTCTCGCAAAAAATCACGGTTTTAGTAACGCAGTAACGCAGCGCTCCTACGGGAAAGTAACGGTAATCTAATTACCGTTTTTGCAATAGTAATCCCTTACTTTACTCGTTACTCGAAAAAAGTAATCGGATTACAGTAACGCGTTACAAGTAACGCGTTACTGCCCATCTCTGGCGCTCGCTGCGCTGTCCTTAGAGAGTAAACATGAAACTATTGAGGGAAAAACACGCGTATATATTGTTTATCCTGACTCTGGTTTTACGTGACCTATCAACGCAATTTAAAAAATGGTATATGTCACCTTGTTGCTTTGTCTTTAAGTGGTCATGTGATTGTCTTACCACGACTACTTTATTCTTCCTCAGTCAAACAGCAGCACTCATGTGATTGTTTTGCCCCCTGAGCTCCAGGTGTTGTGCCAGAAAGTGGTCGTCGGGCAGAAAGTGATTACCGTCCGCAGGAGCGCGCAGCTGCTTAAAGCTGTAGCGTCCAGATTACTTACAGCTACTTCCGTGCAGCTGATATAAGATGCGGTAAGCTGAACACAGCTTCAACCATCTGTTTGTTGACAAATAGTAACGGACTGCGCCGCATTTTCTTGTTAGTAACTGTAACGGTGTTGTAGCGATAGGAATAGTAATTAGTTAGATTACTCATCACTGAAAAAAGTAACGCCGTTACTTGTAACGCCGTTATTCCCATCACTGTTCACAGATCAGTATAACTCTGATCTGTAACCAGCTCCTTTATTTACATTTTGTAAATAAAGTCTTCAGAGTTGTTTTATTGTCAGAGTGGCAGGTAAATTAACCCTAACCCTAAACTGGGAGGACTGAATGGGCCTTTCAGTGATTCTCTGAGGAGCCAACAGGTTCAGCAACAGTCAGGGTGGCGTTAACAATCTGCAACTCACGTCTTTACACTTATACATTAGCGATATTAGCATTAAATTGTTAATTAAGTATTATATTGTAGTACAACACAATAAAAACTAAACATTTTATTCACTACAATAAAATTACAAATTAATCAGACTAAGCTATATTAACTGCTGTGGTTTTGTACTGTGTGCTGACTGGTCATCTGTAAAGGACCTGAACTGTCACAGTATGCAGAAGCAGACTGTATGTATAGTGAACAGTGGAACCAGACACAAAGGAACGTGGGACCAAACTTGAATTAACAAAAAGTGAGCAGTTTAATATGACTGATGGAGAAATACAAAGTAATGCATAAGGCAAACTAAGATGAGAATAAACAATAACGTAAACTGGGGAAGCTAAAAATACACATGAAAAAGCATAAACATGAAACTTGTCGTGGATACAAAGATACCTGAAACAGGGAGACATGACGCAAAAGACAACAGACAACCTGACACTGAACAAAGGAGGACTTAAGTACACAGAAAGATGTGTGAGGATGGGGAACAGGTGGGACAAATCAGACCAGAGGTGACAGGGGGAAGCAAAACTAGACACACTGCAATTAGGAAGGGAAACAGCATGGAACGCAGACATGACAACACGAACCTGACACCATAAGACGCGCAGGCATGAAACACATAAAGGGCGAACATAAACACAGGGGTAAAGGACACAAGGGGAATCGAAAAAACAATTAACTATAACGGCAACTTAGGCAAAGTAGAAATGAACTTGGAATTCCTAAAGGACTTAAACATAAACTATAAACATCAAAATAAGCTAAAACTTTAAACGCTGGGTCAAAAGACCCAGGATCATGACCTGAACAGGTGGAACTGATTCTTAAAGATTCCATTAAGCAGTTAAAAAGAAGCTGAAGATTCAGGACAGCATGGAGTTCGGTCCGCAGCAGTCAGACGATGTTGGTGTCGTACTTCACATCCTGCAAACATCAACACGATACGTGAGCCCTGCTCTGCAACAAGTCCAACACACCTGTAACCTGGTATCTGTCCATGACCAGGATTCACTTATACTAAGTCACATGAAGCTAAGTTTTGACCAGGACATGTCCTTCAACGCACATATTAAACAAATATGTGAGACTGCTTTCTTCCATTTGTGCAACATCTCTAAAGTTAGAAATATCCTGTCTCAGAGTGACGCTGAAAAACTAGTTCATGCATTTATTACTTCCAGGCTGGACGACTGTAATTCATTATTATCAAGAAGTCCTAAAAACTCCCTGAAAAGCCTTCAGCTAATCCAAAATGCTGCAGCAAGAGTCCTGACAGGGACTAGAAAGAGAGCAGATTTCTCCTGTTTTGGCTTCCTGTTAAATCCAGAATTCAAAATCCTGCTCCTCACATACAAAGTCTTAAATAATCAGGCCCCATCTTATCATCATCATCATCATCATCATCATCATCATCATCATCATCATCATCATCATCGTTTATTTGTATAGCACTTTAAGAACACACCAGGCAGACCAAAGTGCTGAACAACACAGATCAAAATAACAACCAAATTAAAAATACCATAAAATCATTACATACAATAAAATAAATAAGAAGGTGTCCGTTTCCTACAGAGTTAAAAGCCAGGGAATAAAAATAGGTTTTCAATCTGGACTTAAAGACCTGCACTGATGACGCTTGTCTAATTTGGAGAGGAAGGTTATTCCAGAGGATCGGAGCCGCAATTGAAAAGGCACGGTCTCCTCTCCCCCGCGACTTAGGGACCGACAGCAGCAGCTGCTCAGCTGAACGGAGCGAGCGAGGAGGAACATGTGGCTTCAGCAAATCAGATAAATAGACAGGAGCCAGACCATTTAAAGATTTAAAAACCAATAAAAGGACTTTAAAACGAACCCTAAATTCAATGGGAAGCCAATGCCAGGAAGCCAGAACCGGAGTGATGTGATCGAATTTCCTACTACCGGTTAAAAATCGCACCGCCGCATTTTGCACTAACTGCAGGCGTGACAAGGTGCCCGACCCGACCCCTATTAAAAGGGAATTACAATAGTCCAGACGTGAGGTGATAAAAGCATGAATAAGAGTTTCCAAATTGGGTTTGGAAAGGAAAGGCTTGACCTTCGACAGGCGTCTGAGGTGATAAAAAGCTGATTTTACCACCCCACTTACATGACCTTCAAAAGTAAGCGCAGAATCAAGTTTAACACCAAGATTAGTGATTGAACTTTTCAGATGAGAGGTCAAATCACCAAAATCAACAAACATCTTATCCTAATGACCTTGTAGTACCATATCACCCTATTAGAGCACTTCGCTCTCACTCTGCAGGCCTACTTGTTGTTCCTAGAGTATTTAAAAGTAGAATGGGAGGCAGAGCCTTCAGTTTTCAGGCCCCTCTTCTGTGGAACCAGCTTCCAGTTTGGATTCAGGAGACAGACACTATCTCTACTTTCAAGATTAGGCTTCAAACTTTCCTTTTTGCTAAAGCATATAGTTAGGGCTGGACCAGGTGACCCTGAATCCTCCCTTAGTTATGCTGCAATAGACGTAGGCTGCCGGGGGATTCCCATGATGCATTGAGTTTTTCCTTTCCAGTCACCTTTCTCACTCACTATGTATTAACAGACCTCTCTGCACTGAATCATATCTGTTATTAACCTCTGTCTCTCTTCCACAGCATGTCTTTATCCTGTCTTCCTTCTCTCACCCCAACCAATCACAGCAGATGGCCCCGCCCCTCCCTGAGCCTGGTTCTGCTGGAGGTTTCTTCCTGTTAAAAGGGAGTTTTTCCTTCCCACTGTTGCCAAAGTGCTGCTCACAGGGGGTCATATGATTGTTGGGTTTTTCTCTGTATCTATTTTTGTAGGGTCTACTGTACAATATAAAGCGCCTTGAGGCCACTGTTGTTGTGATTTGGTGCTATATAAATAAAATTGAATTGAATTGAATTGAATTGAATGCCAGGGTCTAACCTGCAGAAGGCTTGTGTGAGAGGGGCCGGGCTGGCAGCATCTGACCAATCACAAATAGCGAGACAGAGAGAGAGAGAGAGAGAGAGAGAGAGAGAGATTTAAGACCACTTGAAAAATCCACTGAAGGAAAAAGCACCCCAGACCATTGTGGCGTCCCCTCCACTGTGGTGTGTAGAAAACATTTCAGGTGGGATCTCCTTGTCATGCTCGTAGCGCTGGAAACCATCAGGACCATCAAGGTTACATTTGTTCTCATCAGAGAATAAAACTTTCTTCCACCTTTCAGTGTCCCATGTTTGGTGCTCTGTAGCAAAGTCCAAACAGTCAGTTCTGTGGCGTTCAAGGAGACGAGGCCTTTGAAGACGTGTGTTTGTTTTTGAAGCCTTTCAGTCTCAGATGCCGTTTGAGGGTTATGGGCTGCAGTCGGCACCAGTAACGGCCTTAATTTGGGTCGAGGAGTGTCCAGTGTTCAGGCTCAGTGCCGGGGACATTTTTTGGGTCTTCCACTTGGCCTTTTTGTTCCATAACCCTCAGGACCATTTAAGAAATTCGCAATGACTGTCTTACTGCGTCCCACCTCGGCAGCGATGACACGCTGTGAGAGACCCTGCTTATGCAGTTCAACAATCTGACCACGCTCAAAAAAGCTTTTTTGCCATCAGGACGTCATGACAGTGTGACTACCTGACAGAAAATGACAATGAATCCACGTTTCTGCACAGGTTTGTCCTTTTAAAGGCATGTGGTCCTAAACTTTTGGTCAGCTGTAAAACAGCTTGTTTCAGTTTAAGCGTTGTTTTCAATAAACTGCATGCTCAAAAAAATGTTTTGTCTCACTCCAATTTCTTCTTGTTGCATGTTGAAGCTCTACTTGGAACCGTGTTCAGATCCATCCATGGAAAATATGATTATTTTTTTTTTTGTATTATTCAAGTGGTCTTAAAGTTTTTTATTTTATGTATTTATTTTTTGTAAATGTTAATATAGTGGTGTGAAAAAGTGTTTGCCCACTTTCCTGATTTTTCTACTTTTTCTATCTTTGTCACATTAAATGTTTTAGATCATCTAACGAATGTAAACATTAGACAAAGATAACACAAGTAAACACAAAATGCAGAGGAAACAATCCAAACCTACATGGCCCTGTGTGAAAAACTGATCACACCTTTGGAAGTTCAGTTTCTCTAGCCATACCCAGGCCTCATTACTGCAACATGAAATCATTGAAAGCACTTAAATAGGACCTGACTGACAAAGTGGAGCAGACCAAAAGATCTTCAAAAGACAGACATCATGGCATGATCGAAGTAAATTACGAACAAAACAGAAACAAAATTATTGAGATCAGTTAGTCTGGAAAAGGTTTTAAAGGCTCTGGGACTCGAGTAAACCACAGTGAGAGCCATTATCCACAAAAAACATGGAACAGTAGTGAACCTTCCCAGGAGTGACTGACCAAAATTACCCCAAGAGCGCAGCCATGACTCATCCAAAGACCCCAGAACAACAGCCAAAGAACTGCAGGCCTCACTTGCCTCAGTTAAGGTCAGAGTTCATGACTCCACCATAAGAAAGAGACTGGGTGAAGCTGAAACGCACTTGGTTTCAGCAAGAGGACAACGATCAAAACAAAGCAGCAAGTCCACCTTTGAACGGCTTCAGAAAAACAAAATGAAGACTTTACAGTGAGCTGGTCAAACTCTTGACCCGACTCTGATTGAGATGCTGCGTGACCTTAAAAAGGTGGTTCATGCTTGAAAATCATCCAGTGTGGCTGAATTACAACAATTCTGCAAAGACGAGTGGGCCAGAATTCCTCCACAGCTGTGAAACACTCAATGAAGTAATACGAATGCTCGATTGCAGTTGTTGCTGCTAAGGATGGCCCAACCCGTTATTAGGTTTAGGGGGCAATCACTCTTTCACACAGGGCCTTGTAGGTTTGGGAGTTTTTCCTGTATTTTGTGTTTACCTTTGTTATCTTTGTCTAATATTTAAATTTGTTTGCTCCGAAACATTTGAGTGTGACAGACATAGAGAGTTTGAGATTTAACTTTGAGATTTTTATGTTAATTTGAAGTTTGTCGTTACAGTTGGACACTGCTGCTTATTGATGTTATTATTATTTTATTTTGATTTTTTTAATCTTGCACAGTCTGTATATGACTGTCACTTATTCTGAGTTTCTGCAGTACTCAGTCCTACACAAGTACACACTATTATTGCTTATCACTGTCTGCACACACAGCTTTGATGGATCCTCCAGGAGTGATGACACCATTTTCTGGTGAACTGATTGGTCAGTAGGTGGTGAGATCACACACACACACCATCAGGTCATCCTGACTCTGAGTCACATGCGGAGTCTGTTCACCCATATCTGTCTCTCCTTCAAATAAACTTTATTAAACAGCAGCTCTTAAAGCTCTCGCACACTCTGCTGTCTGCAGTCTGTGTTCAAGCTTCATGTTTTTATGATATTACACATTTGTGTAAAATCAGCCGCTCTGTGTCAGCACACCTGTCCATCTTTCAGGCTGGTCACATGTTGCAAACTCTGCCCTTTGCATGTAATTATGCTCAATAAACTTTGGTTGATTTACTTAGTTGATGACCACTTCCTGTGTTAGGATAAGTGAAGCCAGATGAGGAAACATCTTAGTACAGGCCCCAGCTTCCCACCTCAACAACACACCTCATAGCTGATCTCTGAAGGGGGTGGGGCTTCTGACACAGGTGGGGATTCGTATGTACATTCTGAAGCAGCTTCGAGCGATTTGTTGATAAAGATGATTGGCTAAAAACAACCCAAAAGACACAGCTGTTAAGGTTTGAATTGGAAACATGAAGAATGTGAAAAGACTGAGCTGATTCAGGTGGACACAGGTGGACTCACCTGATCAGTGGAGGGACACAAAGCGTAGCAGCCAAAGGCAGCGATACAGATGGAAACGATAAACTCCAGGAGACAGAAAACAGCCAGAACAGCTCTCTGGACCTGGGAGGATAAAAAAAACCCCTGTGCTTTTAGCCCTTTCCATTAGAACCTACTCAGATCAGGCTGAGGCGACTTGAGTACCACCTCATGTGCGTGGGACAATTACAGCAACACGGCTGAATGTCCTGTGATGTCATTTATATGCAGCATGAACGCCATTTTCTACTTGCTGCTCGGTCTGTGGCTTTTTGTCGGACTCGGGGACCGCAGTGTTGTTTCTGTGCAGTTGTTTCCCTCTTTGCCAGATTTTAAAAATGGCAGCTTCGATTTTCACAAAGGAGACGCTCTCATGACTCATGGAGTGGTGCCACTGACAAGCCAACCAGATAACCTTGATCCAAGTAGGTACTAAAAAAGTACCTGCTATCAGGAACCACCACCTAATGCAGGGGTGTTGAACTCCAGGCCTTGAGGGCCGGTGTCCTGCAGGTTTTAGATAACACCCTGGGTCAACATGCCTGAATCAAATGATTAGTTCATTACCAGGCTTCTGGAGAATTTCAAGACATGTTGAGGAGGTAATTTAGCAATTTAAATGGCTAAATTACCAAGGACACATCTAAAACCTGCACGACACCTACCCTCAAGGCCTGGAGTTCGACATCTGTGACCTAATGGAAAACCCTAAAAACCACGTCAAGCCATGCCACGCCAACCCGAGCAGGTACTAATGGAAAAGGGCTTAATTATTGTAGCAAGAAATACTGATAGCCTCTAATGATAAACAGGAACAATTAGAGACCACAGTCAATCGCAGTAAATCTAGACACAGAATAAAACTCTCAATAAAAAGGACATGAATCATAATAATGATGATCATTTATAACAGGAGAGAACGTCATCGCTTCAAAAGTTTCCACATTAATGTTAAACCAGTCGCCACACTTTTCAGACTATTTTTGCTTGAAGGAACCGGACTAAAGAGCACTTTCTGCTAAATGCGCCGTAAACCTACACATTACACTTTTTTACTGTTGGTAGTAGGTGATGTGAGCGTCAGCGATGGGATGGCAGCACTTCTGTCTGAGACCTGACTGTCATGCAAGTTTTCTGTACTCGTTTGATTGGCAGACACAGCTGCTCTAAATGTTCTTCTTTTTTTTTATTAGCAAAATCAACATACAAACAAAATGCACCAGATATTACACATTCAGAGAATAGACATTCCTTACATATTAGCAACTTTCATACATAGGAAAAAGAAGATATAAAAATGGGGTCATAAAACTTAACAGATTATTAACTCAAAATCTTCCAAAAAGGAAACAAAAAAAACAGACTTTTTGTTTTTAACTAAAGTCAGTGCAGAATACAAATAGCATTTGTATTTTATTTTTATCCTATTGTATATTTTATTCTATTTATTCTACTGTGTACAGTATTTTATTCTTATTGTATTCTAATTTTTGCTATATAACTTTTGCACTATCCACTTCCTGCAGTGACAAAACAAATTTCCCACGTGGGACTAATAAAGGTTATCTTATCTTATCTTAAGATTTAACCAACAGGTTTAAGTCGTTTTTCCAGTAAGCTCGTGTTGGTTTGGTGTTAAAAAAATGACATTTATGTATAAATTGCTTGCACAAGACTAATAACACATTAACACCATAATTAGCTTTCTTTTCTTTCAAAAACACTCCAAACATTATCATATTTAAGGTAAATGGGGTAATTTGACTCCCACTGGAATAAAGCCAGGTATGAAAATCCAACCAAAATATTTGTATAAAATTGCACAAAAAAATAGATGGTTAATCCTCCTCTTCTGTTTCACAAAATACATAATTACCAGTTTCTATTTTGAATCTATCACCAAGGAGTCTATTTGTCGGGTAAATTTTATTCAAAATTTTAAATTGGACTTCTTTCCCTTTAGGAGGGATAGGGAAGGTTAACTGAATACCATCTATATATAATTGCCTTAACTTGGGGGAGATGTCAGAATATATTATATCATTTACAACTATGTTTTTAAGTGACAATGGAATGGATTTTATAACCCGATTAAATTTACTTTTAGAACATTGGATATTAAACTTTTGGCAAAAATCTTGATGTCCTAGAACATGCCCCTCCTCATCTACAAAATGGACAATTGCTCAAACACCTTTTGATAACCAATCTTGAATAAAAATAGATTTTCTGTTCATCAGTATATATCTATTGTTCCAAATTGGGCTATTATGTGGAGTGAAATTATGTTTAAATAACATTTTCCAACAAAGAAGGATCTGTTTATGGAATTCAGAGAGTTTAGCAGGTAGCTTAGTAATTTCAAAGTCACACTTTAGGAGAAAGTCGATACCCCCCAGTGTGTTAAAGACCTTACTTGGTATAAAAAACCAAATGGAGTGTGGATTATTTAGGAAGGATTTTAACCATTTAAGTTTCAAAACACCATTCATTATATCAAAATCAATTGCGTTTCCACCGCCTTCAATGTATGGTTTAACCAAATCATCTTTAGATATATAATGGCACTTATTCCTCCAAATAAAATTAAAATTCAAGCTATTAATTGTTTTAATAACTTTATTTGATATTGATAAAGAGTAAGCTGGATATATAAATCTAGATAAACTGTCCATTTTGGTTAATAATATTCTTCCAAAAATTGTGATGTCTCTTTGTAACCACTTATTTAAGATTGTCTTACATTTGTCAACATTATCTGAAATAGTCAAAGGAGCTTGCAAAGAAAAGCGTCTGGACTTCTTTAAGTTACTTGAAGACGTTTCACCTCTCATCCGAGAAGCTTCTTCAGTTCTAAGGTCAAATGGTGGAGAGTCCCAGATATAAACCTAGTGGGAGTTTCCCCCCACAGAGGGACAAAAGGACCCCTGATGATCCTCTAATCGCCTGAGCCAAGGTGTGAAACTGGGTGTGGGTCCCAATACTGAAGGACCCGTCCCATCCAGGCAACAAACTGTTCCAACTTCTGCAATCTGGTAGAAGGTTCCGCATCTTCCGGGCAAGGACAGAGAGACTCAAGAGGAGCTTCTATCCCCAAGCCATCCGTGCCCTAAACACACACACCCGCCCTCTCACATCATCTATAATTGACTGAGACAGGACTCTTCCAGACACTAAACCAAGGAACAATGTACATTTCAATTCCTTTAATTTTAAACATGTTTATATTGTCTATCCTGTAAAATAGTCAGATGTCTATTCATATTAATGTACAGAATTCACCTGCTTGCTGCTACTACTGCACATTCACCCAATGTACATACTGTATATATATATATATATATATATTAGGGGTGCAACGATACACAAAATTCACGGTTCGGTTCGATTCGATACTTTGGTGTCACGGTTCGATATTTTTTCGATACAAAAAATGTTCATGCCTTTTTAATTTGTCATTTATTAAAATTATAAATATATATTTTAACTCAAAAGTACAGAAGGAACAGGTGAAGAGTCGCGGCAGAGAGCTGAAAGGAACGGACTTCAGCGTGAACGACCAGTTCCCCAAAGAGATCCTGGAACGACGCAAGGTCCTGTTCCCAGTTCGACGTAGCTTTATCCAGAAAGGCTCCCGTGCTGTCATCGCTGTGGACCGGCTCTACGTGGACGGACAGCTGTACCGCGACCCCGGCACCACACCGTGGTTATACTGACTGCACTCCAGATAAGAACCCGCTACACTCTTTTCTTATTCATTCACACTTTCTCCTTTAAAATGTGTTTAACCTAGTAATATCAGTAGGATGTCATAGCAGATATAACACCGTCACCCTCCGTCATTGCTTTAATTGGAATGTTTCCGTTTCGTTTCCTTTTTTTTTTTTTTTGTCGCTCACAGTTCATGTGGTTTCTTTCTTTCTCTTGTCTTTCACTGCTGTGGTCACCTACTTCCCCACTCACCTACAAACAACACCCTCTATTTCTCCATATTTTCACAACACGATCACGCAAACACATCAGCTCAACGGCAGCACATTCACAACAGCCTCACAGCACGCACAGACTTGCAGGACACATAAGCAAGCCACGCTTGTTCATATTAGTGAATATTCACACACATAGTCAGACCTATGGAATCTCTCACCACACTTCTTTTTCTCTTTCTATTTACAAACAAGGGATGTTTCCATATTCTCTCCACCTGTCTAAACGAAACACCCAGCATACATCATTAAACATACACGCACAATTAAGGGCATGCTGAGGTTTGTCACATGGAATGTAAATGGAGCTGGCACCAGAGGAAAGAGGTTAAAAATATTTAACCAGCTTAAAAAACTACAGGCAGATGTTGTTTTATTACAAGAAACTCACAAACCTGTCACAGGTTTAAATGAACTTAAAACACCTGAGTTTCCTAACGTGTTTGCAGCCGGTTATAATTCTAGACAACGGGGAGTAGCAATTTTAATACATAAAAATGTTAATTTTACAGTACTCGATACAGTTATAGATCCAGAGGGTAGATTTCTAATTATTAAACTATCAATATTGAACAAAAAACTATGTATTGTTAGTATATATGGTCCAAATGTTGATGAACCCTCATTCTTCCACGGTTTTTTTAGTGCACTCTCTGAACACCTTGATTGCACACTCATTCTTGGCGGTGACCTCAACCTTGGACTAAATGAAGAAATGGATAGGCTCAACACAACAGGAACTCAGCGTAATTGGCAGTCCACAAATATAATCAAACAGTATATGAACGACTTTGGTCTTTGCGATGCATGGCGCTCTCTTCACCCCACCAGTAAGGAATATACTTTTTTCTCGCATGTTCATCACTCTTACTCTCGTCTGGATTATTTTTTGGTCAGCAGCTCACTGCTGTGTGACATTTCAGACACTGAGATTCATCCTATAGCTGTCAGCGATCATGCTCCTGTATCTTTAACACTAATGCACAAGAATAATACTACGCCAAGTAAAAACTGGAGATTTAATATATCACTACTTAAAGATGAAGACTTTATTAAATACTTTAAAAAGGAATGGACTTCATATTTAGACTTTAATGACACTCCCGGAATATCTGCTTCTGTTCTATGGGAAGCAGGGAAAGCTGTGATGAGAGGTAAAATAATTTCTTTCTCATCACACAAAAAGAAAGAAGAAAACAAAAATATTCAGGAATTAGAAAAAAACATCAAATCACTAGAAGAAGCCTACGCGTCCCACCAAGATCAGGAAACATTGAACAAAATATGCAAAACAAAACTAGAATTAAATGAAACTATTAATAAAAAAACACAATTCCTTATACAAAGACTTCGCTTGCAGAATTTTGAACACAGTAACAAATCAGGTCGATTTCTAGCTAACCAGCTAAAAATAAATAAAGAAAAAACAACTATATGTGCTGCTAAAGATTTATCGGGGAACACAATATATGATCCTGGAAGAATAAACAACATTTTTAGGGATTTCTATGAAACTTTATACTCACCACAAATAAACCCATCTAAAAATGAAATTGATCTGTTTCTTGACAACGTAACTCTTCCAAAATTACTAGACAGTCAAGCAATGGAATTGGATTCGCCACTGACGCCAAGTGAACTCCAGGAAGCCCTGATAAGTATGCCCAATAATAAGGCTCCAGGTCCAGACGGCTTCCCTGCAGAATTCTACAAAGAATTCTGGACAATTTTGGCACCAGTATTCCACAGCATGTTGCAGGAAATCGAGGAAAAGGGCAGACTACCACCAAATATGAATTCTGCCAACATTAGTCTCCTGCTAAAACCAGGCAAAGACCCTTTATTTCCCTCAAGCTATCGTCCAATTTCTCTTTTAAATGTAGACCTTAAAATAATCTGCAAAGCTCTCTCAAAGAGATTAGAGAAAATGACCCCCCTCTTAATTCATCCTGACCAAACTGGTTTCATAAAAGGTCGGCACTCCTCAACAAACACTCGTAGATTACTTAATTTAATAGACTACTCATACGATAAAAACATCGAAGCCATAATATTATCTCTAGATGCAGAAAAAGCATTTGACAGAGTTAATTGGAAATTTTTATTCGCAACTTTACACAAATTTGGTTTTGGAAACTCTTTCATAAACTGGATAAGAATATTATACAATTCCCCAACGGCTCGTATCAGAACAAATGACCAGACATCCTCCAGCTTCTGTCTCCTGAGGGGCACCAGACAGGGATGCCCACTCTCCCCCTCACTTTTTGCAATTTTTATCGAACCTCTAGCAGCAGCATTTAGACAGGCTACAACAATTAAGGGCATAAAATGTAAGAACATAGAACATAAAATCAGTCTCTATGCGGATGATGTGTTGCTTTTTCTGCAAAACACACAAACCAACCTCTCTGAGGTAATTACTTTAATAAACTGGTTTTCAAGAGTTTCAGATTATTCAATTAACTGGCCAAAATCTACAGTTCTCCCCATTAACTGCTCTTTCCATAATTCTTCCTCTGCCCCACTGCAATCCGGAAATATTAAATATTTAGGTATTAATATCTCTCCTAAGCTTTCAGACTTAACTAAACTAAACCACATCCCACTTCTAAAGAAAGTAGAAGGCGATCTGACTAGATGGAAATCTTTACCCATATCACTCATGGGAAGGGTCGCCACTATAAAAATGATGATCTTGCCAAAAATAAATTACTTATTTTTGATGATCCCTAACAAACCATCACAAGATTGGTTCAGATCTCTGGATTCATATATTTCCAAATTCCTTTGGAAAGATAAACCCCCGCGTATTAGCTTAAAAACGCTACAAAGAACCAAGGATAGAGGAGGATTAGATCTGCCTAATTTTCACCAATACTTCTTAGCCAACAGGCTTCAGTTCATCTCAGAATGGTTAAAACATACCTTCTTAGTTGAGCCCTGGCTAGATGTTGAACAGGCACTATGCAAGGATCTAGAGATTTCAGACCTACCATTTATTAGCTCAAACATCAAAAAACATGAATGCTTTAAAAGTATCAACATCAGCTTTTCTCTAACAGCATGGTGGGAGTTTCTAAAAATAACGGAGTCTTCATTAATCCCATGCAAACGTACACCTATCTGGAATAACCCTGACATATTACAAAACAATAATATGATTAATTTCCCAGAATGGAGTTGCAAAGGAATTAAATACTTAGAACATATATTAGAGGGAACAGAATTTATTCCATTTGACAGACTAGTTAAACAATATGGGATCAACAAGACAAGGTTTTTAGAATATCAACAAATTAAATCCATAGTAAAAAAGAAATTTAACCTCAGTCAAGTTGAATTACAAACACCACTAAGTGCGGCACATTTTCTTACTCTTAAATCCCCCAAATTATTATCTAAAATATACAGAACACTTTCTAAATTAGATGAATCAATATCCCTTCCTACTGCAAAGTGGGAAGCAGATTTATCAGTCAACCTAGACCAAAACTTCTGGTCTCAGATTTGCTTAAAAACTTTTAAATTAATTAAAAATCCCAGTCTGCAATTAATACAATACAAAATACTTCATAGAGTGCACTATACAGGTCATCGGATGTTCAAGATGGGCTTTACATCTTCCAACAACTGCTCACACTGTCAAGGCAATACACCAGACAATTACATCCACGCTCTTTGGTTCTGTCCACCAGTTCAGAAGTTTTGGCGCGAGATATGTGAAGATTTATCAAAATGTCTGAAATGTAACATTCCAACCTCCCCCTTAGTGTGTTTGTTGGGCAGCTTAGATAATGTCACTTCAGAAAAGAATATAGCCCATATGATCTTCACTGCCCTATGCATAGCCAAGAAAACAGTCCTCATGAACTGGAAAAATAAAAATAATCTTAATTCTAACCAATATAGAAATTATCTATTAGATTACATTAGTCTTGACACAGCCTCTGCCACCACATCAGATCAATTGCTCTGGGCCCCTTTTATCAGCTCCATCACCTAGTGGGGGTGGGGGGTCATAGTTTGGTCCCGCCTTCACTGTTGTGATTGGTGAGGGGGTAGGGACAGGCTTAGGGCGTCGGGGGGTTCCCCGGAGGCATCTTCCTTGGGGGGCTCAACCCGGGGTAGCGGTCACGTCCGGTTGAGGGCTCTGTTGGCTCTCAGGTGACTGTTTCCTCGCAGCTGCGTGCAGCGGGGCTAGGGGAGGGTCTGTGCTGACGGACGTGGGTTACTGACCTGGCAACCTGGCTGCCCCTGGGTGGGTCCGGGATGGGCGTGAGGTTCTGGGGGTGCTCCGTCTCTGGGCGGGGGCCCGGGCCGGGCCTCGGGGGCTCGGGTCCTGGTTGGTGCGTTGCCGGGGTTGTGGGCGGGTGGGTGCATGGGGGCCCGGCCCTGGAGCAGGGTGCCGCCGGTGCATCGAGCCGCCTGGGGGGCTCTTCAACTGGTGGGGGGGATGGTCACATCTGGCAGGAGCTTTCTTCTCTCAGGAACTCTCTGCAGGAGGGGGAGATACAGGAGAGGTGGAGGAAGATCTCAGCCTGGGCGTTTACCGTCTTATGTAGTCTGGAAGATGTGTGGTTGGTGGGGTGGGTGCAGTTTTCTCTGTGGTGGGGTTGGGTGGACTGTCCAGGGCTCTGTGGAGCCGGGGGGCGCTACTGCACTGGGCCCCGGTCTGATGGGCCTGGGCCCCCCTTCCCTGGCGGGTCGCGGAGGGTGGGAGTGCCTACTGGGGTCAGCGGGGGAGCTGGCCCCAGGGAGGGGTTACCTGCCCCTCCCTTCCTTCCCTCCCCATCTCCAGCTGCCTCCCTCTTCCCGCTCCTCCACAACCACCCACACATGCAGGGCCTTGGAGTGGGGGTATGTCACCAGGGTGCAGAGGAGGCTACCCCCCCCCCCCCCCCCTGTCCCCTTCTGGCTGCCTCTGCCTCAATTTTATCCCACAACTTAGACATTCACATTATTCACACTCTCATTACACATACATATAGGATCTTGGGGGTGGGCACAATCACGGAGTCCAAATCACCATCAGGGTGTATACCTCACCCCTGACGTCGTTGCCCACCTCTCAATTTTAAATACACTTAGTCATTGAGGGTTAGCAGGAGGGACTATGCGCTTACCTGCTGCTCCTTGGCAGGTAGCTCCATGCCCTCCTGGGTTTTAATTGCACCTTAGAACACATATGCATCAACACTACAATGAGCGGGTGGAGGGAGGTTTGGAGTCTTCTCCCACCCCCATTCTCTGCGGCCTGCTGGAGCGGGAGGGCTAGTAGGAGGAGTTGGCCGTCCGACTGCGGTCTGGGGTGTGGGGCCTCCCTGCTGCTGCGGAGTCGGGGTGGTCTGCCTCTCCCCACCGCAGGGAAAAGGGTAACACCACCTGGGTCTGGGTGCAATTCCCCCCTCCAGGGGCAAGGGTACCTAGACCCGGTTTGTAGAGTACGCTTGGGGAGTGTGATTGTGTGTACAGCGTCTCTTTATGTCTGTCTCCACGTTGGTTGAGTGTGGAGTGAGTGCATATGAGAGCATGAGGGTGGGAATGGATGTTTGTGTCTGTGTGTGCCTGTATGTCTGTGTCTATATGTCAGGTTGGGTATCAGACGCCACCTCTCTGGGGACACCTCAGGCCCTCCAAGGTTTGGAGGCCTATCTCCACCCACCACCACTTCCCCTGCCGGTGGCGGACTCCCTCAGGTGTCGGTGTGTTGGTGGTTCTTTGTGTCTGGGGGTGGGCGTCCGGGTACACACCGGCTCACTCCTTGGCGGCCGCTTGTCGGGGCCTGGGGCCTGGGGCTCGCTCGGGCCCCTTTGGAGGTGGGGTGCCCCCGGCCTCTCGGCCTAGGGCTCGGTCACTCAGGCGCAGCTGGGGGCCGGCGGAGCTCACGGGCGCGTCACTGCAACCCCCCCTGGCTTCTGCTCCGCGGCTGCTGGGTGAGCCCTCATCTGGGACTCTCCTCAGCTCTTACTGGAACAGTGGCGCGGCTGCCCCTCTGTTGGTCTTCCATGGTCTCTTGTGTTCTGGGGGCCTCTGGATGTCTGGAGTTTTGATCTCCTCCATACCCGCTTCACACCCTGGAGGACGGGGCTGTGGCCCCCCCACACTCCCTAGCAGATCATTACATGGAGAAACCTTTGGAATGCAAGCATGCTGATCCACACAGGTATGCACACATGGGTATTCACAGACGCGGACTAAAGCTTTCTTGGCTGCTGCCTCAAAGCACACTGTGCGCTGTCTATCTTGCGTGCTGCACAATATCGTTTATTACTTAGTAAATACTGATATCTATGACTAGCTAGTTTATTGTGATGGTGCTTTGTTTTCTCTATTATTATGTTGCTCTTTGTTGTTTGCTGTCTCCTCTGTTTGTTTGTTTGTTTGTTTGTTTTTTCTCCATACAGGTGACCCAGGAGTTTTTTTTTTTTTTTTTTTTTTTTTTTTTTTGTCTCTTTTCCCCTCCCTTCTCACCGTCTCTTCTCCCCTTGGGTTTTCTTTCTTTCTCTCCCCCTCTCTCTCTCATTCATTCCCCCTGTCCTATTTATTAAAAAAAAAAAAAAAAAAAAAAAAAAAAAAAAAAAAAAAAAAATGACAAAGGATGAACTGAAGCTCTGCCATCACGTAATGTCGCATACTGCTGTTTCTGATGTCATTTAGAAAAAAAAAAAAAAAAAAAAAAAAAAAGTACAGTTTTTAAATTTAACCCTAACCCTTGTGCGTGTTTTTTATTTTGACAGCGAATGCGCACCTGCGGACCACTTATGTGCAGCCCTGGTTATTTAGCTCATCATATTGCAGCCACAGAAATTATTTTGTCCATGAAACCATAAAGCTGCACTTTCTTTTTGCCTTATAGTCTGATTTGTCATAACTTCTCCGTTTTGTGGTAAGCTTTTCTTTGGCTGTCACTTCTTCACCCTGACCTGTCTTATTTGGCTCAGCATAACTGAAATGCTTTTACACACTCACTCACATAAGCTCAGCGATTCTCTGCACGATCAACCTCTCACATGTTTAAGCTGCGGGAGATTTCACTTGTCATGTTTGCATAGTAAGCTAACGATTAATAAGACGATGTCAGAGGAATTGGTGCGCAAATTATCGTCACTCACAGATCAGTGCTGTCGCTCTCTATACACAGTTCGCACGATTGCAAAGTGAAAGCAAAAAAACAAGCGCAAATTCAAACGCGACTTCAATATGTCACATATTGACAGTGGCTCACTGATGCCAATGACATAATTACCCAGCTACATTTCTGAAAGAATGCAAAAGCATTGACATATATTTTTCCTACAATAGCCCGACGGGCAGGGAAGAGATAGATTTTGGTAGCCCGACTGAAAAAATCGCTAGCTCCGGGACGTCGGGCTAGCGATATTGCGAGCCCTGTATCTGATTGAGGAATCACTCATCTTTGGAAAAGAGAGTTTATTACAGAGAAATGGCTCTTTCCAAAATAAAAGCTATACTATCCGCTTCTTCTGGGCTATATTCTCAGCAGCATAAGGAGAATCATGTGCTAACAGCTGTCTAAATGACTCGGCTAAAGTTAGTAGCATGCTTGTTGTTTTTGTCTTTGCACTAGGATGATGTCGGCGTAAATGTGCAGTCATATTCGTTGTGTTCCCACTAGTGCTTTCAGGTTAATCTCGTTGAAATGACCTTAACGCCACAACACGGCAAATCTCCGTTAACGAGCTACCGCCGATCGCCCCGTGCATGGGGCTAGACGGCCAACACGTTAACAAGCTAACTGCGCTAACACACTAGTTCACACCAATGTAATTGAGCATTGCATGGCACATCCAACATACTGTTTTACTTTAGTCCATGACGCGCTTACCTTCAGGGTCATACGTCACATGAAAACCAAAATAATTCCAAACGCCAGATCTGAATGAGGTTCAATTTGCTTGTTGCAAGGAGAGCTTAACTTCTGTCTCGCTAGCTTGCCCTGCGCTCTTCCTTCTGACTATGCTGTCTGTGTGCTCAGTGGATCTGCGCTCGACAGTGCAGCCTAGGCGGAGTAGTCGAACACAGATTCACTGAGCGCTCAACACAGACAGCATCGTCAGAAGGAAAGTTGATAAAATAAATTACAAATGTTGTATTGTTCGATACATATGCGTACCGAACCGAAAGCACTGTATCGAACGGTTCAATATCGATACGAATATCGTTGCACCCCTAATATATATATATATATATATATATATATATATATATATATATATATATATATATATATATATATATATATAATATATATATATATATATATGGTATTCAGTTAACCTTCCCTATCCCTCCTAAAGGGAAAGAAGTCCAATTTAAAATTTTGAATAAAATTTACCCGACAAATAGACTCCTTGGTGATAGATTCAAAATAGAAACTGGTAATTGTGTATTTTGTGAAACAGAAGAGGAGGATTAACCATCTATTTTTTTGTGCAATTTTATACAAATATTTTGGTTGGATTTTCATACCTGGCTTTATATACATTGGGTGAATGTGCAGTAGTAGCAGCAAGCAGGTGAATTCTGTACATTAATATGAATATATATATATATATATATAAAAAAAAAAACACCCAGCACGCCCCTGCGGGCGGTTTATCCTTCAAGCTCGGGTCCTCTACCAGAGGCCTGGGAGCTTGAGGGTCCTGCGCAGTATCTTAGCTGTTCCCAGGACTGCGCTCTTCTGGACAGAGATCTCCGATGTTGTTCCCGGGATCTGCTGGAGCCACTCGCCTAGCTTGGGAGTCACCGCACCTAGTGCTCCGATTACCACGGGGACCACCGTTACCTTCACCCTCCACATCCTCTCGAGCTCTTCTCTGAGCCCTTGGTATTTCTCCAGCTTCTCGTGTTCCTTCTTCCTGATATTGCTGTCATTCGGAACCGCTACATCGATCACTACGGCCGTCTTCTTCTGTTTGTCTACCACCACTATGTCCGGTTGGTTAGCCACCACCATTTTGTCCGTCTGTATCTGGAAGTCCCACAGGATCTTAGCTCGGTCATTCTCCACCACCCTTGGGGGCATCTCCCATTTTGACCTCGGGACTTCCAGGTTATACTCGGCACAGATGTTCCTGTACACTATGCCGGCCACTTGGTTATGGCGTTCCATGTATGCCTTGCCTGCTAGCATCTTGCACCCTGCTGTTATGTGCTGGATTGTTTCTGGGGCATCTTTACACAGCCTGCACCTGGGGTCTTGCCTGGTGTGATAGACCCCAGCCTCTATGGATCTTGTGCTCAGAGCTTGTTCTTGTGCTGCCATGATTAGTGCCTCTGTGCTGTCTTTCAGTCCAGCTTTGTCCAGCCACTGGTAGGATTTCTGGATATCAGCCACCTCCTCTATCTGCCGGTGGTACATACCGTGCAGGGGCCTGTCCTTCCATGATGGTTCCTCGTCTCCCTCCTCTTTCTTGGGTTTCTGCTGCCTGAGGTATTCACTGAGCACTCGGTCAGTTGGGGCCATCTTCCCAATGTATTCTTGGATGTTCCTTGTCTCATCCTGGACTGTGGTGCTGACACTCACCAGTCCCCGGCCCCCTTCCTTCCGCTTAGCGTACAGCCTCAGGGTGCTGGACTTGGGGTGAAACCCTCCATGCATGGTAAGGAGCTTTCTTGTCTTTATGTCAGTGGCTTCTATCTCCTCCTTTGGCCAGCCTATTACCCCAGCAGGGTACCTGATCACGGGCAGGGCGTACGTGTTGATGGCCCGGATCTTGTTCTTACCGTTCAGCTGACTCCTCAGGACTTGCCTGACCCTCTGCAGGTACTTGGTGGTTGCAGCTTTTCTAGCGGCCTCTTCATGGTTCCCATTTGCCTGCGGGATCCCCAAGTACTTGTAACTGTCCTCTATGTCTGCAATGTTGCCTTCTGGTAGTTCAATCCCCTCAGTTCTGACTACCTTCCCTCTCTTTGTTACCATCCGGCTACACTTCTCCAGTCCGAACGACATTCCAATGTCATTGCTGTATAGCCTGGTAATGTGGATCAGTGAATCGATGTCTCGTTCATTCTTGGCATACAGCTTGATGTCATCCATGTACAGGAGGTGGCTGACAACTGCTCCGTTCCGTAGTCGGTATCCGTAGCCAGTCTTGTTAATGATCTCACTGAGGGGGTTCAGGCCTATGCAGAACAGCAGTGGGGACAGAGCATCTCCTTGGTAGATCCCGCACTTGATGGTGACTTGTGCTATGGGCTTGGAGTTGGCCTCTAGTGTTGTACGCCACATCCCCATTGAGTTCCTGATGAAGGCTCTTAGGGTCCCGTTGATCTTGTACAATTCTAGGCATTCCAGTATCCAGCTGTGGGGCATTGAGTCATAGGCCTTCTTGTAATCAATCCAGGCAGTGCACAGGTTGGTCAGTCTGGTCTTGCAGTCTCGGCTGATTGTTCTGTCTACCAGTAGCTGGTGTTTTGCGCCTCTGGTATTCTTGCCAATTCCTTTTTGTATCCCGCTCATGTATTGACCCATGTGCCTGTTCAACTTAGCCGATATGATGCCTGACAGGAGCTTCCATGTAGTACTGAGGCAGGTTATTGGTCGGTAGTTGGAGGGGACCGGTCTCTTCTTGGGTATATATATATATATATATATATATATATGTATATATATATATATATATATATATATATATATATATATATATATATATATATATAACGTTCTTCCTCTACACCTCCCCCCCCTCCCAATTTTTTTGCACATGTCGAGGAGCGTGTCAGGCTAGATTTCACTGTGTGTTATACTTGTATAACTATGCATGTGACAAATAAAGAGCCTTGAACCTTGAACCTTGAACCAATCAGCCAGAGTTTCAGGTGTGTTCATTGTGAAACCTGGCCCCACCTTATCATGTGAATTCCTGAGGTCAGATGGCTCAGGATGTGAGTGGGCGTTAAGGCGTCTGGGAACCTGAACCTGAAAAGAGAGTATTAGCCAAAGGACTCAATTTTGCCATTTCTCCACAACAGTTGCCCATAGTGGACCTCATCACAGCCACAGAATCTGCCATACGGATTAATAAATTATCACAGACAGAAGCAGAGCAAATCAGGATGAAAGTCTCAGCCACCCTCTCCAGGGCCAAAGTCCCTCCATCCAACCTCACAATACAGGAAAAGAAGGCCGTCGTTTCCCTGAGCAAAGACCACAACATCACTGTTTTACCAGCTGATAAGGGAAGATGCACCGTGGTCCTAAAAACTACAGATTACCATACAAAGATCACTACTCTCCTCAGTGACAACAATACCTACGAAGCCCTAAAGCGAGACCCCACAAACAGCTACAAAAAGAAAGTTATAGCTTGCCTTCAAGACCTTGAAAAGGACAAAATTATTGACCGCCTTACATATCACAGCTTTACCCAGGGGATGCCATACCCTGCATCTACGGACTTCCTAAAATCCACAAGGAAGCTGTCCCACTCAGACCCATAGTCAGTAGCATAAACTCAGCCACTTATAACATTGCTAAACACCTTGCTACCATCCTTGCGCCTCTCGTGGGGAACACCCCACACCACATCAAGAACTCCACCGACTTCACCGACAAGGTCCAGAAACTTACCCTGGATCCAGATGAAACCATGGTGTCCTTTGATGTAGTCTTTCTCTTCACTTGCATACCCACCACGGAGGCCGTGGAGACTGTCAGAAAACGACTACAAGAAGACAGCTCCTTGGAGGACAGGACCAACTTCACACCCGATCAGATCTGCACACTGTTAGACCTCTGCCTCACCACTACATATTTCAAGTACAACGAGGGTTTCTACAGACAAAAACATGGCTGTGCCATGGGCTCCCCCGTGTCACCCATTTTCCAAGATGGCGCGGCCACGTCCAGACGCCTTACTGACTGCTCCGCTCCGACTATCCACTTTTCTTGTTTTTTACTTATTTTTTGCTCTGGTTTTCATCCCAAAATCCTCTAGTCTTATAGTATACGACAGCGGATCACTTGTAAACATCGGTGCCAAGGTTGCACATCTAATCTTGGACACTTTTAAACCTGACCCTTCCTGGCCGCCAGAGATTCTACACGGCGCGGAGAACAACAAAGGAGGGGCCGCTCATCCGAGGCGCAGAACAAAGAAGCGCCGGGGAAAACGCGCTGGTATTAGGAACAGACTGAGACAGCAGGCGCATCGCGCACCACTGCCCAGTATCCTACTGGCCAATGTACAATCCATGGAGAACAAGCTTGATGACCTAAGAGCAAGGGTCACCTTCCAACGTGACATGAGGGACTGCAACATTCTGTGCTTCACGGAGACATGGCTGACCCCCACCGTGCCGGACCAGGCCGTAACTCCGTCGGATTCATTCTTTGTGCTCCGCGCGAACAGAACGGCAGAGTCGAACAAAACCAAAGGTGGAGGAGTGTGTTTCATGGTAAACAGAAAGTGGTGTGATGCCAGGAGCATTTCTACTCTCTCCAGCGGGTGCTCGCCACATCTGGAGTTCCTGAGCATTAAGTGCCGCCCTTTCTATCTGCCCCGTGAGTTCACCTCAGTCATCGCCACGGCGGTCTACATCCCACCCCAAGCGGACACAGGTATGGCTTTGTCCGAATTACATGATGTGCTGAGCTCGCTTCAAAACAAGGACCCGGGCGCAGCCCTCATTGTAGCAGGAGACTTTAACAAAGCGAACCTCAGACAAGTCATGCCAAACTTTTACCAGCATGTCTCGTGTCCAACGAGAGGGGATCGGATTTTGGATCACTGCTACACGCCATACAAGCAGGGCTACAAAGCTGTCTCACACCCGGCTTTTGGGAAGTCTGACCACAACGCCATCTTCCTCATTCCCCAGTATAAACAAAGCATACGGAGGAAAGACGTGACCACGAAGGAAGTAAAACGGTGGACTGCCCAATCAGAAGCTACGCTACAGGACGCACTCAACGACGTAGACTGGGACATGTTCAGAGCATGCGTAGTCGACATCAACGAGTTTACGGAAGTAGCAGTATGCTTCGTCAATATGCTAGCGGAGGAGATTATCCCCACTGCGAGAGTCACCACATTCCCAAACCAGAAACCGTGGATGGACAGATCGATCCGCACTGCAGTAAACGCCAGGACCGCCTCCTACAACGCGGGTCTCGCCACTGGCGATATGAGCGCCTACAAAGCGGCCTCATACGGCGTGCGGCGCGCGGTGAGAGATGCCAAACGCCGGTACCGGGAACGTGTGGAGTCCCGCTTCCACCAGGGCAACACACGGAGTATGTGGCACGGACTACGCACCATTACGGACTACAAAGCCAGGGACACTGCGCCGATCAACACCGACTCTGCATTCACCAACGAGCTGAATCGGTTCTACGCCCGTTTCGAGGTTAGCCAGGCGGCTAATGCTATCTACCGCCTGACTACCGAGGACAGTGACGTCATCAGCGAGAGACCGGTGACCAGCATCGCGGAGCATGACGTCCGAGCGGCACTGAGGAGAGTGAACACAAGGAAAGCGGCGGGGCCAGACGGCATCACCGGCCGTCTGCTGCGCTGCTGCGCTGACCAGCTAGCAGGTGTGTTCACTTACATCTTCAACGAGTCCCTGGCGAAGTCTGTGGTCCCCACATGCTTCAAAAGATCCACCATCATCCCTGTGCCCAAGCACAGCAAACCCTCATCCCTGAACGATTACCGGCCAGTTGCACTGACCTCGGTAGTAATGAAGGTGTTTGAGAGGCTGCTGAAGAACATCATCTCCTCCTCCATCCCAGACACCACAGATCCGCTGCAGTTCGCCGACAGATCCAACAGATCCACAGAGGATGCCATCGCCCACGTCCTACACACCACTCTCAGCCACGTGGACAAGAAACAGGGTAACTATGTGCGAATGCTGTTTGTTGATTACAGTTCAGCGTTTAACACAATAGTGCCCTGCAGACTGTTCACAAAGCTGAGGCATCTGGGACTTAACAGCCGTCTGTGTGCATGGGTGTTGGACTTCCTCACTGGCAGAACTCAGGTGGTGAGGGTGGGCAGGTGCTTCTCCAACAGCATCACCATCAACACAGGAGCACCTCAGGGATGTGTCCTCTCGCCACTGCTCTACTCCCTCTACACTTCAGACTGTGTGGCCACCCATGGCTCTAACACCATTGTGAAGTTTGCTGACGACACAGTGGTGTTGGGTGCCATCTCCAACAACGATGAGGCGGCCTACATGGATGAAGTGAAGAATCTGGCATCGTGGTGCCAGGACAACCACCTCCAGCTGAACGTCAGCAAGACCAAGGAGCTGGTGGTGGACTTCAGAAGGGGTCAGCACAGAGACTACAAGCCCATTATCATCAATGGAGCTCCAGTGGAGAGGGTGCAGTCCTTCAAGTATCTTGGTGTCCACATCTCCTCAGACCTGACATGGGCTGCCCACATTCAGGTCCAGACCAAAAATGCTAGGCAGCGCCTGTACCACCTACGACAACTGAGGAAGTTCAGGGTCTCTCCAAAGATCCTCAGGATTTTCTATACAGGCGCTGTGGAGAGCATCCTCACACAGAACATGACATCGTGGTTTGGGAACAGCTGTGTGAAGGACCAAAAAGCTCTAAGAGAGAATGATCCGTACAGCAGAACGCTGCTGCAGGATTGCTTTCCCCCCGCTTCAGGACACCTACACCAGGAGATGCCGGACTAGAGCAGCGCAGATACTGAAGGACCCGTCCCATCCTGGCAACAAACTGTTCCAACTTCTGCAATCTGGTAGAAGGTTCCGCATCTTCCGGGCAAGGACAGAGAGACTCAAGAGGAGCTTCTATCCCCAAGCCATCCGTGCCCTAAACACACACACCCGCCCTCTCACATCATCTATAATTGACTGAGTCAGGACTCTTCCAGACACTAAACCAAGGCACAATGTACATTTCAATTCCTTTAATTTTAAATATGTTTATATTGTCTATCCTGTAAAATAGTCAGATATCTATTCATATTAATGTACAGAATTCACCTGCTTGCTGCTACTACTGCACATTCACCCGAAACTCTGGCTGATTGGGACCCACACCCAGTTTCACACCTTGGCTCAGGCGATTAGAGGATCATCAGGGGTCCTTTTGTCCCTCTGTGGGGGGAAACTCCCACCGGGTTTATATCTGGGACTCTCCACCATTTGAGCTTAGAACTGAAGAAGCTTCTCGGATGAGAGGTGAAACGTCTTCAAGCAACTTAAAGAAGTCCAGACACTTTTCTTTGCAAGCTCCTTTGACTACGATGACCTGGATGACTGAGAACCTTCACTGGGTGCAGTTCCCCCCTCCAGGGGCAAGGGTACCTAGACCCGGTTCGTAGAGTACGCTTGGGGAGTGTGATCGTGTGTACAGCGTCTCTTTATGTCTGTCTCCACGTTGGTTGAGTGTGGAGTAAGTGCATATGAGAGCATGAGGGTGGGAATGGATGTTTGTGTCTGTGTGTGCCTGTATGTCTGTGTCTATATGTCAGGTTGGGTATCAGACGCCACCTCTCTGGGGACATCTCAGGCCCTCCAAGGTTTGGAGGCCTATCTCCCCCTACCACCACTTCCCCTGCCAGTGGCGGACCCCCTCAGACATCGGTGGGTTGGTGGTTCTTTGTGTCCGGGGATGGGCGTCCAGGTACACACCGGCTCACTCCTTGGCGGCCGCTTATCGGGGCCTGGAGCCTGGGGCTCGCTCGGGCCACTTCGGAGGTGGGGTGCCCCCGGCCTCTCGGCCTGGGGCTCGGTCACTCAGGCATGGCTGGCTGCCGGCGGAGCTCACGGGCGCGTCACTGCAACTCCCCCTGGCTTCTGCTCCGCGGCTGCTGAGTGAGCCCTCATCTGGGACTCTCCTCAGCTCTTTCTGGGACAGTGGCACAGCTGCCCCTCTGTGGGTCTTCCTTGGTCTCTTGTGTTCTGGGGGCCTCTGGATGTCTGGAGTTTTGATCTCCTCCATACCTGCTTCATGCCCTGGAGGACGGGGCTGTGGCCCCCCCACACCCTCTAGCAGATCATTACATGAAGGAACCTTTTAAAAACAAGCGCGTCCATGCTCACAGGTGTACACACGGGTGATCACACCCACAAACTACACCCTTTTTGGCTCCTACCTCAAAGCACACTGTGTTCTGTTGATCTTATGTGCTGCACAATAATGTTTAACATTTAGTATTTACTGTCATATTCCCATATATCATTGTGATGTTGTTTATTCTATTACTCTTGTTCTCTTCTGCTTGTTTTCTTTTTTCTTTCTCAGCAGGTGATCCAGGTGATTGATATATGCATTTTTTTTCTTCTTTTTTTTCTGCCTGTTCTGTTGGTTTTTGGTTTTTGCCCTTCTCCCCCGTCCCTCTTCTCAGCTGTTTCTCTTTCCCTCTTTCTTTCTCCCCTTCTTTCCCCCAGTCAAGTCTGTCCCGTATTCAGTAAGTGAAAATAAAATAAACAATAAAAGGTGAATCAAATGGACCATTACGGCAAGGCTGGGATGGTCAATTTGGTAAAGTAAATCCGTTGGGCATCTTTCTTTGCCTTTAGACAACAATTCTGATGCAAAAGAGCCAAACGGGACAGGCAAAAAAAACAAAAAAACAAAAAACAAAAAAGAGAACCTTCACAGACATTATCTGAAATATTTACTTTTTCTAAGACTTTGTGATCTTTTGAAATTGTGATGCCCAAATATTTTACCTCCTTCTTCACCTCTATATCGTACAGTAATTGTGAATTACACTCCTTTAACGCCAATAGTTCACATTTATTTAAATTTAACTTTAAGCCTGAAGCTTTTGAGAATGTAGTGATTATTTGTTTTACCAGGGGAATCTGATGTTCATTTTTTAAGAGTAGTGTCATCCGCAAGTTGACTAATTATTAAAAAATTATCCATAATCTCAATTCCGGCAACGCTGCTGTTTTTAATTAGAATTGCGAACATCTCCACAACCATTATGAACAACAACGGAGAGCTTCCACACCCTTGCCTGATTCCTCTTTTGACGCTAAATCTTTTACCAGTGCCATAGCCTAACGACACAGAGCTGTTTATATCATTATATATTAAAAACCCACTTATTCAATCTTCCCTTTCCCTCTAGTTAATATTTCTTTTATGATTTCATATTATGCACTTTTATACTCATTTAAATTCTTGTTTGCTCTGTACCTGTTGCTTTCCTATGTATCAGTGACAGTTATCTGCTTGCATACTTAGTACTTGCTTTGGTCCTATTTCTATTATCCTCCTCCTATTCTCTATCTTACTTGTTATTATTATTATTATTATTATTATTATTATTATTATACAGTATATCTATTATCTTCCTAAATTTATCCCCAAATCCAAATAGAGTTAGTGTTTCTAAAATAAAAGGATGTTCTACTGAATCGAAAGCTTTATAAAAGTCCAAGAAAAGAATAAAACTGTCATCACTAATTAGATCATTGTAGTCCAGTAAGTCTAAAACCAATATGATATTATTATGAATGTTCCTGTCTTTCAGAAACCCTGATTGTGTCTCACTAATTAAACTTGAAACCCCTTGCTTAAGCCTTGTTGCAACTGAGCTAGAGAAAATTTTGTAATCTGTATTTAATAAAGTTATGGGCCTTAAGTTATCCAATTGTCGTTTATCTTTGTTTGGTTTGGTAATTAATGTAATTAATCCTTGTTTCATGCTAGACATCAATTCTCCCTTTTCAATACTGGCCAGTACAGCTTTGAATAAAATTTCTCTTAAGTCTTCCCCAAAAAATTGGAAGAAATTAACTGTAAGCCCATCTGGACCAGGGGATTCTTAACAGATGCATCTAACTCTTCAATTCTGAAGTCAGATTCACAAAATTCCTGAAACGATTCATCAATTTTAGGGATCAAATTATCTATTTGATCAAAAAAGACATCACAATCTGTATAAATTGGAACAGAATGTATAAATTTCATTCTCCAAAATTTTAGGGTCGTCACATTCAATGCCATCAATTAACAGAGAAGATATAAAATTTCTTTTCTGTCTGCTCTTTTCTAAATTAAAAAAATATGAGGAATTTCTTTCCCCCTCCTCAATCCACTTGGCCCATGAACGCACAAAAGCTCCTTCTGCTTTATTTAGGTAGAGCTGATCTAATTTAGTCTGCAACTCCATAAGTTTACTCCTTTCTTGGATATTTAGATCATCTTTACTACAGCAATAAGTAATTTCTTGGAATAATTTACATTCATATTCTCTTTGCTTTTGACTTATGGTTTTACTGAATTGAATACTAAATTCTCTAATTTTGAATTTAATGAATTCCCATTTACTGATATATCCTACAATTAGATGATCAGCCATAATATCTTTTATAATTTTTTTGACTATGTTGCAGTAGTCTTCATTTTGTAAAAGTTTGGCATTGAACTTCCAATAACTTCTTTTATTTGATTGTCTAATTTCCGATTCTAAGCACAGTTCAATAAAGCAATGATCTGAAAGAGGTGCATTTGACATCAACAGTGTGGTTAAGAATGATGTCACTTCCTAGCCAATAGTCTATTCTAGACTTACAAGCTCCATTTGGTTTAAACCAGGAAAAGCTCTTAATTCCTGGATTTCTTACTCTCCAAATATCTGTCAAATTGTTGTTTATCAAAAAATCTATAATTAGGTTATTTTTTGTGGTCTACCTGTCCTTGGGGGCCATCTATCAGTCCATTCATCAGGAGTCATATTCCAATCACCACCCATTAAAATGTATTCTGTAGGGTATCGATCTTTAAGTTCAAAAATATTTGAAGTTATATCTTCTAACATAATTTTATTCTGACTTTCATTATTATATCCATAAACATTGACTAAAATGAAAAACAAACTTTCAACTCTCATTGCAGCAATCAACCAATGACCATTCAAGTCAGTTCGTTGTATTACAAGATCCCCAGGAAAGTTATTGAATAAAATCACTACACCCCCCAACCTCGTTGAGCCATGGCTGAACAGGATTTTGCTGCCCCATTGGTTTGACCAAAAAGATACATCACTATCAGATAAATGAGTCTGTTGTAGAAAAATACAGTTTGATTTTTTACCTCTGCAGTACAAAAATAAGGCTTTTCTTTTAACAGATTCTCTTAAACCCCTAACATTTAAAGAACCAAAACAAATGTTAACATTCAACATGAACTATAGACAGAATATCACTCACCACGTGAAAAGAACGAAAAAGAGAAAAGTACTAAATGCTGAGCTCCTCAGACCGCGAACAAGTTTCCACTATTTCAGTTTTTGTCATTTTTAGTTCTCCTGTCTTTCCTCAACTTTGCGTCCATCAATGAAGGCATGTGGACCACGACAGTAGGCTCGTTTACCCGCACGTCTTGCTTCCTCCACCAGAGGCCATAGGCGCTGTTGATCTTGTATGTCCTCCTGCGGCAACATCTCTGCGAAGCTGATGCCTTCTTGCTTGCAGGTTGAAGAGTCTTTGGTGCGCCTCCACAATTCTTCTTTAATTCGCCTCTGTGTGAATAGAATAATGATGTTTCTGTTTCTGCCATCAACTCGTTTCCCTAAGTGATGGACAATATCAACGGCCTCTTCTAAGTCCGAGTCAGGGGCAATCTTCTGAAGCGTTTGCAGAACCTTCACTCTAATGTTTTCATCTTTGTCTTCCTTCACCCCTTTCAGCTTTAAGCACCACCTCATTCAGTAGCGCTCTTGTTCTCTCACTCTTCTTTTCAAGTCTTCATTTTCTTTAAGCAGCTGTTCATTCGCATTTGCCAGTTTAACAACTTTCAGTTTGCAATCAACTATCTCTGCAGCATTAAACTCTACAGCCTTAATCAAGCTGGCAACCATAGCTGCACTTTGTCTGTTTTGTTCCTTGATATCTTCCAGTTGTACTTCAAATTTCTTCTTCCCAGAATGGCTTCAAAAATAGTTTTATTGGAGATATCATCTTCCTTCTCTGAAGATTTTGTTCTCTTCTCCTCTGGCGGTTGTTTTGATGGAGTTGGCGGCGCCGAGTCTGCTCCCCGTTCTCGCTTGTTTAGGCCCACGTTGGCAGCTTCAGTGCTAGCATAGCCATGGTCACTGACTTTAGCATGCGAAGACGTCTTAGCATTGGGGTTTGACGACACAAATTGCAGCTTTGCATTCTTAATAACCTTTTGGGCATCCATAGTTATAGTTCGAGTGGAAGGAGAATAAAGTTACTTAGCAAATTTTGCGGTCTTTCGGAGCTCCTGAAAAAACACAACTGTTCAAGCTGCCATCTAGATGGCACTGTCCTCTACAGGCATCTGGATAATTTAGTCACAACACTGGAGGGTAAAATAAATACTACATAAGAGGCCATGTTAGTGAACGCTGGGAAAGAAGACTGTAGTAAAAGTGATGATGGTTTTCTTTCACCTTGGTGCACCTAAGGCATGATTCAACCTGTTCAGTCATTCCAGTATGCAGGGATCATTTAGATGTTAGTACACTGTGACTGCATGAAATCCCTTTTTCTAATAACCAAATTCTATCCCTCCTTTATCAAACATACATTTCAGCTCTTACACAGAATAACAGGGCTGCTTCTGCGCCACACAACCACTGAGTGACGTCTGTCCTTCAGATGCCCTGTTAGCTGCTGCTTTTTACATGGATGTTACTGGCAGCAGGTCTGTAGTTTTCTAAATAAGAAAGATGTTCAATGCTCCTCTGATTCTCCTGTCTTTAAAAACTCCCTCATCTGAACACAGAGCACTGAAGCGCTTTCTGAGAATCTGGTACCTGCAGAGGAGGTGTGACCACAATCAAGATCCACCCCCCAAAATCCTTCAGCAGCTTTGATCAAGAGGCTGAAATCAGACGTGTAGAAGATTTTGTACAATATAAAACAAAATGTCTTACCCTTTCATAGTTGTGAGTGAATGACCAGTCGGGGGTACTGGTGTTCAAGTAAGAGCTACCATAATAATGATAAGCATAATGTGGCCAAAAGGCTTCCAGGATGTAGATGATGATGGCAGCAGCTGAAGTAACTGCAGCAATAACATTGGCTCCCAGAGCGCCTCTCACCTGCAGAGCACAAAACGGGTCAGCACACCTGGAAAACCTGGCAGCACCTGAAAGGCAGATTAAACCTGTAGAAACTGCAGCTCACCAGAGTCACGGGACAGTGTGGAGACTAGTTTTAGAACAGATGTTAGAGAATATTTAATCCTGAAAAAAGTACATTTAACCACTTTATTTAACATTGATTATAGACCTGTGTCCTAATGATGGGACAGCTTTCCTTTCTGCTTCACATTAACTTTATAAATACAGAAATGGAGCTCTTTTCCAACCTGACTAAACAGAACTTTTAATCGTTTTCCTCTCAGTCACACTTTGATGCTGTCAGTCTGCTAATATTGTACTTTCATCTGACTGGTGACCTGCCCGTGGTATACTCCATCTCTCACCCTATGAGAGCTGGCAAGGGCACAGCCTTGACTCTGAATTAGAGAAACGAGTTTGAAGCCTAATCTTAAATTAGAGATAGTGTCTGTCTCCTGAATCCAAACTGGAAGCTGGTTCCACAGAAGAGGGGCCTGAAAACTGAAGGCTCTGCCTCCCATTCTACTTTTAAATACTCTAGGAACAACAAGTAGGCCTGCAGAGCGAGAGCGAAGTGCTCTAATAGGGTGATATGGTACTACAAGGTCATTAAGATAAGATGGGGCCTGATTATTTAAGACCTTGTATGTGAGGAGCAGGATTTTGAATTCTGGATTTAACAGGAAGCCAATGAAGGGAAGCCAAAACAGGAGAAATCTGCTCTCTCTTTCTAGTCCCTGTCAGGACTCTTGCTGCAGCATTTTGGATTAACTGAAGGCTTTTAATGAGTTCTTTCCACACAAAGAGCAGATCATAGTTTGGTTTCCCATCACTGTACCATCAAAGACCAGAGGTTTATCCACAATGCTCATATGAAAAAAGAAAAAAAAAGGTGCTTGCCAACTGTAGCTACAAGATGAAAGTAATGTAAAGGAAGGATCCACATATTAATGGATATTAATTGACAGATGAAGTGCTGTATGACAGCACTGTGTGAGATGAAAAGAGAGAGATCACTTTACTTTGGTAAAGGTACTGTGCTGTCAGTAGATCTATTCATGTTTCTGTATCTTTCATGTGAATATACTTATAGCTGGACTTTATAACCTGGATTTATTTGTCCAGTTAATAACATGAGCTAGATAACAGAAAGCTATGCTGCTATGTTGGATATTTTTAGACTCACCAGACAACAATTAAGGGATTTCCCAGCCGATACAGTCACAGATCCAGCTAAGACAAACTGCAAGAGACCACAAACAGGGTGCCATGTTAGCACAGATAGGTGGTGCCTAACGCTACCTTACATGTCCCAGTTTAACTAATTGGTGTGTGTTATCTGGCTTCATGGACAGATAGAGCTGGGTGTCATTTGCATAGCAGTGTAAATGTATGCTATGTCTTCTAATGATGCTGCCTAAGGGAAGCATGTATAATGTGAACAGAATTGGTCCTAGCACTGAACCCTGTGGAACTCCATAATTTATATATATAATTACTTTCAGAAAGACATCTACTTTGATAAAGTCTACTCTCCACCGCTGTGTAATCAATTATTGTAAATGTAAATGTTATCAGGAAATGATCAGACAGGAGAGGGTTTTCAGGAAACACTGTTAAATGTTCAGTTTCTATGCCATATGTTAAAACAAGATCTAGAGTGTGATTAAAGTGGTGGGTGGGTTCTTTTACATTTTGAGAGAAGCCAATTGAGTCTAATAAAAGATTAAATGCCATGTTGAGGCTGTCATTTTTAGCATCTACATGGATGTTAAAATCACCCACAATAATTATTTTATCTGAGCTGAGAACTAAATCAGATATAAAGTCTGAGAAATCAGACAGAAACTCTGTGTAAGGCCCAGGTGGACGATAGATGATAACAAGTAAGACTGGTTTCTGAGTTTCACAGCTGGGGTGGACGAGGCGAAAGCATCAGGCTTTCAAATGAATTAAAAGTCTGTCTGGGTCTTTGGTTGATTAATAGGCTGGTGTGAAAAATTGCTGCCACACCTCCCCCTCGGCCTGCGCTTCGAGGTTTCTGGTAGTTAGAATGACTCGGGGGTGTTGATTCATTTAAACTAACATAATCATCCTGCTGCAACCAGGTTTCTGTAAGGCAGAGTAAATCAATTTGTTGATCAATTATTAAGTCATGTACTAACAGAGACTTGGAGGAGAGAGACCTAATATTTAATCATCCACATTTCACTGTTTTACTCTTTGGTTCAGATGTGGATACTTTATTGTTCTTTCTTTGTGATTGTTTATGTTTAAGTTGTTTGTTGCTGGTTTTTAGTTTGTTTTTTTGTCTGTTTGGGAGCTGACACAGTCTCTATGGAGATGGGTTTTTGGGGGGGTAGCAGGAGGAGAGAAGCTGCAAAGAGGCGTGTAAAACTGCAACTCTGCTTCCTGGTCCCAACTCTGGATAGTCATATTTAAAGTAAATCTCACTGCAATGAATGAGCTTTAATGGTGATACTCGGGAATTGAATAATACAAAATACAAAAACTCAAGCAAGGAAGGAACTAGGAAACTCAGAAACTACAGGGGAAACATGGACAACAGGGGGGGGGAGTGCATGCAGGATGAGGGAACACATGATAAAGAAGAGAGGGAGACTAAGCATTATACATGGACAGCTACAGAGGGAGAGGAAACAGGTGGGAGCACAGCTGACACTGATCATAGTGAAGGAGACAAGGGCTGTGTCCCAATTCAGCGACCATACAGTAGTCTGCGAAGTGTGGGTACTACGAACTGCGAGAAGTGCCGAAGTGAGAGGCTTGTGAAATGGGACGGTCTGGCCTTTGTCGCGCTGCTCAGGTTGCCTAGCAACCATGATACTAACCGCGAGAAACGTTTCATACAGCCTTGTGTGACAGAAATGAAGGAGAAAAATGTCTTTTGTTCTTTCATTTTTTTATGAGATCATTTTGATTAGCTGAGTATCTGAGGCTGAGACCACGGGACTGTAAAAATGATTGTTGGGCTTCATTTCTGTGCTGAACAGTCATTTAAGATTAGCTAGTAAATAACAATTAGCTGATGTTGTTCATGAGACTAAAGTCATCTCACTTTGGTAATGTAAATATAATATGGCCAGTATTATATTTAGTATTAGATTATTATGATATAGTACAGCAGTGAGCTTCAGTAAAGGTTTCTGAATATTAAACTTGTTTCTGGCTTTCATAGTTTGGGAGAAGTTGTGGAGGAAGTATTTTTGCATTTGGCACCTTGCACCGGGCGCTTGGGAATCCACTGCTGTGTATGTCACCTTTGCTCTTGTAAAAAAATTCATTGCTTAATGAACATGGGATGAGGGAGAACACAGAAAACGAACGATGAGACTGAGAGAAGATGAGACAGAGGGAGAAAAACTAGACACAAAAACACAGAGGGACAGAAGGTTACCAAAATATAACAGGAAAACTCAAGCACTGAGACAGGGAGTTAAAGATGCAAAGATCAAAGTGGTAAATCATGAGGACGACTGCACATGGAAGACGGAGTAGGAAGAGAATGCTCCAGAGAGCTAACCAACCATTTCCAAAAACCAAAACAATCATGAATTAACAGGGTACCAGTACCATGACAGATTAGGGGTTGCCTGATTGTGGCGGGGGGTTGTCTTGGATATTATATTATAACCTCACAGTATAAAGCAGCTTGAAGCAAATTAACACACATGCTGGAGTAATTTTTGAAGTTTGCTCAGAGGTAACAACAGAAGCGCTGGACTATTTGTCTGACCTTTAGCAGCTTTATTCACCCTTCAGGGCCCTTCAATCAAGTGATCATTTGCTTACCTTACACACGTCTAGAATGGTTCATAGAGGGGATCAGGCATTTGTGGTGTGGCGCCGAAAATGTGGAATGATCTACCTCTCCACATTAGAAAAGCAACTGTCACTCTTTTTAAATCCCATCTTATGACATATTTTTTCTCTTTGGCTTTCTATACTGCATGAGAGTTACCATTTTTTTATTCGAATGTTCTTACCTGTTTGATGATGTTAATGTCATTGTTTAATTATTCTGTTGTACAGCACTTTGGTGAACTCTGTGTTGTTTTAAATGCGCTTTATAAATAAATGAAATGAAATCTGTTTGTTCATGCAAAATCACTGAAATTAGTTCAGAAATTTCAACAGGAGGGAAGAAGTCCTGTTTAGCCGATTTCCCACGATGTTGTTTAGTATCCGTTCTTAAAGGTGATGCATTTTCTGTGTTTGGTAGTGAGTTTGGTCATAAAACCTCAGAATTGTAAAGTGACAGCAGAGAAAAGACCAACAGAGTCTCAGCACACTTACAGACAGAGATCCCCACAAGAAGACACCGCTATAAATCTCCAAATCAGAGTGTGGAAGCACGATGATCCCAAACAGGAGGAGCAGCAGGCCAACCATGATCTGCACCGTCTGTGGGTACAACCGTACGCACCACACAGATGCTTTACTGCAAACACTGTGTACTATTACTGTGATTCTGAGCAGTTACAGAGTCTCACCCCCAGGGCCTCCGGTCGTCCTTGGCTGAACTTGGTCTTCTGTGGAGTGTTTTGTGGCTCAGTAGCAGGGATCACGTGGGTGACCACGAAGACGCTGCCCACCGTCCCTGCTGCAGATGTAGATGCTGACATGTTTGAGCTGAAGTGATAGAAGCTGCTGTGGGCTGCTGCTTTGTATTTGAGCTCACAGCTAATGATTAAATCCGGACTGCTTCCTGCTTCCTCCTCAATTCCCCTTCACGAAAACACAGCATGTGTTTTCATGAGAAGGAGGAAATTTAGCCCTGAAAAATTAAGCTGACTTTGACCTTCATGCTTCAGCTCCCTGCAAAAATTCATCTTCCTCTTTTTGGTCTGGCTGCTGTTAAACTTTTCTAGTTAATGACTTATAGCCCTCCTGCTGTGAGCACCATAATGGATGAACCATGAGATCTTGTATTTATCCACAAAGCACATATAGACCAGATGGGCCAGTTCCTTTTCAGACTCTTCTTAGATCCTCAGAGTCAGGCTTCTTTGGTACCTGTAACATGTAACATCTCTCAGTATGTGGATCTGTTTTCTTTGTTAGAATCGGTCAGACCATTGCTGATCAAACTGAACATGCCAGACTTTGCTAAGAAAGTCTCCAAAACCAGATCAGCCAGACAAGCCAACAATGATGGAAACTTGTTAAAATGATCCATGATAGAAGAAAGGTAAATAGAAATAGGACCAAAGCAAGTACTAGGTATGCAAGCAGATCACTGTCACTGAGGCATAGGAGAAGCAGCAGATACACAGACAGACTTAAAATAAGCATAAAAGTACATAATGTAGAATCACAAGTGAAATGTTAACTAGAAGGAAAGGCAAGATTGAATAAGCGGGTCTTTAGTCGTGATTTAAACAGTGTAATAAGGTCAGAGGCGCGGATAGCGAGAGCGAGGTTATTCCACAGTACCGGGGCAGCCAGAGCAAACGCACCGTCACCCCGAGACTTCAGCCGAGATCTAGGTTGCGTCATAAATCAGATCAAATCAAATCACTTTTATTGTCACATCACATGTGCAGGTACACTGGTACAGTAAATGCGAGTGAAATTCTTGAGTGCAAGCTTCACAAGCAACAGAGGTGTCTAAAAATAAAATAACATGATGAGATGATGATGAGATGAGATGGCCTTTATTTGTCATTTGCAGGTCTTTTGCCCACAACCGAGATGACAGACCTCCGACCGTACGTACAATACACAAACATCACATTGGGGAGACAGGTCAGGCCAGGTAGCGAGGAAAAAAACATCGAAATGTGTAACACAGAAGGATAATACAGGAATGCACAGATATCAACACACCACAGCACAATAAACACAGACAGCAACATGGGAAAGAGTTCCAGTGTGTACATCTGATCTGGGACTGCTGCAATCTTTCGACTGCGCCTCCAGCTGACCCGATGTCCACGTTGGAGGTGGCGTTGGATCCGGGGTAGGGAGGGTGATGCGTCAGTGAGTGCTTATCAGTATCAGTATATGTATGTGTGTGCGTGTCCATAGTTCAGCTGAGACAGTGTCCTTCGCCCTGCCAGGCTAAGTAAACAGTCTTCCAGCCAACTCAGGTAGCCTTGCATGGGATGGGAAGGAACAGACTCAACACAGTCATTATCAGGGAGTTGTTGTTCGGCTCCAGCCTTGAGCCCGCAGCTGGCGCTGTAGGGGTAGCTGGATTATGATGGTGATTTTTCTTTTGCAACACCTCATGAGAATTTCAAGCTGTTCTTTAACACTCCGACACTGGTCTCTCAATCTCCCGTTGGAGAACCGCGGGCTTCCCCATTATGGTATCAAACTTGCATTCTGTGGTCTTGTCATTCTTTTGCTCAGAGAGCCGATTCTGAGAACTCACGACTGCAGTTAGCTGTTCCACGATGTAATCCAACTTTCGCTCAAAGGTGTTATTCTGAGCAGGCCTCTCCTTGATGTAACCCAATATACGCTCGGAGGTGTTATTCTGAGTATTCACGGCAGCCGTAAGCGTCTCCAAGGTCTTAACCGTGCTGCTCTCAATGAGCCCGTTCTGAGAAGTCGCGCCTCGTCCCATCATTTCAATCCCAGCGGGCAGCCTTGGGGGGGTTTGAACAGCCAGTTCCGCTCTCTTAATTCTCCGATAAGCCAAGGCCAAGCCAGCTCCGATCAGCAAGAACCCTGTTATCATGGTTCCGAATAGATAGATATCTTCAGCGTCTTCGATCGACAGTCCCGCCAGGCACACGACCCTCCATTTCTGCCACCCGTCCATCGTGTATCCGGCAGGGAAAGTCCCTCCAGGGCACTCGGGCTCTTCCAAGCCCAGACTTCTCGTTGAGAAAAGGGTGTCAATAGCATTCAGAGACCAGTTGATCAAATCCATAATTCTCTTTAGGTTTTAGAAACAGACTGTGAGAGTGTTCCAGGGAAAGTAATACAAAAAACACGAGACTAGAGAAGGACATAGAGCTAAGCAGGGAACAAGCAAGCAAAATATAAGATGGGTAAATCTGAGAGTTATATGAATAAATATATGTACAATATAAGAGTGTGTGCGCATTACTGAATGTGTATACTAAATATATATATGTACGTGTGTGTGTGTGTATACATATATACATATGTATATATACATATGTAAGCGGTGCTGTTGCCGTACCAGGTGGTGATGCATCCAGTGAGGATGCTCTCAATGGCACAGTGATAGAAGGTCCTGAGGATGCGGGGGCTCATGCCGAATCTTTTCAGTCTCCTGAGAAAGAAGAGGCGCTGCTGCACCTTCTTCACTGTTTTGTTTGTGTGTACTGACCACGTAAGATCCTCAGCCAGATGTACTCCAAGGAACCGGAAGCTGCTCACTCTCTCCACAGCAGCGCCGTTGATGGTGATGGGGTGTGTACTTCTCTGCACCTCCGGAAGTCCACTATCAACTCCTTTGTCTTTGTGACATTGAGGGTGAGATGGTTGTCTTGACACCAGTGGGTCACAAGTATTTGAGTAGCAGATCTAAGTGTTCTAGCAGGAATATGTGGTCTGAGAAGTTCACTAAGATAACTCGGCGCTAATTTATTAATATTTTTGAATGTAAGCAGCAATATTTTAAATTGAATACGGGACTTGCTATGCTATCCAGCAATACACCCAAGTTACTGTCATAGTCACAGGAAGAGCTAGCAAAGGGACCCAAAGCAGCATGAAGTTGGACATGAGGGATATTACTGTCGAACACCACGATCTCAGTCTTCTTAATGTTTAAAACAAGGGATTTACTCAGGAACCATTCTTTGACCTCACACTGCATTCTTGAAAGTAGTGCAGAGACACAGCAAGGTCATCAGTAAATTCAAAATAGATCTGTATGTCATCGGCGTAACAGGAAAAGGTGATATTGTATTTTTCAAAGATTGCGCCTAGAGGGATCAAATACAATGAAAAAGAATAGGGCCTAAAACTGATCCGTGAGGCACACCGCAAAAGGCCGGTGCAGAGGAAGAGGAGAAGGTGCCTAAGTTAACCGAAAAAGACCTGTCAGCGAGGTATGATTTAAACCAGTCAAGGGCAGTGCCTCTAATATCCTCAGTGAGACAAGTCTTAATAATAAGATGCTATGGTCCACCATATCAAAAGCCGAAGAGAGGTCCAATAAAACTAGGACCATAGAGCGTCCAGTATCAGTAATACATGCATATACAAAAAAAACGATGTCTAACGAAGATCTCAAGAGGACCTCAAAGGCTGACTTAATAAAATTATTCAGAGCTTTTACTTCACTCAAAGCTTCCTCTTGTTTTTCAGGAAACCTCTAATCAAGTACATCCCCACACAGAGCTCTGAGAACATCTGTAGTTCATTGTTTCTGCAGAGTAGAGACACAAAAAGGAAGAAGCTCCTGAGCTCTAAAAGGGCTTTTTGGTAAACTGAAGGAATTCCTTGGTGACCTGGTGTACAACTGTAACCGCATATGGTAAATGGACTAGTTCTTATATAGCGCTTTTCCACTCTTCTGAGCACTCAAAGCGCTTTACACAACTTGTGCATTCACCCATTCGCACAAGCACAACTGACATTCACACACATTCATACTCCGATGAATGCATCGGAGAGCAATTTCGGGTTAGTATCTTGCCCAAGGATATTTGGCATGCAGACTAGGGGAAGCCGGGAATCGAACCACCAACCTTCCGATCAGTAGATGACCTGCTCTACCACCTGAGCTACAGCCACCCACCATATCAGCAACTCTCCTCCCTGATGACCTCTGACCTGAAATGTGCTCCATAAATCAGAGTTTAAATATTTGCTTATATGTAGGAGGAAATACTAGCTGCTGTTTCTGCTCCACAGTTAATCCTTTTAAATATGCACAGTGAGTTAAAGCTGGCTCTATATTCAGGTCAGCAGCCACGCATGCTGGTCACATAGTTTCATAAGAGGAAGCATCGAATCTAAATTATTTTTAACAGTTGAGCAGCTTCGTGGAAATTCAGTGATGTCAAGTCCAAACATGTTTGTGCAGTCAGATGTTTTTCTAGAATATTAAAGACTTCACACAAACTTTGTGTTATTGTAAAAATGAAAACAAACCACTCACTTCATCGCTTTTATTTCAGTCCAAGGTTGGTTTCAACACTTGAAAACATAGAGAAAAGCTACTCTGTGATGACTGAATGACCTGATTTACCCATTTATGTATTTACAACAAGTAAAAGTCCCTGGATGCTTCCTAAAGTACTTAAATAAACCTCAAAGGCAAAACAATACAAAGATTCAGTCATGTGACAAAATGATGAATTCCTGTTGAGTAGCGTTTCAGCGCTACACATCACAAATACTTGGAAACGAGTCAAAAGTTTCCTCATACACCCAAAGTGTCAAACATAAAAGTACTCCTTATGTAGCAGAGTCCTTTTTCAGAGTTAGCAACAGTCTTTGGCATTGTGACCAAGGTCATCTTCATTCCTTAACCACAGAAACATACATGAGTGATTTTCATATTTATATTACAGCAAACAGTACTCATACAAAGGTCTGTTATGCTGTTGATTATTTGGTTACAGGTTTTTCTTGTGAGCGGTCTTCCAGCTGGTGCTGTTTAAAACGGTACTTTAACACTTACCTTTCGGATACGATTGTCTTACCCGTGTTTCCGCTCGATGACGTGCCAGCCAAAAGCATCTCGAGTGCCTTTTAAAGGTTCCTGTGGGTGAAGAGGGCATTGAATAGTTATATTTATATTTATTGTAGATTGTAGACAGTAGGCCATATTTTATTTAATAATTGTAATTGAAGAGCAGCTTCAGCAACAGGTTCCTCCAACCCGACTGTATCAGGGGACGTAACAGAAGCTCGTCCCTTCTGCTGCTGTCAGACTTTTATCAAATCAAATCACTTTTATTGTCACATCACATGTGCAGGCACACTGGCACAGCACATGCGAGTGAAATTCTTGTGTGCGAGCCCCACAAGCAACAGAGATGTGCAAACACAACAACACAAACGAGCAAAATACAAGAATGGCCAACCTGAAACTAATAAATATATGTACAATATATAATAGTGTATGCATTTCTGGATGTGTATACTAAATATTTTCCTACGTGTGTGTGTGTGTGTGTGTGTGTGTGTGTGTGTGTATACACATTTTTACAAATTAAATAGTAAAAAAAATAATAATAATAATAAAAAATAATAATAATAATAATAATAATAATAAAATATATAAAATATACAGAGTTGAATATGTGCAAAACAAGTGGCATTTATATACAGTGTGGAGTGCATAATGTTGAAGTTCCAGTAGTGAAGCTGAGGTGTCTATGACGTGTTCAGCAGTCTGATGGCCTGATGGAAGAAGCTGTCTCTCAGTCTGCTGGTACGGGACCGGATGCTGCAGAACCTCCTTCCTGATGGAAGTAGTCTGAACAGTTTATGGCTGGGGTGACTGGAGTCCTTGATGATCCTCCCCGCTTTCCTCAGGCAGCGCTTCCTGTAGATGTCTTGGAGGGAGGGAAGCTCACCTCCAATTATCAGGTTTGAGTTTCTTATTTCTAATTCCTTGTTTTGGTTTGATTTTCTGTAAATGTGTAGAATTATTTCCAGCAATAAAGCTGCTGTTTTCAATTAACTTCCCATGTTGTGTGTCCTGTGTTTGGGTCCTACATCCTGCCACACAGCCACATAAAAGGTTCGAGACATAAGATGGAGCTAATACATTCAGATATTTAAAAACAAAACAAAATCTTGAAGTCGATTCTACAACATACTGGTAACCAGTGCAAACATGCCAGGATTGAGGAGATGTTCAAATTTGCGAGTGCCTGTTAGGAGTCGGGCCAGCCGCATTCTAAACCAGCTGCAAACGAGAGAGTAGGACCTGGTTAATACCAAAATAGAGACTATTGCAATAGTCAAGCCTAGATGATATGAATGCATGAATCACTCTCTCGAAATCAGCAGATGACAAAATGGTCTTGGTTTTGCATTCCTCCTCCCTAGCACAGATCAGCCTGCATGTTCATGGTGCCCACTTTTTCCTCCTTGTGTATGTTGTGCAAACATGGGTGCAGCCAGTGTTGCAACCTTTTCGCAACATTTAGTGAGTTTTCACACCCCCTTAGTGACTTTTTCCTTAAAAGCGACTAGCAACAAATCGGATGACTTCTGCTGGTGTTATTGGAGACCTATGACGACTTTTTAAGCGAAAGCGCAAATCGCTCTTACTCTCAACAAGCAGCCGGTGCTGCCGTGGTCAGCTCACCCGTGCCAAAGCGCTCAAAGGTGGCGGATAGTCATCACGCAGCAGTTGCCCCCAGCTTCTGTCAGAGCAACAGATGTTCACACCTATGCATACTTACTGCAAATGAATCACGAATGAGCGAAGCTGCTGCTCCCACCTGAAGTTTTTTTACTGTTACTTTTGGTGGATCACAAGGTTTAAAACTACTCACACACACACATGTGGAACTCCGCCACTTCGGGTCACTTTTGCTAGTCCCAAGCTCAGATAATGCAGGGTTTGAATTGTGACAGAAAAAACCCAAACATTTCTTTTAGCAGTTATTAATTTGTGGTTCTAAATATATTCTAAATGCATTTAGGGTGTTTTTTACTTTGTCTCTTCCACAATGTTATTTCTTTCTCCTACAGCGGTGGTTACAATTACACAAGCATGACCAATTATGCAAATAAGGTGATGACATCATCTAGCGAATTCTAGCGACTTTTAGCCAATACTTTTAGCCAATAGCGATTTTCCTTACTAAGGAGTTGGCAACACTGGGTGAAGCTGGAGAATCTTCAGCTTAGATTATTGTTGTCATTGCTGCGATTCTTTACATGATAAACTGATTTGGTGAGCAAATGTTTACACTTATTCAAATTGTTTATGTGCCTTCTCTCAGTTTAGCACCAGGTTTATGAACTTGCTAGCTAGCTAGTGTTAGCCTAGCATTGCTGCTGCCTCTCGGCTCATGTTACTTAAAAATTAACACCACAGCTTTAAAAGCCTGATATAAAAATCTCTCAGTGAAATTTTCTGTTGATTGTTTGAATTAGAAGACTGAGCAGCTGCTCAATAAGAGCCCGGACGAAACTTTTTCAGAAGATGCAGTCAAATTCAAATTCAAATTCAAATTTTATTTGTCACATACACAGTCATGCACAGTATGATATGCAGTGAAATGCTTACACAACTGCTCGTGACCTAAAGAAAAAAAAAAAGGCTATGAATAACATAGGAAATAAATATGAAAATTAAAGAGGGTCAATTTAACTAGGAAGGAATAAAATAAAATATAAAAATTAAAGTTAAAAATGAAATAACTGTACAACAACAATTTAGAATGAAGGGTAAATTTAACTGGGAAAGAATAAGATAAAATATATAAATTAAAGTTGAAAATGAAATAACTGTACAACAAAATACACAATACACAGTATAGAACTATATAAGAATGTATGAAGAAATATAAATATATATATACAATAACAGCAGCTGTACAGTATTAAGTGGATATGAAGAAATATGATGTCCAGTGTCCACTGAACTGGGCGCATGCGCACGCAACGACCGGCAGTGAGTGAGAGCTTGGCATCCTAAGTTTTTAAGTTTTTAAGTTTTTATAAGTTTTTATCATTTCTTTTCGGTTCTATTGCTGGCATGTGTTTTGGTTGAAAGAAGTGACAGTTTCTTACAAAGTGACACACGCTCCACAATAGTGAGAACGTCATGGATTCAGCTGAGGATTGTTTATTCCCGCGACGAACTGTTACAACTCAACTTACCGTATGACGGTAAGGACCTCACCTCATGTATGCCGGATTTTATACATAAAGATTTTAACAGAACGAGTGAGAAGAGGAAGAGGAAAAGAGGGAGACGTGGAGGTGTTAAATTGCGCATGAGGAGACAACAGGTCAGTCGGTTTCCCCTGCCGTCTGTTATCCTTGGAAATGTTCAGTCTCTTAGGAACAAGCTGGATGAACTCCAGGGAAACGTCAGGTTCCAGAAAGACTTCAGGGACAGCTGTGTAATGGCTTTTTCCGAGACATGGCTGACGGAGCTGGATCAGGACGCCGATTTTTCAATTGACGGTTTTGGAGCTCCCTTTCGCCAGGATCGGGGTGCCCGGGTAACAAGGAAATCTCAAGGAGGGGGAGTATGCTTGTATGTGAACAAACGTTATTGTAGCGCTGTGACTGTTAGAGAGTGTATTTGTACACCAGATGTTGAACTTTTATCCGTGTCACTGCGCCCTTTTTATCTCCCCCGTGAGTTTCCACAACTTTTTATTACCGTAGTTTACATTCACCCGGAGGCTCACCCCGCCTCCACCTGCAGCATCATCTCAGACGTAGTACAGAAGCTGCAGGCGCTTTCTCCTGATGCACCAAACTTTATAATGGGGGACTTTAACCATGTCTCCCTTAAATCAACTTTGGGCAATCTGTATCAATATGTATCCTGTCCTACCAGACGGGATAAAATGTTGGACCTTTGTTACGGATCGGTGAAGAATGCTTATAAATCCCTCCCGCTTCCTCCTCTGGGATCTTCTGACCATAACTGTGCATCTTCTGCCCATCTACAAAACTGTCTTAAAACGAGAGAAGACAAAGACTAAGGATGTTGACATATGGTCAGAAGAATCTGTGCTTACAGATTGGGAAGTTTTTATTCAGTCTTGTGGAGATGATCTCGACGCTTTGGTGGATGTTACTAGCTCTTATGCAGTATTTTGTAAAGACATGATTATACCCCGTAAGCGCGTTAAAGTCTACGCTAACAATAAGCCATGGGTCACTAAAAGCGTCAAATCCTGTTTAAGGAAAAAGAGACAGGCCTTTGAAGAGGGGGGTGTTACCGATTTTCAGACAGCCACCAAGGACCTGAAAATCGAGATTTTGAAAGCAAAACAGAACTACAAAAACCTTCTTGAAAGCAAATTTGCTGCAAAAAATTTTGGGTCTGCCTGGACTTGTATGAAAACCATAGCAGGGTTTCAAAATCCCCAGAGCAGCAGTCAGATCATCTTAGATGGTTTTAATTCAGACAGAGATTTTGCAAATGCCTTAAACATGTTTTATGCTCGTTTTAGTTCTTTTGATTTTAGCGAGGATATTTTGGAACTGAAACAGAAACTGAGAGATACTCAGCACTTTATCATTGAACTCAGCGATGTTAAAAAGGCCTTTCATACAGTCAATGTGAACAAGAGCCAGGTCCTGATAATATTAGTGGCCGCCTAATTAAATCTTGTGCTGATGAACTCAGTCCTATATTTCAGGTTATTTTTAACAAATCCTTGCAAACACAACATGTGCCCTCTCTTTGCAAAGAAGCAGTCGTGGTTCCTGTCCCTAAATCTAAACGACTTCAGGCCTGTTGCCTCACTTCAGTTGTCATGAAAGTCTTTGAAAAAATCATCAGAAATGTGATTATGAAAGAGACTGAACATCAGCTGGATCCAATGCAGTTTGCATACAGGCCCAACAGAGGAGTGGAGGACGCACTTTTGACTTTACTAAATCTAATTCTTAAACATGTAGAGAGTAAAGGGACCTTTGCAAGACTTCTTTTCATTGATTTTTCTTCGGCTTTTAATACAATACAGCCCCATATTTTAATTAAAATACTTTTAGAACAGTTTGAAATCAGGAAAAACCTGGTGGGCTGGATTTTAGATTTTCTAACTGACAGGTCACAAAGAGTGAGAATAAATGGGGTTCTGTCTGTCAGGGCAGACATGAAAACAGGGTCATTATTAAATATGCAGATGACTCTGTTATTGTCAGCTTACTGAAAGAGGGTGAAATTAACCACGGTCCAGTCATTGATGACTTTGTTCAGTGGTGTGAGGAGTCTCATCTCCAGCTGAACATATCTAAAACAAAAGATATGGTGATTGATTTTAGGAAACAACAAAATGGGCACGGAGTCACTTTAATTAAAGGTCAGAAAATAGAGCAAGTACAATCATGTAAATATCTTGGGACCATAATAAATGAAAAACTGAACTTTGATCAAAATTGCAAATCAGTTTGTAAAAAGGGTCACCAGCACCTCTATTGTCTTAGGAAACTTGTTCACTTCCACATTGACCAAAAAATTTTAACTTTGTTTTATCGTTCTTTTATTGAGTCTGTTTTATCCTTTTGTTTGGTGGCATGGTTTGGTCAGACCTCTGTCACAGAGAAAAACTCTCTAAATCAGATAGTGAGATGGTCCAGTCGTCTGATAGGTGAGCCACAGTCTTGTTTAGCCTCCCTGTACTCTAAGCAGGTACAGAGGATGGCTTTATCAATCCTTAAAAATGGTTCCCATCCTCTAAGGGGTGAATTTCAGCTTCTTCCCTCAGGACGGAGGTTTCTATTTCCGAGATGTAGGCCAAAGCGTTATAAAAATAGCTTTGTCCCCGTTGCTGTCACTGAATTAAATAAGAACTGTTTTTGATTCGAAATATCAAAACTACTATATATGTGCCACAGTGAGTTTTATATTTACTAGGTATGTGTGTTTTTAAAGGGATGCCAAATGCTGTCATTTTTCTGTAAAGCAAATTTACCTTGCCTTTGGGTATAAATAAAGTTACCTTGACCTTGAGTGTTGTGCAATCCACATTTAAGTGTCTCTTGCAGTGCAAATATGCTTAAAGTGATTTAGTGATGAAGTGATTCAATTAGATGACCACGCATCTAATCGAATTAGTGTAAACAAAGTGCAGAAAGTCCAGTGTGTGTGTAAGAACCATATGTGTGGGTCAGTACTGTGTGGTGGTGTGATTGAGAGACCGTATCGCCTGCGGGAAGAAGCTCCTCCTCAGTCTCTCTGTGTTGGTCTTCAGGGAGCGGAATCGCTTTCCTGACCTCAGCAGAGAGAACAGTCTGTTGTTGGGATGGCTGAGGTCCTTCACCATCTTCCTGGCCTTGGTCCAGCACCGCCTGCTGTAGATTGAGTGCAGGTCAGGGAGCTCGGAGCGGATGGTGCGCTCAGCTGACCGCACAACCCTCTGTAGAGCTCGTCTGTCCTGCATGGTGCTGTTCCCGAACCAGGTTAAGATGTTTCCCGCCAGGATGCTCTCTATGGTGCACGAGTAAAAGTTCCTGAGCACCTTGGAGGGCAGTTGGAAGTCTCTCAAGCGTCTGAGGTGGTAGAGACGCTGTCGGGCCTTTTTCACCACGGTGTTGATGTGACAGGACCATGACAGGTCCTGCGTGATGTGAACTCCGAGGTATTTGAAGCTGTCCACTCTCTCCACTGGGCACTCGTTGATGACGGGGGTCTGGTAGTTCCTCTCCTGCTTAGTGCTGAAGTCCACTATCAGCTCCTTTGTCTTACTGACGTTTAGAAGGAGGTTGTTCCTCTGGCACCAGTTCTCCAGATTCCTAATCTCCTTCAGGTAGGCCGTCTCGTTGTTATCAGAGATCAGGCCCACCACGACGGTGTCGTCAGCAAACTTGATGATGGTGGTGGAGCTGGTAGTGGGCACACAGTCATATGTGTACAAAGAGTACAGCAGGGGGCTCAGAACACACCCCTGGGGGGCTCCAGTGCTGAGAGTGGTGGAGGCTGAGACATGTCCGCCCATCCTTACTGCCTGTGGTCTGCCAGTTAGGAAGTTGGAGATCCACTGACACATAGATGAGCTGAGTCCCAGATGCTCCAGCTTGGTGGTGAGTGTGGAGGGAATTATGGTGTTAAATGCAGAGCTGTAGTCTATGAAGAGCATTTTAACATAATTCCCCCTTCTAGTGTCCAAGTGAGTGAGTGATGTGTGGAGGAGATGAGAGATGGCATCGTCTGTGGAACGATTTGGACGGTAAGCGAACTGTAGTGGGTCCAGTGTGTCTGGTAGTGAAGAAATGATGAAGTCTCTGACCAGGCGTTCAAAGCACTTCATCACTACTGAGGTGAGGGCTACAGGGCGATAGTCATTGAGAGAAGCAGGGTGGGGTTTCTTCGGGACAGGAACAATGATGGACTCCTTGAAGCATGTGGGGATCACCGACTGAGATAAAGAGATGTTGAATATCTCAGTGAACACAGGAGCTAGCTGGTATGCGCAGTCTCTGAGGATACGACCTGGGATGCCGTCTGGTCCTGCTGCTTTCCTGGTGTTCACTCTCTTGAAGGCTCTCCTTACTTCATGCTCGGAGATGACGAGCACGTTTCCGGTGCTGGCAGTATCTTCCTGTCTGCAGCCGTTAGCGCCGCTAGCACTAGCATCGTGGAGTCCTTAGCTGCAGCCTCGAAGCGAGCATAGAAAGTGTTCAGCTCGTCTGCCAGAGTCACGGCCGCGTTCGTCATACCGGTTGTTGGTGCTTTACAGTCCGTTATTGTCCTTAGTCCCCGCCACAGGCTCCTAGAGTCACTCTGTTGGAGTTGTGACTCTAGTTTCCTCCCGTAGCGCTGCTTCGCCTCTTTCACCGCCCTCCGCACGTTATATGACGCGGCTTTGTACGGGTCCATGTCCCCCGTTGTGAGTCCCGTGTTGTAGGCAGCGGTGCGGGATCTCAGAGCGTCGCGGATGGTTTTATCCACCCACGGCTTCTGGTTGGGAAACGTTGTGATAGTCTTTGTCTCCACGGTATCATCCGCTAGTTTCCCGATGAATCCCACAACCGCTTCCGTAAACACGTTGACGTCATCATTGGAGCTGTTTCTGAACATGCCCCAGTCTGCGTCATCAAGTGCGTCCTGTAACGCGGCCACCGATTGGTCCGTCCAGCGCGCGACCTTCCTCTGAACCGGAACTTCCTGTTTCAGCCTTTGTTTGTATTTTGGCATGAGGAAGATGGCAGCGTGATCGGATTTGCCAAAAGGAGGGCGGGATTGTGCCTTGTAGCATCCCTGACCGTAGTGTAGCAGTGGTCATTAGGGGATGGGGCTTGTTTTTAATCCATATGAACCTTTATAACATATGAACTGTATATACTTAATCCCTGTATTTATTTTAATGCTTTATGGCAGTTTTTGAACATCCGTGGCATCTATTAATATCATATCTAGCCTTTCTTTAACAACATAAGCAAAATGCTTTTATATTTAACGGACATTTCTGTTTAATTACATTTTAAATAATAATAACAATAGTATTTGTTTTGTTAAAAATGTTCTTTTCCTGTCCTCTCTTATTAGACTTAAGGTGGGGCTGCTCTCTGCTGTTGCTGATGACTCCAGTTAATTCTACAGACATGCTGTGTAACTCATGATTATATCACACAGACTTAGTTTAGACTGCCAACACTGTCTGCACAGTCTGTAGTGAAAGCTGCAAGTTTTTGAACAGTGAAATTAGTTTTGTGCCCAAATTATTCTGCAGCTCATAGGAATGAAAGGTTTTTGTCGCCCTTTTTAAAAAATATGCTTTCATTGCATTATTGTGTGGTGCTCAGAGCTATTGAGACTGACGTTGAATATCACCTCTCTGGTGGGGAGAGTGCCTGATTTATGCATGAGGATGAGAGATAATCACCTCAGTTGATAGCTGAGTTTTCAGCTAATCATCACCTGGTGGTGAGTTGGATCAGGTGGCAGGGAGCATGACGGACAGACCTAGCACACCCAACAGCATTCTGAGGGCGGCTAAGAATGGACATCATTTAGGCTGCTGCAAGGAGCTGCGACAGTAAGGTTGTTGGTGCCTGTCGTGATAGTAATTACCATGAAGCCTGTCGGGCTTGGTCAGCCATCAGGTGGTGGCCTCCAGTGGTCACTGGAGCAGGTCACAGCTGAGTGTTGAGTGGCGGGAGTGAGAATCACCACCTTCAAATCTGTGGCCATGGTCCTCACCCAGAAAAGGGTGGAGTACCTACTTTGCATCAGGGATGAGTTACTGCCCCACGTGGAGGACAGTCTTGTTCACGAGTGAGCAAAGAGGGGAACGAGAGATCAACAGATGTATTGGGACCACAGCTGCAGTGATGCGACCGCTGTAGGAGGCCGTCGTGGTGAAGAATGATTCAAGCTGGGCATGAAAACAACTCTTAAACTGAAACAGGCTGTTTTACAGCTGATGAAAGGTTTGGGGCAACATGACCGGGACCAGAGTGCATGCACATATTGAATGTGGAGAAGACGAAGGAGATTGTTGTGGACTTCAGGAGAATGCACACCCAACATGCTCCTCTGACCATTGACGGAGCGTCTGTGGAGAGAGTGAGCAGCACCAAGTTCTTGGGTGTGCACATCACAGAGGATCTCTCCTGGACGTACAACACCACAGCACTGGCCAAGAAATCACAGCAGCGTCTCTTCTTTCTCCACAAACTAAGAAGAGCAGGAGCACCAGCCCCCATCATGTACACTTTCTACAGAGGCACCATCGAGAGCATCCTGTCGAGCTGCATCACTGTGTGGTTTGGAGCCTGCAATGCGTCCTGCCATAGAACCCTCCAACGCATAGTGAGAGCTGCAGAGAGGATCATTGGTGTCTCTCTCCCCTCCCTCCAGGACATTTACAGCACCCGTCTCACTAAAAAAAGCCCTTTGCACAGCGGCTGATCCCACGCACCCAATGCAAAGCTTCTTAAAGCTGCTGCCGTCAGGGAGGAGACTGCGGAGTCTCCAGGCCAGGACCAGCAGACTGAAGGACAGCTTCATCCATCAGGCTGTCAGGAAGCTTAACTCCCTCCCGATTCTGCCCCCTCTTCTCCTCCATGGTCTCACTGAACTCTGTCTCACACACACACACACACACACACACACACACACACACACACACACACTCTCTGACTCACTCACTGGCCTGCACCAGTTACCAGTCACTTTGTGGAGCATTGGACTGCCATTACCTCATAAGACTTTGTTGTTACACTATCTCTTACCGTACATTACTAAATCTCCATTTGCACTATTTGCCTATTTGCACTACTCTGCCTGGTTTACACTCAATGTCATTTACCCTTACCTGAATACTGTATATTGTATATTGCATAGCTTTCTTGTTAAATTGTATTTATTTAAATTTTTACTTTTTAATTATTTTATTTGCATTTTTTAATCACTCTCTTATATTTAAATGTTCATTTGCTATTTCATCTAGGGTTTGAGAGTAACGGAATTTCTATTCTCTGTATGTCCTGTACATGTGGCAGAATTGACAAATAAAGTTGACTTTGACTTTGACTTTTGACTTTGAGAGGTAATACAGTGCGGTAGAGAAGAAATGTCTGGCAATCCGCTGGGCGGTCGACTCTTTGTTACTACCTCTTAGGATGCTCATTCACCATCTGCTCAGACCACACCCTGCTGCAATGGTTCCATCGCATGAAGGATGCCAAGAGCTTTACAGCTCTTTAAATTCAAGGTAGTGTGGAGACAGTTGGAAAGCTGTCTGGAATAAACAACAACAGCAATAAAAGCTATTCACAAGCACGCTGACTGTTGCGACATATAACTGAGCCTTACGCTATGACTTGAGCAATTTGGACTTCTGCTCAAGCTTGAGTACTGAGGACCTCACAAACTGTTTTATATCTACCTGCACTGCTGTATTGGACTGCATTGCCCCTTTTTATAACCAAACAGACTAAGCCTAACCCTAACCCGTCAGCCCTGGCAAGGAGATACAATCTGTGTTGTCAGACATGAGTGCAGAGACTTTATACAGCACTTTGGTAAACTCTGTTGTTTTAAAAGTGCTATATAAATAAACGTGACCTTGACCTTGTTTGTGTCCCAGCAACATCCAAAGCTTGTGGGATGTCAAGCTTCCTGGCATAGACAGACTATACAGTTGACTGATGGGTAATGGGGCGATGGGGCGCCAGTAAGCAAATCTATGCTACAATCGTAATGATGGTGAGGTGGCAGAGAGAGAGAGCCAAATCTTTGCTGAAAACCTTGGTGAGGTCATGGTAAACTTCTGGAACTGCGGAAAGGTCAGGTTTATCTAATGGGTCGAGGAGTTCATTGGAAGTCACACTAGGTGTAGCTGCATACAAGCAATTTTTGTAATGCTAGGTATTCCATCCAGCCAGGGGTCGCCAAGAACTAAAGGAGTGCTCGGAGCATGGAAAAGAAACAGACTAACCTCCTCCATGCGGTTACCAAACAGTGATAGCTGAATGTTCAGCGAGTAGGGTCCCATTAAGAGCCGAGACTTGTAGTGGTTCTGTCAGAGGGATCAATGGATGACCAAGACTTTGAGCTAACACCTGATCAATAAAGTTTTACTCCGCTCTGCATTAACTTAGCTAAACAGGTGAGTCATGGTAGGGAAGTTTCTCGAATCGTGCCTGCCAGCAACCCCACACTTACCAATGGGCGTGATCTTTCACCCAGGAGGAGTCAAGTGTACACACAGTGCCCCTTCTGCCCACGATAGAAACACTCACCCGCTAGCAGTCTTCTCCGATCCAACAGGGAAAGCTGTGCACGGCTGACTTGCATGGGCTGCTCATCCCCATCTGCCAACTCGCTTCCCTCCAAGCGCCGCTCTGTGGAAGTGTCTCCTGCCGCAGGTGTAAATCCCCCTGCTGGCGGTCCGAGGATCAGAGGTCCATTTACCATACTCGTGCATGTGATCATCCATCCTGCTACACATGGAAATGAGAGGATCCAACGACTTAGGTAATTCCTTTACTGCCAATTCCCAGGAGCTGATCCCAGGATCGCTGAAACTTCAAATGGAGATTTGAGATTGAGAGGGCGCATCTGCATAGCAGTGTAAATGTATGCTATGTCTTCTAATGATGCTGCCTAAGGGAAGCATGTATAATGTAAACAGAATTGGTCCTAGCACTGAACCCTGTGGAACTCCATAATTAACCTCAGTGTGTGAAGAGGACTCTCCATTTACATGCACAAACTGGAGTCTATTAGATAGATATGATACAAACCACTGCAGCACAGTACCTGTAATACCTACAGCATGTTCTAATCGCTCTCTAATAGGATATTATGGTCGACAGTATCAAACGCTGCACTGAGGTCTAGCAGGACAAGCACAGAGATGAGTCCACTGTCAGAGGCCATAAGAAGATCATTTGTAACCTTCACTAAAGCGGTTTCTGTGCTGTGATGAGCTCTGAAACCTGACTGAAACTCTTCAAATAAGCCTCTGCAGATGATCTGTTAGCTGTTTGACAACTACTCTTTCAAGGATGTTTGATATGAAAGGAAGGTGTCACGGCGGCGGATGGCCGGTACTGAATAGGACTCAGGTGCAGAAACCCAGAGCGGAGACAGTAGATGATTTAACAGTTTATTACGGTTAAGTGCAAAGGGGAAAAAAAGGAAACGTGGCAAAGACAGAAAATGACGAGACGTGGAGCCTTGGTGTGGCGTGCCCAGGGGAACGTGGCTAGGGCGAGGGAACGAGGCCTGAGAAGCGGAACGGAGCTGAGTGGGGAACAGTCACACTGAGGGAAGAGGATATAGGAGTTAGGCAGGTAGTGAAGGCAGCTCAGAAGTGGCCAGTATAAGAGCAGCAATTCTTACTTACAGTTAGGGACCTGGAGTGTTTGAGAGGGGGGTGATGAAGATCCAGGGGAGGCTGAGTGGCGTGGAAAGGCTGACCTGAGATCCGGGGCTCCAGATGGAGTGTGATGGCAGGAGGGCAGGCAGGTGAGGCACAGAGGGATTTCCAGAATGAGCACTAGGTATCCCGAGTCCGGAGGTGGAGTGAGCCTGGGTGGGTACAGCAACTGTAGTACAAAAGAGTCTTTGTTAGTAAGATGAATCACAGCGAGAATTTGAAGCACAAGACCTGTTACCAACATGGGTTGATGACGAACTGGCAGTGAGTGAACATCGATGTGTGGTTTAAATCCCTCTGGCTTGATTGCCTGCAATAGGCTCCAGGTGTGCAGGAGCTGGAGTTGGCCCTGCCCAGGGGCGGATCCCAGGTCAGTTCAGGAGCCTAATGGAAACTCCAGCCACCCACCGTAGACCATGACAGAAGGTTGGAGATTGGCCTATGATTATCATGGTCCCAGGACTTCTGACCTGATGTTTTGACATTGTGTATTAAGTTCATTTGTATTCTTAAGATCCCTAGGTTTTCTGTTCGGTATTGTTTATTAGATTTGCCCCTGTGTTTTCCTCTGTGTCTCCCTCTGTGTGACTGTGTATATAGTGATTTGAGTTACTGTGCTTTGCTTCCACTCCTTGTGTCCTGTGTTTTCCTCTTCCCATCATGTTCTCTCTCTCTGCCTGTCTCGGCTGTCTCTGTGTACCTTCTGTGTGATGTTTAAGGTCCGTGTCTTGGCATCAGCATTTTCAGTTTCGTGTCCTCCCCGCTCTGTCATGTGTAATTGTCCTCAGCTGTGTTTCCCGTGTGCTTCCACTTCCCTCGTTACCTTCTGTGTATTTATGTCAGCGTCCCCTCTGTTCCGTGTCGTGTCGTCCCTCGTGGTTGTGTGTGTTTCCTTGTGTCTCCCCTGTGCGTTAGCTTTTAGTTTCTCCCAGTACAGTGTTGTATCGCGCCCTGTGTTCCTGTTAATAAAGCCGTGCCTTTTGAGTTTATCCCCGTCTGTCTTGAATCGTGCGTTTAGGTCCTCTCCTGCTTACACACAACCCAAACCTGAGAATAATTAGCTAAGACCACTGGGTCTAGAGATGGCTTTTTAAGTAATGGCAAATTAATTAATTAATTGTACCAGCAGCAGCTAGGTCTGGGGAGGCATCCAAGCCCTCAAAAAACTATTAATGCGCCCCCCAGCCCCAGCAGCCTCAACCTGGCAGAGGTGCTCAACACCTTGTTTGCTTGGTTTGAGTCTACCCCTCCCTCATACTCCCTGCCACCCACATCCACCTTCCTCCCACACTTCCCCCTCCATCTCCCTTCAGGAACATGAGGTCAGGAGGAGACTGAAAGTGGTGAACCCAAGCATCACTGAAGAACAACTCAAACAGAACCCCTGTTGTGTTTCATCTTTAAATCGAGGGGAAGTAAATCCACAGACATGTTTTCTGCAAAGGGAACAATAAATTATTTATTTATCAGAAGATTTTAATTCTATCTTCTTATATTTTCCTTCACATTGACTGGATACATACAGAAGATTTCTGGGACTCTTCGTAAACATTTTGGATTCTTTGGCTTGCGTGTACTCACATTCTGATCATAAAATCTTTATTGAATATTTTGCTTACAGCTGATCTGTTGCTTTTTTATTTATTCTATGATCTCTACCTTTCTACCTCTACAAGATGATCCCCTCTCACCTTCCTGTAAGGGAAGTTTATTTTGGAAACAATTCAGACAAATCCAGGACCCTGAGCAGGACTCCTCATCCACAGGTAAGCTGTCTGAATCCAGCTATGGCACACCCGTATGTACCACCATGTGTATCTGCTGTGTGGTTCAAACACGAATCTTGAACATGCTGTTTGAGACGATTCAGGATGCTCTCTACAGGTACCCTCGTCATCTCTGAGTTCATCTGAAACTTTCTGCTTTATCGTGAAAATGTCCTGTGTGGCTTGTTTTATCCTGAGTTTAACACAAACTTTATTTCATGTAACTTTACACTAACAGCAGGTTCATGATGTCATTCCTGTATAACAGGAAGTCCGCATATCCTGCTGTTTCGATGAGTAATCCTTTAGTTTTCCCTCAGAGGATTGAACCTGCTGTCTGATCTTTCCAAAGATGTAATATAACCATGATACAAAGTCCTTTATTATGATTTACAAGTTATGAGGTAAGTTTTTAGGTCACTTAATCATCTCTGACAGCAAATATTGAAAACCTGCCTTTGGAGAATTGGCCCATTAAAGATGCCACATCAGGAAAACATGTCCAAAATCTCCTTTTTATTGCACACAGAGACAGTGTGAGGAGCTGCTTTCGGCCTCACACATCTCAAGAAGTGAGGTTTAAAAAACTCTGTCTCACCTGTGATGATGTTACTGACCACACAGCGCCATCGGGTGGTCATCTCCAGGTATTACACCTGTATCATTTCTGCTGTGTTGTCATTATTCGAAGCTCTCTAATTATTAATAAAGATGACACTGTTTTATTTAACAGTTACAACAAGCTGACATCAAATCAGAAAAGTGAAGGGAAGGATGAGAAGCAATTAATAACATAATCGATGATAATCAGTAACAGGCAAAATGATCAGTCTGTTTAAGGGAAACTTTGAAGCACAAATAAAAGTCAGAATGCTGAATGTGATTGGACGGTAGTGGCATCTGTTTGAGGGGGTGTGATGGGGTTGAGCAGATCAAACTGAGGTTATTGTACTCGGCCCTGAAAAGCTTAGAAATATGGTATCTAACCAGATTCTTACTCTGGATGGCATTACCTTGGCCTCCAGTAACGCTGTGAGGAACCTTGGAGTCATTTTTGACCAGGACATGTCCTTCAACGCACATATTAAACAAATATGTAAGACTGCTTTCTTCCATTTGTGCAACATCTCTAAAGTTAGAAATATCCTGTCTCAGAGTGACGCTGAAAAACTAGTTCATGCATTTATTACTTCCAGGCTGGACGACTGTAATTCATTATTATCAGGAAGTCCAAAAAACTCCCTGAAAAGCCTTCAGCTGATCCAAAATGCTGCAGCAAGAGTCCTGACAGGGACTAGAAAGAGGGACTATTAGAGCACTTCGCTCTCGCACTGCAGGCCTACTTGTTGTTCCTAGAGTATTTAAAAGTAGAATGGGAGGGAGAAATTCCTTCTGCAGAGGTTTCTTCCTGTTAAAAGGGAATTTTTTCTTCCCCCTGTCACCAAAGTGCTTGCTTATAGAGTCTGATTACTGAGGTTTCTTTGTATTATCGTAGCATCGTTTTGTACAATATAAAGCACCTTGAGGCAACTGTTGTCATCATTTTGGATTACATAAATAAAACTGAATAGAACTGAATTCCATTATGTTTAGTCAACTGTAGCTAATAAACTGATCTGAGGAAAACTCAGTAGATAGACTCACCTGACGTGTGGGATCACAGCAACCTCCAGGTTTGCCTACTCCTGCAGAACAGCCACACAACATCTGCTGGATCAAGCAGAGAATGGCTGAAAATCCTGAAATTGCCTGGCTGGACTGAAAGAAAGAAAAACAGGCTGCTGATGTTCCCTTGCCCTAACTAAAAATTTGAAACAGTTTCTCTTCTCTTCAGCATGTTGGTCAAACACCTATAATCTCTGCTCCACAGACCTCTGCAGCTAGGTCACAGCTGTTACAGCCAGTCCGCATTCACCTGTGCTCTAAATACACATTCTCATTTAATTTAATATGAAAGAAAAAAGCTCACTATGTCCAGGTCTGACTCCCCAGGGTCGCTGTTGGTAAATGCTTGAGATGCATCCAGGAAGAAGACCGTCGCTGTGACAAGTTAAGTCACACCAGCAGCAACATTTAGAACCACAGCACTCTTACTGTGCATAGAAAACCACACCTTGCTATTAGTACACCTGGAACACCTGAAAATATTCATCAGTTCTATGAGGCAACTCTCTCATTGGCTCTCACAGACAATTAGCAAGTAATGTGTTTAATACACGAAAACATATGCATAGCACACATTCAAAGGAACCTGCAGACACCACTCTGATCTTTGAGGAAGCCTTCTTGAGGAAGTCACAGAGATGAGTTACTGACCTTAGGTCTCTGTGAAGTCCCATCATAGATCGTCATACACCCAGCTATGATGAACTAAAAGAGAGAGCAGTGATTAATTAGGGAAACGATATGAAGGGGAAGAAGTGTCAGCTGACTCACCATCACTGGTCTCCAGATGTACACCATGCAATCAGAGACCACACCTTTGGACCATGTTGCCCTCAGGACCCCAAAGACCATGACAGTCAGAGCAACCATGATCTGAATCACCTGCAGGAAGACATAAAGTCTCAGAGGAAACATTCAGAGCCTTTGGCTCATTCAGCCTTTGTAAGAACAAGTGATGCCAAAGAGATGATGAAAGAAACACTTTAACATTTGAAACATTTATGCTTGAAAGTCAGATGTTCCCGCCAAGTCATTAACAATCAGCTGACCTCCAACTTCTAGTCCTGTTTAAATTGTCCCTGATGAAGTTGTCCTGATGCCAAAGATGTTATCTCCACATCTACTGAACCACATCCTTACACTTTGTGCTGAGAGGAAGTTTGAACTAACCGGTAACACGAGTCTGTATTCACATTTAGCTTGTCTTCTGGACATTATCTTTCTGAACTTTAATTTCCAACAGAGATTATTTTCCGAGGCGATCCAAAAGCCTCTGAGGACAGACGTCCTCTGTCATTAAAGTCAGCTGAGAGATCGACAGCAGAGCAGCAGCGTGGTTGTGAATCACATGCCTTCAGCATCCACAGGTTAAAGATCAGTGGTTTAATCATCTCTGTCTGGATTCAATCTGACCCCATCAGGATGTAAAGGTGTCTCACCCCCAGTGCCGGCAGTTGCTTTCTGGTGATGTAGTACCGCAGTAAAACCACGACCACGGTGCCTGATGCCGCCCCTGCTGATGGAGATTGCTGCATGTCTGAGCCCACGAGAGTCAAGCTGCTGTGCTAAGTACTGAGTTAATTATTGACTGGATTTTTATCATTTTATCTCAAACACACCTGAACAGACTGAGGAAGTCAGTGGAAAATCGTGTATATTAAAGAGTAATTTGGAGGACTTTGCCAATCAGCTCTCATTTTATTATTGCCAAGACAACAATAAAACACCCATCAGTGCCTAAATAACAACTTTTTACTCATCATGTGAGGCTAGATGAGTAGAGATTATAGATTCATAATAAAGTCAATGTCTCACCTGACACCAGCCCTGTATCGCGTTTGTAGGTTAAGGGAAAAATACTTTGCTGTGATAAAATGAAACCTTTTCTAACTTCCCCCCTGGACGATGAAGGGAATCCACCCACAGGTGGAATTGGTTTTTGCTTCTCATTCTAATGACTGAGTCTCGGCGATCATCTCTTCTTCTTCTTTTCTTGTGTATATTTTGGCAGCCAAAGAGTCAAAGCACACTTCAAGAACTAGAAAAATGCAAAATTTTTGTCCTCAAATATTTATATGTTTTGAGATTTTTTACATATTTATATCCCTGTATATCTCCAAGGAACAATTGCTCTCATGGTTATGCACTGTGCTGCCCAGACTGTCAAGTTTTTTTCCTTGTGTTGCATTCAAGGACTGATGACAGATGCCATAATGGCACCGGTATCCGGTGCCATTATGGCACGGTTCTGACATAAACGGTAGTAACCAGACCGAAAAGCAGCGCACATTTCGGTGCTTTACTTCGGTGCTTTTTTTCCCTGAAATGTCATACAATTTGGATTCTAGCCAATCATTTTACCTTTGCAAGCGTAGTAGGCGGGCCCAAGTACGTACGTTCTTTTAGAGCAGAGCTACAGATTAAAAATGCCCAAGGCGAAGCTGTCAAAGTCTGGCTGTACTTCACAGCAAAATATGCAAACTCAGCAGCAACAAGTGCTTTAAGCTGATACTGTGATACTGTCAAAGGAGGTAACACCTCGAATCTGATGAAACACCTGGCGACCTATAGCATTTTGTTAAAAGCCGAGAAATGCGCCGTATTTGATAGCTTGCTGCGAGACCTCACACCGAGCGCATCTACTGCGAGTGTGGTGCCTGTTATCGGACCCGGAGTTAGCAACATCCCCCAAAAACCCGAAGAGGAGAGTCCTGGCCCCTAGCCCTGCCAGTGTAGCAGAAATGATGAGGATGATGATGCAGCAGCAGCTGTTCTTCTCTGTGTGAGTAGCTTAATGTTGTTGGTGTGTAATTTACGTTGAGTAGGCTAACCACGTTATTAACACTTAAACCCCCGCATGCATGTAAGGTGAACTAGCAAACATCATCATAGCTACATGCGGCTGTCTTCTTGTTTGATGGCAGATACTCCCTGCACCCTGGCCAAAAAGGCTAAAATGACCAAAGAAAAAGTGGAAAACAGCTGAACATGGGAGGTTTTTGGACAAAGTTTGTGTTTTTTCCATTGTTTAAGCACTGCTTCCAGCCAAGAGTGATACCATATATGCCCCATAGCTGCAGAAAAGGCTAACATTGTTATCTTTTTACAAGAAAACAGCTAAACATGAGAGTGTTTATGTTCTTGATTATTTAATCACCGGTTCGAGCACCGTTTAAGCACCAGCACCGCTTCAAAAGTACCGGTTTGGTACTGGTATCGGATAAAACCTAAACGATACCCATCCCTAGTCTAAACCCCATTAAGGTTAACCAACCTAAAGATTCATCAATGTTTTATAAAGCTTTCTGCCTGATAACTCAAAGAGCCCATGTTCTCTCTGGTGTTGTCCCTGTAACACAGTGGTTCTCAAGCGGAGCTGATGTTAAACATCGCAATCACGTTTACAGCGGAACAAAGAAATTTGCAGAAGTTAATAACATGTACATCCACTGCAAAGCTGCAGCAGCGTGTGTAAGTCGGCAGCTGCAATAAAGAAGTGTACTGAAAAGTGCGAATACATGGGCGAATCTGTCGTTCATTGTTTACAGCGGTGCTGAAACCCTGGATTGGGGCACGACAGACTCGCCCACGTGTTCGCACTTTTCAGTACACTTTTTTATTGCGGCTGGCGACTTACACATGCAACTGCAGTGTTTCAGCTACAGCCTACACACATCAACAACAACAACAACATAGGACCCAGTTCTTTCTGTTTTAAGCCGGCAAGGCATGATTGGGGATTTTGCTCAGGTGCAGCCGCTGTCACGGCGGGGTGCGCCGATGTGTGCGGAAACAGGACCCAAAAGCAGATGATGACGAGGAATAGTAATGATTAACAGAAAAGTGAACCTTTATTGCGATGACGGCAGGAAATGAACCAAGAGACCAAAGCAAACAGGCAAAACACTAAGAAACAAAACACTAAGCTGGCAAAACACTAAAGGTACTAAGACCAAAAACTATAACTATGACCGAGGTGGAAAATAAACAGGCTAAGACTATGACTATGACTGTAACTCTGGTGAGAATAAACAGACGAACTGACAATGGCATGAAGAAAACAAAAGGCTTAAATACAGACATGAGGTGATCAGGGGAAGTGGCGACACATGGGGGAAAACAGCTGACAGACATAAACCTAATGACAGGACCAGGAGAGGAAAGCTAAATACAATGAACAAAGAACACATGACATTGTCAGAATAAAACAGGAAATGACAACACAACTTAACAGACCTAATACGTGATGAAATAAATAGAAAACCCCAAAACATAGAAAACCCAGGAACAATAACTGCCTAAACTAAAGGCAAATAGGAAATAACACAAACTAATAACATATCAAAAAATACAAAGAAAACTCAGAGTGCTGGGTCGGAGACCCAGCCTGTGACAGCCGCCTCCCCCGCAGCTGCATCACAGACCACGCCACACCACCGCTCTGCAGTCAAAAACAGGCTGACTGCAGCCACTAAGAGTGAAAAGTATTAAACTCTCACTAAATTATATATTTTTCATCTCCGTTCAAAAGTTTCTGGACTTATTTCCATGTTTGGTTCACATCCTGTTCAACTTGTTGCTTTTTAGAAGAAGTGCTTCAGACGATTGAAGCAGTCGAGGGACAAACGTTACAAATAGTTATCTGAAATGAAAGTTGTTTAAAACAAAAATGACTGAAGGATTCATTGTGACTGAGTTTATGGCTTTAATTTTCTTTAGATGGGGCGTGAAAATATTTCTTCCTGCCATGTGGGGAATGATGTAAAACATTGGAGAACCACCGCTGTAACGTGTTGTAAAGGACTTCACTCATTCAATTCATGCTTCTTTGGCAGCCCATCCTAAAGACACTATTTTCACAAAATCAAAACTTGGTGATTAAAATTGATTTTTACAGCTCATCTCTGGGAGTAAAAGTTCAGCCTTTTTTATTGCGACATTACTTCTTGAATCTGACCCTGCTTAGTGCTGGACCAATCAGAGCAGACTTGTTGAAAGTTAAACATTAAGGCTCAGACATGTATTAAGTCCAGTCTTGGACCAAAAATGTTTTTTACGTGAAGCTACAGGTTAAAATGGCTTTTCAATTAGCACTAGCTTTAATCCACATCTGGGAAACTGGTTATGAAAGTAAACGTATTACCGTATAGCCTGTATCAAGGCCCAGTGATCAATAATCTATTTTAAATATATTTAAATAAATCTAATTTTAAATAATCTGCAGATTTCTTTTAAATTGCAGTCATAAAATGTTAAAATGTACCAAACTAATCAACCACCTTCAGCCCAGAATCAAAGTGCAAAACTCTAAAATCCCCGAAGCCTGATAAATGTTCAATTTACGACACAAAGCTTTAGAGAACTCTTATTGATTGGCCAAAACGCTAAATGCAAAAGGAGACCTAACCCTAACAGGAGATAAACACCAGAAGAGAACCTGTGATTTAACACCGTGACTCTGCAATGTGAGACGATGGCTGTGTCCCAATCCAGCGACCGCATGCTTTGTAGTGCACATTTGTAGACTGATTACGTCACAACGACGCAACGAAGGCTGTCCTCAAAGAGTCCTCCAAATGCATCCTTAATTTCCCCAGATTTGAAGGCTGAGTCCGGTGTAGCCTTCGTGGCCCAACCTATCCCACAATTCATAGCGCGGCGGTGGGTGTGGATAGTTTTTTGTGAAAAAAATCGCAGATGGGTGAAGCGGAGCAGCTGAAAAGTGAACTTTTAAATGTAAGTACTGAATGTTATTTATTTATGTGCGAATGTTTAATAACGAAGAACATTAAAACATGACTGTTGGCCACATGTCGGCACAGTTATGTGACATTAGTGACGTTTGTACTAACTTGGTTTTAAAGCCTTTAAATATACGCCGTTCAATAGCTGAGCTTAATCTCACAGAGACTCTGATGATTTCATGGATAATTAAAGTCAGTCATATATCCACAAACACAACAAGCTGAAAGTCAGTGATGCTGCTCGGTTTGCAGTCCTGAACATCACGGCACAAGCAGGATTCACTGCACTGTTAATGTGAGCTGTGTTATATTGCTGCCTCTGTTCGGTGGTGTCGAGCCAAACGGACTTTAACGTGTGTTTGAACGAGCTGACGGTTCACTCGTTAAGCTGAAAGAAAGATGCTTTAATCACAGCAGTCACACATGTGTCCACTGCACCATCTGGAACTCTTCTTGTTTACACTGTAATAACACAAACACTAAATCCTCCTGTTTGTAGCAGTGTGTACACCTGAGACTTTAACCTGTCTGTCTGTCCTGCACTCTCTCTCTGTTTCTTTCTCTCTGATTGTGGAATAAAAGTATGAACATGTGTTTATAAGTTACACTTGTGTCTGAATCCTGCAGCTTATCACACGTTTGATTTCCATGTGTGACGACTGCAAGTGTCCAGAGTGAGGACAGACTGAGGGAGCCACTGCTGCACATCATCTGTGAGGCTTTGCAGCCCTGATGATCCACCAGGACAAACTCAGCAGTGTGTGAGGAAGAGGAGGAGGAAGAGCCAGCAGCAGCTGACAGATGGAGAGAATAGACAGACTGTTCCCTGTTTGTGAAGGACTGCTAGGAAAGTTTAACATGACTGTCTGTGCTGAATCAGTCTTATTAGGTAATGTTCACATAATGTGATCATCCCAGTGTTTCCAGTGTGGGAGAAAGTACTCAGAGTACTCAGGGCCTTCAGGTTACACACTATGAAAGGCAGCAACAAGTTTAATGTTCAGAAACCTAAAGTCTGTATCAGCAGCAGAATGGAGCTAAAAGTAAATGTTTGTTCCAGTTCTATGAAGCTTTGAGTATTTTGGATCAGTAGCTGCTGTGTTTGTTGCATCATATTGCTGTAACTGTTTATATGCTTTATATATTCTGAGCTAAGTTGATCTATAGTGTTACATCATATTCTATAAGGATGTTATGTGTTTGTAGACTTTCTGCCCAGTTTGACCCATTTAGCAGACGTCAGCCTGTTTAAGGCTCTGATATCTATTCTGTGTGACTTACAGCAGTTATGACATGGTCTGATTTTCTCACCCAATAAAGGAATATTTCATATATCAGTCTACTCTTCATTCTATCAGAAACAGTTATCACAGCTCGTACATTTGCTTTTTATACATATATGTAAGCAATGAGCCAAATTAAATAATGCCAACAAATTAAATGAACAATATTTGTCTCTTATATATAATACATCTGTATATACCATGTAACAGATGCTTGTCTTTGAAGATTTATGGTGATAGGAAATATAAATAACTGCAACTTGAATCTTTACTGAAGCTCAGTATTTGACACAGAGTTCAAGCTCACTGCTGTAATAAATCTTAATTAATATAATAATAGATATATTAGCCATATTATATTTACATTACCAAAGTGTAATGACACTCGTCTCATGCGTGACATTAGCTAATTGTTATTTACTAGTTCATCTTAAAACTACCGTTAGATACAGAAATGAAGCCCAACAATCATGTTGTTACAGTCCCGTGGTCACAGCCTCAGATACTTAACTGAGGAGTTTGGCTCCACTCTTCTTCACAGCGTTGCTGAAGTTTGCTCCATTCGTTTATGCACAGCTCTCTGAGCTCTGCACTCTGGACCGCTGCAGCAGCTCCGTCTGCGCTCGCTTCAGCGTCCTGCCGATTGGTCCGAGCTTCAGCTGCGGGACACACGGCCTCACTCTGACTTTGGAATACTCGGATGTACGGGGAGTTCACGGTCCACTCGGATCGTCATCACTCCTGCACGGCGCTCACAGCGAGCCGTTTGCTGCTGTGCACTTTACTCTCGTCTGTTGCTGAAGTCTGCTGCGGCTTTACAAACCTAAGTCATGTTTTCTCCTCTTCTCTTTTAAAGCAGCAATACTTCTGTTAGATTTGTATTGTTGATTGTCATTTATGCTTAGAAATATTTACTTATATATGCTTAGAGTTTTGTAATTAGTTGTAGATTGGTAGAGGTTTTGATCCTTGATAGTCTGCAAACTTTGTGTGTATTAGACAGCACTTTGGGAGCATGAGAGGTCATACCGTGTCTTATTGTTTTATGGTAGGATTAACGTAGTTGCGTCTGTTCTAGTCTAAGTGCTCTTTGTTTAGATGAACTGCAGGACTTCCTCACCGTGTTATCTAGGATGAACCATCTAGGGTGAGGGGGAGGCTACCCTCTTCCTGACCAAGGATGTTTGACCCTTTGATCAGCAGTCCACACACACACACACACACACACACACACACACACACACACACACACACACACACACACACACACACACACACACACACACAGGCAAGGTACTCTTTGTTTGTATGTAGACGTCGTATGTTAATGAACCTATGCATATTCATGTAACCTCAATAAAAGGACAGTGTATGGGAGAACGGACGAGAGCTACTGGGGTCAAGCGAAGGAACGGCGTTTGTCTGGTTCTCTCCCGTGCACGAGTACCATGAAGAAGTTTGCCTACTTGCGTCTTGCTTGCAGTGTAATTATATTGTCTTCAACGTTCCAGCAGATGGGTTCAAGCTACAAACCTATCAACTTCTTTGGTCTATTTCTATTTGTGCTGTCATTAACTTCAGTGTTTAAGATGCTAACTGAGGCCTGTAGAGTGTGAGATGGAGCGCTTTGATATTTGCACAAATTGACTGCAGCCACACCAACATCCGCCTATGAACAATCCTTCTCACTGTAGAATGACGGACTTTCACATTGTGTGGAAATGATCTCATCGCTCCTCCCAGATTGATGGACAGCACCAAGAATATTGCTGATGTCTTTCATCCTGAGCACTGATAACACATTCTTGAATGCTGACAACATTTCTACTTTTATATAGGTGGTTGCTTCTTACCCTTGCGACAGGCGAGACCTGAGTCTGGAAACTGCCCTGGCAGGCAGAGCTGGGTTTTTCCCTTTTATAAGCACAGGTGCAGGTAATTTGTTGATCTCTTGTGTGAACCTGGAGTTGTGTGAATACTGGGTCTAAGCAGCGCTATTTGGCCTTTTTAGCTTTTCTACAACAGCTTGGTGTGGCCTTCTGTTAGTGAGGTAGTCCCCAGATAACGTTCTGCTTGAGTTTTGGCAGAGGTTTAAAGTTATTTGTACCCCAGTAGCAAGAAACTGTGTGGAAACTTGCCGGGGGCAGTTAACTGAAAAACAGACATGAGGCAAAGTGGGAGGGATATTCCTTCTGAGGTAACCTGCTCAGTGTAAGTAATGTCCCGTTTTAATTTACAGATAGCCAATGGCTGCTGGGCCGACGTCCTTGGATGTCTGTGTCTGCTGCCATGTGTTCTGAGGCTGATTTAATTTGACAGTGAAGAGCTGAGAACTGTTCTGATGGTTGTGGCTGTTTATTTGGTCTATTTGTTAATTATCTCATCGTATCAGCACCCATTAATGTACGGATTGTGTTTTAGCACCGCAGACAGCGAAGGCGCCACGTGGAAGCTGATCCTTTTTCTCGCCGCTTTTACATGTACATAGAATAAAATAGAATACAAATGCTATTTTATTCAATTGTGTATATAGTATTTTATTCTATTCTATTGTGTACAGTTGTGTACAGTATCTTATTGATATTTTATTCCAGTCTTTATTTTTTTCTAATTTTTCTATGTAACTTTGCACTGTCCACGCGTGGGACTAATAAAGGTTATATTATCTTACCGCGGTGACGGGCATTGAAGAGTTTCTATGACACATCGTCAAGTGTGGATTGCCGTTTAATGTGTTCGTTTTTAATATATTCCCCTCAGCGCTTGTCTGTCTCCCACCTACAATTGTCTTGTGTGCTCCTGTTACCTGTTTAGAACAGTTGTTTTTGTATTAGGATTAGCCTTGTGGACTGACTGCATACCTACGGCTCATTCCTACTGCAATGGGTGCCTCCCTCGGGTAACACCATGTTGATGCCTATAGAACTAGTAACAGTGGGCTTGGTTTTTTCACAGGATTATATATAAATAAAAGTGAACTGAGGGGGTCATAGGTTCAGCTGTGAGATGAGGACACGCCCCAGTTTCCAACGATTTTTCCACCTGTTTATTAATAAAGGTGCTTCTGATTTAAAACCTGCTAACATCTCAGAATAAAATGAGTGAACTGACTTTTTCTGCCCAAGCTGCTCCTTTAACAGGGTCCCCTCGTGCTGAAACAGGTGTAGTGTATAACATTACAGATTTGTTTTTCAGTACTTACAGTGTGAACTGGTTTCTTTGGAGTATCATAAACAATAAACCAATGTTTCTCAACACAAGTTCAATCAAAATATCATCTCTGAAAGTACAGACACAGGAAACGGGTAAAATAAAGATGGGTTTCCACAGATATACCAACTATTATATTGACTATAGATCATTACAGTACATACAGCGCAGTAGGTAGTTTTACACGTTATCAATCAAACAGGAGCGTATAAATAAATATGTCAGCTTTATGAATGAAAACAAGTTAGTTTGCAGCAGGACGTTTGTGTCTTCATCTGGTAGCAGGAGGAAAATGGAAATGACCTCAGTGCAAATTGTGCATCTGTAAACATCAAAGGAGTCTGATTATTTCTCTTTAGGCCAGTTCAGGTCTGAGTGGAGGAGAGGATGAGAAATTCGGAGGAATCTGAGGAGCTTTCTGTGGCTAAACATTCAGACAATTAAATGAAGGTAAGGAGAGCTTCACCCACAAGTTTCAACTTCAACCTGCTGGAAATCTCTGAGGGAGCTACAACGGTGAAACGAATTACCACGTGTATGAGCAAATATGTTAAAGAGCTCTAGTATTGGGTAATTTCAGTTATCCTTTCTTTTATTCATTAAACTGATCTTGGGTTGGAGTTCTTCATCGAGCTTTCCTTGGATGTAAGAATTTTACACCAATATTGTGGATCTCCTACTGGTCATCCAGAGGTACTGCAGTTTGTCTGTGGCAAAACGATGCAACAGGAAGCTGTTCATCTGTTTGCCACACTATAAAGAAGTAATCGTGACTGTCACTGGAAGACATTAAACACTGTATATCAAATTATGGCCCACTAGGCCAGAACCAACCCACCGACTGCTCCAGGACTTTAGTCAAATGCGTGGCTGACTGCGGTGATACCAGCATTTACTTTGCATGGAAAATTTCAAGTACTTCTGCATGATGTTTGACTCATAAAGAATAAATATCAACGTTTTCTAGTTCAAAAATACTCAACATTAACATTTTATGCTTTTGAGGACCCACTGTAACCTACAAGTTGTAATGCACATGCACCGTATGAAAAGCAGGTGATCGCTGTGTCAGTTACATATGTCATATGGTTTATTAGGAACTGAAGGCATGCAGATGGTGTAAATAATCTTCCTTCTGAGTTTAATTTAAATTTTAGATGTTTTAAGAACTCCCCCTTGTATGTCAGCACAGTGGCCATGCTGATCAGGGGGAGCCGGGCCTCTGCACAAACAAGGTAAGTATATCCTCATAACTCACTGTATTTAAAGTGATTTTCAAGCACTTTGGTTTCTTAAAGATGCCAGAACAGTATTTGTGATCAAGAATACGTAGTTTGATTTAAAATGCAGCTTTCGTACTAATATGTTAAAACAAATTAGGACTACCTGTGAAGACACTGCTGACAAGCGTCACGCAATGTCACTGAACAGCCACATAAAGCACCATTACTTAATTTAATACAGGTTTGTAAACAGCTTCGTAAGAAAATAAGGTCTCACATGTTGATCGTTATTTAGTTTCTTGGATTTAATATTTACAATTTGATATTTTCTACTTGTTATTTTCAGAGCCCATGATCTTGTACATGATCTGCGTGTGGACGTACACGTCTCTGCGTGTGGACGAACACGTCTCTGCGTGTGGACGTACACGTCTGCGTGTGGACGTACACGTCTATGAACACGTCTCTGCGTGTGGACGAACACGTCTCTGCGTGTGGACGAACACGTCTCTGCGTGTGGACGAACACGTCTCTGCGTGTGGACGTACACGTCTGCGTGTGGACGTACACGTCTATGAACACGTCTCTGCGTGTGGACGAACACGTCTCTGCGTGTGGACGTACACGTCTGCGTGTGGACGTACACGTCTATGAACACGTCTCTGCGTGTGGACGTACACGTCTAGGAACTCTCTATATACTTGAGTCTCATCAGAAACGCTTTTTCAATAACCTAAAAAAGAAGTCTAATCAACTTAATACTGCTATCACCTGCATGAACCTGCACAGACATGCACACGTCATCATATTCTCAGAATAATCTGATTCCTGAAGATGTGATGTTATATATGAAAGGTAATCGGTAAGGTGATAGAGTCTAACTGCATGTTGCAATGATCTTTAATGTTGGTTGGATTAAACTCATACTGACCTCACAGTTTCACACCAGGAACAGACAAAACCTGTATTAAACCTAAACTCTTCTCAGGTGAATTGAGTCCTTGTTGGTGCAGCTCTCCTTAAAGACCACACCATGGTATTAATTTGAGTTCATCTGTGATGATCTAATGGAGATGCTTCACAGTAAATCAACCCCTGATAAGTCTCTGCAGCTACCCTTTGCTTTGCTCCCTTGTCTTCATTCATCAATCCCCGTTGGACTCAATGACTTTTTCCGCCAGAATCTCCTGGAAGGTCGAAAGCTGCTTCATCTGCTCTGTCTGCATTGAGTGTCTCCTCATCAGCTTCTTCTTCATCTTGAAGTCTGGGCCCCGTTTGGGTGAGGCTGGGGCTACTGGAACCAGGATCTTGTGTCCGGAGTTGATGGGGGAGGTGGGTTTCCCATTGGCCCGGATGTCAGGGATGGGTCTCTGCGGGTTGATGTTAAGCGGAGGCAAGAAGCCGGGCCTGGTGTGGGAGATGTGGTCCAGCAGCAGGGTCCCAGAGCCCCGGCGCTCCAGGAGCCCTGGGCCACGCCGTCGCATAGTGATGGGAGAAACTGAGTTGGGGATGTTTTCCAGAGACTCCCTGGAAGAACTGGTGACCAGGGACAAGGGGGAAGCGTTGTACCTCCTCCGTTCTACCGAAATCCTCCCAGAGTCCGGTGATCCAGGAATGGACTCTGGACAAAGGTGGGTATCTGACTCATAGTGCTCCATCCGTGTGAGCTTGGGGTGAGCTAGGGCTCGGGCCACAACTGTCCCAGGTCCAGCAGCGTTCTCCTGGGATTCTGGAGCTGTGTTCCTGCGGTAGAGGATCTGGTGCTGCTGCACTTTGTCAGCCCACGATGGACCAGACAGCCCTGCGCAGTCCTCAGAGCAGGATCGGTCAATGAGTTTAGGGGATGTGGGGTCGTGCGTCTCAATGCTGTGACGCCGTGACAATAGTGGCCTCACCGGCTCTGTGACAGTCAGTCCGTTCATCTCTGTGATCGTCTTGTTCAGGTTGCTGTTGCCCTCCTCCTCCTCCAGACCTCCATCCACCCGGTCCTGGGGAACCCCACTGAGAACTGAAGGTGCCACCAGGCCCCACGGTTCTGAGTTCAGACGCTTAAGCAGTTTACGGGGAGGTGGCCTCTTCTCACCTGGAGGTCGAGCTGAAGGTAAAGGTAATGCTGAGGTGAGTTTGAAGCTGAAGATCCCTTCCTCATCTTTGTCTCCTGCAGGGGAGGAGGTGCCAATCTCCACCTCAGAGGGTGACATACAGGCAGGAGACAGTTTGTCCACAATGCCTGGGGATGGTGGGGAGTTGAGGTACTGTTTGGTCTTCTTGGTGCCTGACGGAGATGTGTCGGTGGTGATGATGATCACCTCCTTGCCCTTGGCCTTGCAGGAGTCCAGCAGAACCTGCAGGGTGTCACGGTCCCCTTTGTTGATGGCGTGGACAAGAGCAGAGGAACCAGAGTAGTCTTTGAGGCTGGGATCGGCTCCGTTCTCCAGCAGCAGTGACACCACCTCCTTTCCTGCCTGCTCTGCACAGGCATGCATCAGCGCTGTCCGGCCACTCTTATCGGGGATGTTCGGGTCAGCTCCTTTCTCCAACAGATACCTCACCATCCTCTGCCGGGTCTGTGGGTCATCGTAGCTTGCTAAGCAGGCAGCAGAGATGGGCGTCTCGCCACGCTCATTGCCCTCATTGATGTAAGCGCCACCCTCGAGCAGCAGGCGGGTCAGCCTCAACTTCCCCTGGAAGACAGCTTTGAGGAGGGCATTCCCCTCAGTCTGCAGGGGTCCTCCATCGCCCATGATCCCTTGCCTCTCCTCAGACCTCCTGCCCACAGGATGCTGGCTTAATGCTGAATCTCCATCCTCCTTGATAAGTTACATGACCTGCAGAAAAAGTACATTGAGGTGAGTCCACCTGAATAAAAAAAACATGCTAACATGATGGAACCAAAGATACTATTTAAATTCTATGGAGTTTTTAACCACTGATATTTATTGAAACTCTTTCTGAGTTGACGTCAGTAATAACTTCCTCATCCTATTCTCATCAATTCTGTTGTACATGTACAATGACAATAAAAGACTATCTTATTGTATTCTCCAAATCATCAATGTGACTTATAGACCCTTCTTTCCTACAAGACTGCTCAAAGAATTCCTACCATTAATCAATACTTCAATCTTAAATATGTTCAACCTATCTCTGCCTTGAAGCTGGCAGTAGTAGGTTTCAGAGCTCATCACAGCACAGAAACAGCTTTACAGGGAGTGCAGAATTATTAGGCAAATTAGTATTTTGTCCACATCATCCTTTTCATGCATGTTGTCTTATTCCAAGCTGTATAGGCTCAAAAGCCTACTACCAATTAAGCATATTAGGTGATGTGCATCTCTGTAATGAGAAGGGGTGTGGTCTAATGACATCAACACCCTATATCAGGTGTGCATAATTATTAGGCAACGTCCTTTCCTTTGGCAAAATGGGTCAAAAGAAGGACTTGACAGGCTCAGAAAAGTCAAAAATAGTGAGATATCTTGCAGAGGGATGCAGCAGTCTCAAAATTGCAAAGCTTCTGAAGCGTGATCATCGAACAATCAAGCGTTTCATTCAAAATAGTCAACAGGGTCGCAAGAAGCGTGTGGAAAAACCAAGGCGCAAAATAACTGCCCATGAACTGAGAAAAGTCAAGCGTGCAGCTGCCAAGATGCCACTTGCCACCAGTTTGGCCATATTTCAGAGCTGCAACATCACTGGAGTGCCCAAAAGCACAAGGTGTGCAATACTCAGAGACATGGTCAAGGTAAGAAAGACTGAAAGACGACCACCACTGAACAAGACACACAAGCTGAAACGTCAAGACTGGGCCAAGAAATATCTCAAGACTGGTTTTTCTAAGGTTTTATGGACTGATGAAATGAGAGTGAGTCTTGATGGGCCAGATGGATGGGCCCGTGGCTGGATTGGTAAAGGGCAGAGAGCTCCAGTCCCACTCAGACGCCAGCAAGGTGGAGGTGGAGTACTGGTTTGGGCTGGTATCATCAAAGATGAGCTTGTGGGGCCTTTTCGGGTTGAGGATGGAGTCAAGCTCAACTCCCAGTCCTACTGCCAGTTTCTGGAAGACACCTTCTTCAAGCAGTGGTACAGGAAGAAGTCTGCATCCTTCAAGAAAAACATGATTTTCATGCAGGACAATGCTCCATCACACGCGTCCAAGTACTCCACAGCGTGGCTGCAAGAAAGGGTATAAAAGAAGAAGAACTAATGACATGGCCTCCTTGTTCACCTGATCTGAACTCCATTGAGAACCTGTGGTCCATCATCAAATGTGAGATTTACAAGGAGGGAAAACAGTACACCTCTCTGAACAGTGTCTGGGAGGCTGTGGTTGCTGCTGCACGCAATGTTGATGGTGAACAGATCAAAACACTGACAGAATCCATGGATGGCAGGCTTTTGAGTGTCCTTGCAAAGAAAGGTGGCTATATTGGTCGCTGATTTGTTTTTGTTTGGTTTTTGAATGTCAGAAATGTATATTTGTGAATGTGGAGATGTTATATTGGTTTCACTGGTAAAAATAAATCATTGAAATGGGTATATAATTGTTTTTTGTTAAGTTGCCTAATAATTATGCACAGTAATAGTCACCTGCACACACAGATATCCCCCTAAAATAGCTAAAACTAAAAACAAACTAAAAACTACTTCCAAAAACATTCAGCTTTGATATTAATGAGTTTTTTGGGTTCACTGAGAACATGGTTGTTGTTCAATAATAACATTATTTCTCAAAAATACAACTTGCCTAATAATTCTGCACTCCCTGTAGTGAAGCTTACAAATGATCTTCTTATGGCCTCTGACAGTGGACTCATCTCTGTGCTTGTCCTGCTAGACCTCAGTGCAGCGTTCGATACTGTCGACCATAATATCCTATTAGAGCGATTAGAACATGCTGTAGGTATTACAGGTACTGTGCTGCAGTGGTTTGTATCATATCTATCTAATAGACATACAAGGTCTTAAATAATCAGGCCCCATCTTATCTCAATGACCTTGTAGTACCATATCACCCTATTAGAGCACTTCGCTCTCGCTCTGCAGGCCTACTTGCTGTTCCTAGAGTATTTAAAAGTAGAATGGGAGGCAGAGCCTTCAGTTTTCAGGCCCCTCTTCTGTGGAACCAGCTTCCAGTTTGGATTCAGGAGACAGACACTATCTCTACTTTCAAGATTAGGCTTCAAACTTTCCTTTTTGCTAAAGCATATAGTTAGGGCTGGACCAGGTGACCCTGAATCCTCCCTTAGTTATGCTGCAATAGACGTAGGCTGCCGGGGATTCCCATGATGCATTGAGTTTTTCCTTTCCAGTCACCTTTCTCACTCACTATGTGTTCACAGACCTCTCTGCATTGAATCATATCTGTTATTAACCTCTGTCTCTCTTCCACAGCATGTCTTTATCCTGTCTTCCTTCTCTCACCCCAACCAATCACAGCAGATGGCCCCACCCCTCCCTGAGCCTGTTTCTGCCGGTTAAAAGGGAGTTTTTCCTTCCCACTGTCGCCAAAGTGCTTGCTCATAGGGGGTCATATGACTGTTGGGTTTTTCTCTGTATCTATGAAGCACCTTGAGGCGACTTTTGTTGTCATTTGGTGCTATATAAATAAAATGTAATTGAATTGAATAGACTCCAGTTTGTGCATGTAAATGGAGAGTCCTCTTCACACACTGAGGTCAATTATGGAGTTCCACAGGGTTCAGTGCTAGGACCAATTCTGTTTACATTATACATGCTTCCCTTAGGCAGCATCATTAGAAGACATAGCATACATTTACACTGCTATGCAGATGACACCCAGCTCTATCTGTCCATGAAGCCAGATAACACACACCAATGAGTTAAACTGCAGGAATGTCTTAAAGACATAAAGACCTGGATGGCCGCTAACTTTCTGCTTCTTAATTCAGATCAAACTGAGGTTATTGTACTCGGCCCTGAAAAGCTTAGAAATATGGTATCTAACCAGATTCTTACTCTGGATGGCATTACCTTGGCCTCCAGTAACACTGTGAGGAACCTTGGAGTCATGTTTGACCAGGACATGTCCTTCAACGCTCATATTAAACAACTATGTAAGACTGCTTTCTTCCATATGTGCAACATCTCTAAAGTTAGAAATATCCTGTCTCAGAGTGACGCTGAAAAAACTAGTTCATGCATTTATTACTTCCAGGCTGGACGACTGTAATTCATTATTATCAGGAAGTCCTAAAAACTCCCTGAAAAGCCTTCAGCTGATCCAAAATGCTGCAGCAAGAGTCCTGACAGGGACTAGAAAGAGAGATTTCTCCTGTATTGGCTTCCCTTCATTGGCTTCCTGTTAAATCCAGAATTCAAAATCCTGCTCCTCACATACAAGGTCTTAAATAATCAGTCAAGTCAAGTCAAGTTTATTTATAAAGCACATTTAAAAACAACCGAGGCTGACCAAAGTGCTGTACAATAAAATACAAATATAAAATACAATAAAACACAAGTACATAAAAACACCTCACTGATAAAACAATAAGTTAAAACAATAAGTTAAACCTTGCTAAAAGCCAATGAGAAGAGGTGAGTTTTAAGAGCAGTTTTAAAAGTTCCTAGGCTTGTGGAGAATCTGATGTGAGGAGGTAAACTGTTCCACAGTCTGGGTGCAGCCACAGCAAAAGGCCTCTCTCCCCTAGTCTTTAATCTGTACCTGGGAACATCTAAAAGCATCAGGTCTGCTGACCTCAGAGATCTCCTGGGGCGGTAAATGCTAAGAAGCTCTGCCAGGTAAGGAGGTGCAGTACCGTTAAGAACCTTAAAAACAAACAGTAAAATTTTAAAATCAATCCTAAAAGCAACTGGGAGCCAGTGGAGAGAGCAGAGGACCGGAGTGATGTGGTCTCTCTTTTTGGAACCGGTCAGCATGCGAGCAGCAGCGTTCTGCACCAGTTGGAGGCGATGCAGACAGGAACGATCTAAACCAGCATAAAGGGAGTTACAGTAGTCCAGCCGTGAAGTAATAAAAGCATGGACCACCCTTTCTAGATCGTTCCTGCACAGGTAGGACTTCACTTTAGCTAAAATCCGTAGATGATAAAAAGATCCCTTGACTACGGAACTGATTTGTTTATCAAATTTAAAAGCACTGTCAAAAGTAACACCAAGGCTCTTAATGGAGGAAGTACATTCAGAAGTTAGGGGTCCCATAAAATCAAAGGAAAGGTTGGGGTCTTTAGGAAGCCCAAACACAATGACTTCATTTTTACTTTTATTTAGATGTAGAAAGTTAAGAGCCATCCAAGTCTTAATGTCAGACAGTCAGGAGAATAACGTGTGCAGAGAGTCCTTACAGTCTAACCTCAGAGGGAGGTAGATCTGAATCAGGCCCCATCTTATCTTAATGACCTTGTAGTACCATATCACCCTATTAGAGCACTTCGCTCTCGCTCTGCAGGCCTACTTGTTGTTCCTAGAGTATTTAAAAGTAGAATGGGAGGCAGAGCCTTCAGTTTTCAGGCCCCTCTTCTGTGGAACCAGCTTCCAGTTTGGATTCAGGAGACAGACACTATCTCTACTTTCAAGATTAGGCTTCAAACTTTCCTTTTTGCTAAAGCATATAGTTAGGGCTGGATCAGTGGCTCAGTGAGCTGAACTGGCGTTTAAGAAAGGAGTAATGCAGCTGGTCAATGATGGCGGGAGATCTCTGTTAGCTCATTGAGCGTCAGCTGACACTTGTTGCCAGGTGTGGAGGTTTAATGATGTGCTTCAGTCTGAACAAACAGGTCCAGAGTTCCGCTGAGTCTATCTGCTCTCACAGCCAGAAGTGAGTGTGAGTGTGTGTGTGTGTGTGTGTGTGTGTGTGTGTGTGTGTGTGTGTGTGTGTGTGTGTGTGTGTGTGTGTGTGTGTGGTTCTTCAAGGTTCTTTATTATTATTTGTCACATGCATAGTTATACAAGTATAACACACAGTGAAATGTAGCCTGACACGCTCCTCGACATGTGCAAAAATTGTGTGTGTGTGTGTGGGGGGGGGGGGGGGGGGTGTAGAGGAAGAATATATATATATATATATATATATATATATATATACATACATACATATATATATACACACACACACACACACACACACACATATAGTATATACACTGGGTGAATGTGCAGTAGTAGCAGCAAGCAGGTGAATTCTGTACATTAATATGAATAGATATCTGACTATTTTACAGGATAGACAATATAAACATATTTAAAATTAAAGGAATTGAAATGTACATTGTGCCTTGGTTTAGTGTCTGGAAGAGTCCTGACTCAGTCAATTATAGATGATGTGAGAGGGCGGGTGTGTGTGTTTAGGGCACGGATGGCTTGGGGATAGAAGCTCCTCTTGAGTCTCTCTGTCCTTGCCCGGAAGATGCGGAACCTTCTACCAGATTGCAGAAGTTGGAACAGTTTGTTGCCAGGATGGGACGGGTCCTTCAGTATCTGCGCTGCTCTAGTCCGGCATCTCCTGGTGTAGGTGTCCTGAAGCAGGGGGAGAGCAATCCTGCAGCAGCGTTCTGCTGTACGGATCACTCTCTGGAGGGCTTTTTGGTCCTTCACACAGCTGTTCCCAAACCACGATGTCATGTTCTGTGTGAGGATGCTCTCCACAGCGCCTGTATAGAAAATCCTGAGGATCTTTGGAGAGACCCTGAACTTCCTGAGGCGACTGAGGTCCTTCAACATCTGCCAGAAAATGCTGAGGATTTTCTATGAGTCTGTGGTGGCAGTGCGATCCTCTATGCTGTTGCATGCTGGGGGAGCAGGCTGAGGGTCGCAGATGCCAACAGACTTAATAAACTGATCCGTAAGGCCAGCAATGTTGTGGGGATGGAGCTGGACTCCCTCAAGGTGGTGTCGGAGAGGCGGATGCTGTCCAAGATAAAGACAATGTTGGATAACACCTCCCACCCACTCCATGACATGTTGGTCAGTCACAGGAGCTCGTTCAGTGAGAGACTGAGATTACCGAAAAGCACCACTGAACGACACAGGAAATCATTCCTGCCTGTGGCCATCTCCCTGTACAACGCATCCACTTAACACACTGTTTGCTGCTACAACTACACATGTTTCTTTTCCAAATATTTATTTATAAGTGACTTATGTATGTATGTATGTATATATATGTATATATTGTACTATTCTTAGTTAGCGTATTGTCTGTCTTGTCTTAATGTTGGTTTAAAATGGAGCACTGTAACAAAAAATAATTTCCCCCAGGGATCAATAAAGTATTCTGATTCTGATTCTGATTCCTCAGTTGTCGTAGGTGATACAGGCGCTGCCTAGCCTTTTTGGTCTGGACCTGAATGTGGGCAGCCCATGTCAGGTCTGAGGAGATGTGGACACCAAGATACTTGAAGGACTGCACCCTCTCCACTGGAGCTCCATTGATGATAATGGGCTTGTAGTCTCTGTGCTGACCCCTTCTGAAGTCCACCACCAGCTCCTTGGTCTTGCTGACGTTCAGCTGGAGGTGGTTGTCCTGGCACCACGATGCCAGATTCTTCACTTCATCCATGTAGGCCGCCTCATCGTTGTTGGAGATGGCACCCAACACCACTGTGTCGTCAGCAAACTTCACAATGGTGTTAGAGCCATGGGTGGCCACACAGTCTGAAGTGTAGAGGGAGTAGAGCAGTGGCGAGAGGACACATCCCTGAGGTGCTCCTGTGTTGATGGTGATGCTGTTGGAGAAGCACCTGCCCACCCTCACCACCTGAGTTCTGCCAGTGAGGAAGTCCAACACCCATGCACACAGACGGCTGTTAAGTCCCAGATGCCTCAGCTTTGTGAACAGTCTGCAGGGCACTATTGTGTTAAACGCTGAACTGTAATCAACAAACAGCATTCGCACATAGTTACCCTGTTTCTTGTCCACGTGGCTGAGAGTAGTGTGTAGGACGTGGGCGATGGCATCCTCTGTGGATCTGTTGGATCTGTAGGCAAACTGCAGCGGATCTGTGGTGTCTGGGATGGAGGAGGAGATGATGTTCTTTAGCAGCCTCTCAAACACCTTCATTACTACCGAGGTCAGTGCAACTGGCCGGTAATCGTTCAGGGATGAGGGTTTGCTGTTCTTGGGCACAGGGATGATGGTGGATCTTTTGAAGCATGTGGGGACCACAGACTTCGCCAGGGACTCGTTGAAGATGTAAGTGAACACACCTGCTAGCTGGTCAGCACAGCAGCGCAGCAGACGGCCGGTGATGCCGTCTGGCCCCGCCGCTTTCCTTGTGTTCACTCTCCTCAGTGCCGCTCGGACGTCATGCTCCGCGATGCTGGTCACCGGTCTCTCGCTGATGACGTCACGGTCCTCGGTAGTCAGGCGGTAGATATTATTAGCCGCCTGGCTAACCTCGAAACGGGCGTAGAACCGATTCAGCTCATTGGTGAATGCAGAGTCGGTGTGTGTGTGTGTGTGTGTGTGTGTGTGTATTTCTTTAGCTTTGAGCCAGCTAAGAGCAGCACTTACACTTACAGGTGAGGAAGATGATGGTGAATCCTAAGGAGAGTGTTTTGTTCATGATGAGTTGTTCTTGTTATGTTTATGCCCAAAGTCTGAAAAATTGACCGCAAACTGAATGCATGTTTATGGATCAGGACCACTAGGCTAAGGCTAAGAACCACCTGAAGTCTGTAAGTACGTTCAACATATGTCGAACACCAGAGGAACACTTCTAACACTCTTTGTTTGTGTTTGCTGTGATGGCTCAAACTAATTAAAAAAAAAAAAAAAAACAGGTTTCATCCTGTGCTATTTTATCAAGGCATTGAAGAACATATCCTGGTCAAAAATGACTCCAAGGTTCCTCACAGCGTTACTGGAGGCCAAGGTAATGCCATCTAGAGTAAGAATCTGGTTAAATACCATATTTCTTTACCATAAGTTTGGGTGTCATCCTCGACAGTGCTTTATCTTTCAATTCACACATTAATAATGTTACTCGGTCTGCATATTTTCCAATTGCGCAACATTAATCGTCTCCGTCCTTTTCTCACCCCACATGCCACTGCCATTCTTGTCCTCAGCCTTGTTACTTCCCGGATTGATTATTGTGACTCACTTCTCTTTGGTCTTACTCAAAAATCCACCAACAAGCTCCAACGCGTCCAGAACTCTGCTGCCCGTATCATCACCAGGACCCCTTCTGTCCACCACATCACTCCTGCCTTGCAGCAGCTTCATTGGCTCCCGGTCAAATATCGCATCAATTTCAAAATACTCTTGTACACATTTAAGACTATTCATCATCTCTCTCCTCCATATCTCTCTGACCTGGTTAAGATCGCCGCCCCATCTCATTGCCTCAGATCTTCTTCTTCCCTTTCACTCTCCGTCCCTTCCCCCCGTCTTGCAACCATGGGGAGCAGGGCTTTCAGCTGCTCTGCTCCACGACTCTGGAATTCCCGACCTCCTGATTTAAGAAACATCTCTTCCTTCTCTCTCTTTAAGTCCAAACTCAAAACCCACTTGTACAAATAGTTTACCCACATAACCTCTCCACTCTGCTCTTTTATTAGTTTATGTCTTATGCTTTCATGATTCTGTAAACTGCTTGCTTTTATTCTACTATGTACAGTGACCTTGAGTGTTTTGAAAGGCGTTTTCAAATAAAATGTATTATTATTATTATTATTAGATACCATATTTCTAAGCTTTTCAGGGCCGAGTACAATAACCTCAGTTTGATCTGAATGAAGAAGCAGAAAGTTAGCGGCCATCCAGGTCTTTATGTCTTTAAGACATTCCTGCAGTTTAACTCATTGGTGTGTGTTATCTGGCTTCATGGACAGATAGAGCTGGGTGTCATCTGCATAGCAGTGTAAATGTATGCTATGTCTTCTAATGATGCTGCCTAAGGGAAGCATGTATAATGTAAACAGAATTGGTCCTAGCACTGAACCCTGTGGAACTCCATAATTAACCTCAGTGTGTGAAGAGGACTCTCCATTTACATGCACAAACTGGAGTCTATTAGATAGATATGATACAAACCACTGCAGCACAGTACCTGCAGTAAAGCTGTGTCTGTGCTGTGATGAGCTCTGAAACCTGACTGAAACTCTTCAAATAAACCATTCCTCTGCAGATGATCTGTTAGCTGTTTGACAACTACTCTTTCAAGAATGTTTGATATGAAAGGAAAGTTGGAGATTGGCCTATAATTAGCTAAAACTGCTGGGCCTAGAGATGGTTTTTCAAGTAACAGTTTAACTACTACGTTTACCCTTAGCCAGCAGTTTTAAATTTCCTTCAATGTCGCCTGCTCTGGCCCCTGGAAGACAATTGACTATGGTTGCTGGTGTCTCTAGCTTCACATGTCTGAGAACAGAATCACCAATTACCAGAGTTTGACCACCGGCGGGTGTGTCGCCGAGTGGGGAAAAACGGTTAGACACATGAACAGGTTGGTGGTGTACCTGGGGCTTCTGTTTAAGAGCTCAGCACCTGTTATCTCAATCTCTACCCCATCTCGGCCCATTATCTTGGATACTTTCTCTCCTGTTTCACTATCTGAGCTGGTAAAATTAGTGAATTCAGTGAAAGCATCCTCCTGTTCACTTGACATTGTACCTGCATCATTTTTCAAAATGTCTTCCAGTTTATTGGCCCATGTGTGCTCACTTTAATCAACTCTTCACTGGCGTCTGGTATAGTTCCGGTTTATTTTAAAAAACGCTGCAATTCTCCCACTTTAAAAAAAAACCTCAGCTAGACCCCTCTCTTTGGAGCAGCTACAGACCTATCTCTAAGTTACCGTTAATCGCTAAGCTTCTAGAAAAGGTTGTGGCTAAGCAACTTATGGCAGCTCTAGATAAACATGGCATTTACGATAAGTTTCAGTCCGGTTTTCGTCGATTTCACTCCACGGAGACAGCCCTTCTTAGGGTCTCAAGCGATATCTTGATGAATAATGATGCAGGAAAATGCTCTGTTCTACTCGTGTTGGACCTCACATCGGCTTTCGACACAGTTGACCATCACATCCTCATTGAAAGGCTGAAAAATTGGGTTGGTGTATCTGGAACTGCATTAGAGTGGTTCTCCTCTTATCTCCATCACCGATCCTTTTCTGTGGCAGTCTCCGATTTTAGGTCATCCTCTACCTCCCTTACTTATGGTGTCCCTCAGGGGTCAGTTTTGGGGGCTTTATTGTTTTTAATACATCTTCTCCCCCTCCAGAATATAATGGGCTCTTTTGAGGACATTTCTTATCACTGTTACGCTGATGACATTCAGTTGTACGTTTCTTTTATGCCCGAGGATTTATCTAAGCTTTAGCATCTGAATGATTGCTTAGATTCGATCAAACGTTGGATGGCTGCAAATTTTCTCCAACTCAACGAGGTGAAAACCGAAGTCCTCGTATGCGCCCCTGATAGGTTTCTATCGCAGATAGTGAAAGCCCTCGGTCCTCTCTCACTCTGTGTTAAATCCTCTATCAGGAATTTGACTCGAGTCTCACATTGGATGGGCATGTGAAATCTCTGGTTCGGTCTTGTTTTTATCGTTTAAGAAATGTGGCTAAGCTAAGCCCGGTTTTATCTCGCTCTGAACTGGAGATTGCTATAGATGCATTTATTTCGTCACGCTTGGATTATTGTAATCCACTGTTTATGTGTCTAAGCAAAGATTCTCTGGATCGTCTGCAGGTTGTGCAAAACACTGCAGCTAGGCTTTTGACAAAATCCTCCAAGTACTCACATGTGACACCGTTGTTATCTCAGTTACACTGGCTTCCTGTTAAATTTAGAGTCAATTTTAAGATCCTGGTCTTGACCTACAGAGCTGTGCACGGACTGGCACCAGCCTACATCTTTGATCTGCTACAGCCCTATGTCCCTAGCAGGTCTTTGAGGTCATCTGATCAGGGCTTACTTGCTTTAAAAACACTAAGAGGAGGACTAAGGGTGACAGAGCTTTTGCCGCTGTGGCCCCGAGACTGTGGAACTCTCTCCCCCAACATTAAGAACTGTGGACTCAGCAGCTGTTTTTAAAAAACAACTCAAAACTCACCTTTTTAAAACTACTTTTGGTTAATTTTTTGCCTGTTTTATTTTCTCTTTTTAAATCTTTTTATGACTTGTAATCTTATGTGCAGCACTTTGTGATTCTATCTCGAAAGGTGCTATATAAATAAAAAATTATTTATTTATTTAAGACTATGCTTACTCCTCACCGTCACTCAGCCGTCCTGTTTCCCCGGCTGCCCGGGGCAGTCTCCCAGGGGACAGCTAGTGGGGCCTACGCTATCTTCGGCTGCACCGGCTACAGGGGCCTTGCTAGCTACAGATTTTTCAAGGGTTCTAAGCCGAGTCTCCATTTCAGTAATCCTGGCCTCCAGAGCTGTAAATAGGCTACATTTATTACAAGTATCATTACTGCTAAAGGAGGCCAAGGAGTAACTAAACATCTGACACAATGAGCAGGAAAGTGCAGGAGGGACAGGTGAAGAGGCCATGCTGCTAACGAGTTGGCTACGAGCTAAGCTAAGCTAGTGAAACCCTAAAGCAACCGTAAGTGAATATAAACAGTGTTGGGGAGTAATGGAATACATGTAACACTGTTCCGCATTTAAAATACAAATATGAGTACCGTAATTGTTGGGCTATAAGCCGCTACTTTTTGCACGAGCTTTGAACCCTGCGGCTTTTAGTCAGGTGCGGCTTTTCTATGGATTGTCCATGATTTTTGTGATATCGTAAGACGATTTGTTTTGTTTGTTCCGCTGTTGTACGGCACTACGTTGCCTGGCGGAAGGATTGGGGTTCAAGAGTGGTATGTTGGTCACATGTCCATCCGCCAGGCAACATAGTGCCATACAAGTAGCGCGAAAAACAAACTTCAAAGTAGCGCTACGCGTTCAGCGGGAGTCGTGGATGACCAGCGGCGATAAACTTGCGAAAAGCAAGTTATGCTCAACTCCACCGGTGGATTCTGACAGCGTGGAAAAGTGTGAAAACATCCACGATCACCAACGGATTTCGAAGGGCTGGACTGCTGCATGATGGAGAGGAGGACACCGCCACGGCCCTTCTGAGGGTGTTCGACTCTGACAACGAGGATTTCTTTTGTTTTGAAAGTGACAACGAAGGAGAGAAGCGGAGAGTGGATGACGAAGCCATCCTGAGCCTGTTCGTTTCCGACACTGGAGGAGAGGACTTTGGTGTTTTTAGTGCGCAGGAAGAAGAGAAAGATGGTGGTGAATGACTGACTTTTCTTCTTGTTAAAGCCGTGTCACTGCACCTGAGCCTAAAAGGTAGTCCGAATCTATTTTTCTGGTGTGCTGTAGGTTATTGTTATGTACTACATGTGCAAATATGTACCCATAACTTGTTTTTCAAAATATTAATAAAAGGGGTGTGTCTCCAAACAGCCATCTCTTTCCTGACAATTCGCTTTGTGCATATTCTCTTACATATGATAAGTCAACATTGAAATACCTGCGGCTTTTGGTCAGGTGCGGCTAATGTATGTACAAAACAGGATTTTCCCCTGATTTTAGCTTGTGCGGCTAATATTCAGGTGCGCTTTGTAGTCCGGGAAATACGGTAATTGTATTCCATTACAGTTACCGTTTAAAAAGGTGGTATTCAGAATACAGTTACTTTGTTGAAATAAAGGGATTACACAGCGGTCTTTTCCTGTTTCATATGTTCAGCTATGCACCCTCTGTATATCTCGCTAGCAAAGTTGACCCAGACAAAAGTAAAGCTAGTTTTCAGCTACGAGCCCGACATGAACCCGACGTATTAGTCAGAGGTCCCTTTACTACGGTTCGGAGCCGCGGACCTGTTTTATATACGCGCCGAATAGTTTTCTGCACGAGATCGCTGCAAAAAGTGCAGCCTTACCTAATGTCCACCTACTGTTACTCATTGTGTGGATGCTTTAAGCATCCACACTATTGAGTTCCTGTTTCTCTTTATTCTATATTATTATTATTGTGTGGATGCTTTAAGCATCCACACTATTGAGTTCCTGTTTCTCTTTATTCTTTATTATTGTGTGGATGCTTAAGCATCCACACTATAGAGTTCCTGTTTCTCTTTATTCTTTATTATTGTGTGGATGCTTTAAGCATCCACACTATTGAGTTCCTCTTGGGACTTCCGTACACTTTTTGGCACTTAACTACTTCCGCAATTTTCAGCCGATTTTCACCGTTCAAATTTTAAACTATTCTGCTATTTCTGCTAATGTGTGCTATGTCTTTTGGTATTTTTCACTATTATACTTTTTAAAATATTAAGCTTAATTTGTCCCATTGAAATGAATGGGAAACTTCTGCAATTCTGCTAAAATTTGCTTGTTTCTGAAACTTAACTACTTCCTCATATTTTCACGTAGAACAAGCATTCAAACTTTAAAATGTTCACAAATTATTGGGCTATTCATGTGTGATTCAGCTTTTTCAAATCTTTTACCGTTTTACTTTTATGCCTCTTAAAGTTTTGAGTTGCACAATTGTGATTTTTCACAAAATACATGCGTTGTTATGGTTGCTATGCTCTTGGCTTCCAGTGTGCCACTGAAGCTTTTGCAGTCTTCTCTTCATGTCCGAACAACTGTTTGCTACTTGCTCAATTTTCACTCAACTTCCACAAATTATACATCAAAACGTAGGTATTTTTGCTGGCTTTCAGGAAATGTCACTATCATTGTTGTGGGATTTATAGAATTTTGGCAAATCTCCTCAGACCAACACAAACTCTCAAAACTCTGCATAGAAAGTCAATGGAGAGCTTGTTCAAAATCATCGCTGGATTTCTGTAATGAGAGGCATATTTGAATCGTCATATCTCCTTAACGAAGCGACTTTAAGACATGAGGCTTGTCCCGGTATATCTTCAGACACTCCTGACGCTCACAATTCAAGAATTTCTTTCTCACCTATTACCGTTCTGAAATGAGTTGGACTTGTTTGAGGGTAGGAAATTCGTCCGTCGCACAGATTTCTTCAGATTTCAAACTCTGGAAATGAACCACTTTTTTCTCTCGTCATAACTTTTTGTTGGATTTCCACAGAGACCTGAAAATTTCCATGACTGTTCACCAAAGCCTGCTGTCTCTTACGGTGAAAGAATGATATCAATGCTCCAAATAGATTTCGAGTTACAAAGCGTTGTTTGAGGGCAAGTCAAGGCAGTTTTTGCTTCACTCTACTCAGTTATGGTGCATTACAAGTCAAATATCTTTAATAATTCATATTTTAATGATAAATTGTTAACACTGGAAGATTCCCCCATCTCTTCTGAACAAAACGGTGTAAGAATGACCGCTCTAGCCCCTACGGTTAGGAAATTATGGTCATTTGTTTGAGGGGAGTCGTCACTATGAGAAATAGACTGCAATAATCCTGTGCCTCTCTGTGCTGCCTGTGTAAACAGATGCACCTGTTTTGGCGGGAAAACGTAAACAGCCACTCTGATTGGTGGATTCAAATTCAGCAGCTCCCAGGCTGACCTAGAAACTTACTTCTCTCTCCCTGTGTGTGTGTGCGTGTGCGTGTGTGTGTGTGCGTGTGCGTGTGAGAGAGAGAGAGAGAAAGGCTTTTAATGGGATGATCTCATTCTAAGATTCAAATTCAATATATTTAGACTGGTTGACTGAATTGGATCTTGTGTGTGTGTCTCTCTGTGCATGTGTGTTTCCTTCTGTGTACATATTTCTGATTGTGTGGCTGTTATATTTTTTTTTTGCTGATTTTTTTCATTTAACAAGTATATTTGAGGGACTCTCAGCATGTTCAGCATTTTTTCAGCTGTCCATTTTGCTTTTCCAATTTTTCTGTTTAACTTATTACTATTGTGCTAAATCAAACTATTTCTGCTATTTTATAAGATTTGTGCTTAATATACTATTTCTGCTTTTAATAGGATTTGTGCTTAATATAGTATTTCTGCTAAATGTAGTATTTATGCTTAATCATACTATTTCTATATATTTCTGCCAGGCAGCCAATCCTCTGTGCGAACTCAGACACATATCACATATCAGGGCCTGCACGGCTTCCCAGCCAGCCAATCATGTCTGAGGTCTTCCGTTTCCTCTCTCGTCATATCTCAGCGACGGTTGTACAAAGAGCAATGAAAATTGCAGTCAAAGTACACCAAAGTCCGCTGATTCACCCAGCACAAGAAATATGCCTCTAGTCCACCTAGTTTTTGAGTTACACAACGTTTTGTAACTCCAAAAAACTGCGTTTTTCGCCTCTCACCGCGATCTAATTCTGACTCCTCATCACCCTGTTTTTCAAGACGGCTCCTCTCTTTCCCAGTGGCGCAGTTGGTAATGACACGGGTCTGCAAGCCAAAGATCGTGGGTTCGATTCCACCTTGGTCAACATGTTTTTTTCCCTACAAATTAATACACTGTCACAGACCAGTAATTCATATTCATCATTTATTACAATTCTGCAAACTGTTATGATTTTACCAGCTTTTCTAATATGGACCTCACATTCTTAACACTCCATGGCACAAATACTTTTCCCTTTAGGCTCTGTGTATGTGTGTGTGTATCAATATTTCTCCCATTTTAAAGTATTACTCCTCTATAATTGTATTTCTGTTAAATCAAAGTACTTTTACTACATCTTAGTACTTCTGCTCAATCATAGTATTTCTGCTAAATCATAGTATTTCTGCTACTTTTTGGTACTTGTGCTAAATACAGTATTTCTGCTAAATCATACTATTTCTACTATATTATATTTTTCTTTCTAAATATAGCATTTCTGCTATATAATTGTATTTATGCTATGTTATAATATTTGTGCTAAACCAGAGTATTTGTGCTAAAACATAGTATTAATTTAAAATTACAATATTCATAGTTCATCACAGTGTCTCTGGTAAATCACAATATTTCTGCTAAGTTCTGCTATGCTATTGTATTTCTGCCAAGTATTATGTTTCCTCTAAGATATTGCAGTTCTGCTAAGTTATTACATTTTAGCAAACTTCTTTTGCTTCTGCAAAGTTTTTACAATTTCTGCAACTTTTCAGCTTTTTCAGCTAGTTTTTGCAGACAGCTTCAGCTTAAAGCATCCACACTGCATTTTCGCAGGAAATGCAAATTTTTCTAGTTATTATTATTGTGTGGATGCTTTAAGCATCCACACTATTGAGTTCCTGTTTCTCTTTATTCTTTATTATTATTCTTCAAGTTGCTCGTTTTTCGTCCGCTAACTACTTCCACAATTTTTGTGCTATTTTCACCGTTCAAATTTTAAACTATTCTGCTATTTCTGCTAATGTGTGCTATGACTTTTGGTATTTTCTGCTATTATACTTTTTAAAATATTAAGCTTTTTTCCTTTAATTTGTCCCATTGAAATGAATGGGAAACTTCTGCAAACTTCTGCAATTCTGCTAAATTTTGCTTGTTTTTGAAACTTAACTACTTCCTCATACTTTCGCCTAGAAAAACCATTCAAACTTTAAAATGTTCACAAATTATTGGGCTATTCATGTATGATTCAGCTTTTTCAAATCTTTTACCGTTTTACTTTTATGCCTCTTAAAGTTTTCAGTTGCAAAATTGTGATTTTTCACAAAATACATGCGTTGTTATGGTTGCTATGCTCTTGGCTTCCAGTGTGACACTGAAGCTTTTGCAGTCTTCTCTTCATGTCCGAACAACTTCTTGCTACTTGCTCATTTTTCACTCAACTTCCACAAATTATACATCAAAACGTAGGTATTTTTGCTGGCTTTCAGAACATGTCACTATCATTGTTGTGGGATTTATAGAATTTTGGCAAATCTCCTCAGACCAACACAAGGTCTCAAAACTCTCCATATAAAGTCAATGGAGAGCTTGTTCAAAATCACCGCTGCATTTCTGTAATGAGAGGCATATTCGAATCGTCATATCTCCTTAACAAAGCGACTTTAAGACATGAGGCTTGTCCCGGTATATCTTCAGACACTCCTGACGCTCACAATTCAAGAATTTCTTTCTCACCTATTACCGTTCTGAAATGAGTTGGACTTGTTTGAGGGTAGGAAATTCGTCCTTCGCTCAGATTTCTTCAGATTTCAAACTGTGGAAATGAACCACTTTTTTCTCTCGTCATAACTTTTTGTTGGATTTCCACAGAGACCTGAAAATTTCCATGACTGTTCACCAACGCCTGCTGTCTCTTACGGTGAAAGAATGATATCGATACTCCAAATAGATTTAGAGTTACAAAGCGTTGTTTGAGGGCAAGTCAAGGCAGTTTTTGCTTCGCTCTACTCAGTTATGGTGCATTACAAGTCAAATATCTTTAATAATTCATATTTTAATGATAAATTGTCAACACTGGAAGATTCCCCCATCTCTTCTGAACAAAACGGTGTAAGAATGACCGCTCTAGCCCCTACGGTTAGGAAATTATAGTCATTTGTTTGAGGGGAGTCCTCACTATGAGAAATAGACTGTAAAAATCCTGTGTCTCTCTGTGTGCTGTAGGCACCAGTTTTGGCGGGAAAAAGTACACAGCCTCTCTGATTGGTGGATTCAAATTCAGCAGCTCTCTCCCTCTGTGTGTGTGTGTGTGTGTGTGTGTGTGTGTGTGTGTGTGTGTGTGTGTGTGTTTAGTGGGAGAGAGAGGACCCTGCCCTTATTTGGCAGCATGTCATTGTAGGATTTAAATTGAATATAGTTAGACTGGTTGACTGGATTAGAGCCTGTGTTTGTGTGTCCCTCTGTGCATTTGTGTTTCAATATGCCTCCATATTTGTAATTTTGTAAGTTATTACTATTCTGCTAAATCATAGTATTTCTGCTTTTCATAAGATTTGTGCCTAATATAGTATTTCTGCTAAATTATAGTATTTATTCTTTTTATAGGATTTGTGCCTAACATAGTATTTCTGCTAAATTATAGTATTTCTGCTTTTTATACTATTTGTGCCTAATATAGTATTTCTGCTTTTTATAGGATTTGTGCCTAATATAGTATTTCTGCTTTTTATAGGATTTGTACCTAATATAGTATTTCTGCTTTTTATAGGATTTGTGCTTAATATAGTATTTCTGCTAAATGTAGTATTTATGCTTAATCATACTATTTCTATATATTTCTGCCAGGTCCCCAGGCAGCCAATCCTCTGTGAGAACTCAGACATTCAAATACACAGAACAGGGCCTGCTTCCCAGCCAGCCAATCATATCTGAGGTCTTCCGTTTCCTCTCTCGTCATATCTCAGCGACGGTTGTAGAAAGAGCAATGAAAATCACAGTCAAAGTACACCAAAGTCCGCTGATTCAGCCAGTAGAAGAATTATGCTTCTAGTCCACCTAGTTTTTGAGTTACACAACGTTTTGTAACTCCAAAAAACGGCGTTTTTCGCCTCTCACCGCGATCTAATTCTGACTGCTCATCACCCTGTTTTTCCAAGAAGCTCCTCTCTTTCCCAGTTTCGCAGTTGGTAATGACACGGGTCTGCAAGCCAAAGATCGTGGGTTCGATTCCACCTTGGTCAACATGTTTTTTTTCCCTACAAATTAATACACTGTCACAGACCAGTAGTTCATATTCAGCATTTATTACAATTATGCAAACTTTTATGATTTTACCACCTTTTCTAATATGGACCTCACATTCTTGTTAACACTCCATGGTACAAATTCTCTTCCCTTTAGGCTCTGTGTATGTGTGTGTGTATCAATATTTCTCCCATTTTAAAGTATTACTCCTCCATAATTGTATTTCTGTTAAATCAAAGTACTTTTACTACATCTTAGTACTTCTGCTCAATCATAGTATTTCTGCTAAATCATTGTTATTATGCTATATTGTAGTATTTCTGCTCAATCATACTATTTCTACTATATTATATTTTTCTTTCTAAATATAGCATTTCTGCTATATAATTGTATTTCTGCTATGTTATAATATTTGTGCTAAACCAGAGTATTTGTGCTGTATCATAGTATTTCTGCCAAATTATAATATTTGTGCTAAAACATAGTCTTAATTTAAAATTACAATATTCATAGTTCATCACAGTGTCTCTGGTAAATCACAGTATTTCTGCTATGTTGTACTATTTTTCTAAATCATAGTGTTTCTGTAATGCTTAAGTATTTTTGTCTAAATATATTCTTTCTGTTATCTTATACTATTTCTCCTAAATTCTTGTATTTTTGAGAAGTTATGTTTCTGGTAAGTTACAATATTTCTGCTAAGTTCTGCTATGCTATTGTATTTCTGCCAAGTATTATGTTTCCTCTAAGATATTGCAGTTCTGCTAAGTTATTCCATTTTAGCAAAGTTCCTTTGCTTCTGCAAAGTTTTTACAATTTCTGCAACTTTTCAGCTTTTTCAGCTACTTTTTGCATACAGCTTCAGCTTTAAAGCATCCACACTGCATTTTCGCAGGAAATGCAAATTTTTCTAGTTGTGTGGATGCTTTAAGCATCCACACTATTGAGTTCCTGTTTCTCTTTATTCTTTATACTTTATTATTCCAGTTGCTTCCGTACACTTTTTGGCACTTAACTACTTCCACAATTTTCAGCCGATTTTCACCGTTCAAATTTTAAACTATTCTGCTATTTCTGCTAATGATCGCTATGACTTTTGCTATTTTTTGCTATTATACTTTTTAAAATATTCCACTTTTTTCCTTTAATTTGTCCCATTGAAATGAATGGGAAACTTCCAAAATTCTGCTAAATTTTGCTTGTTTTTGAAACTTAACTACTTCCTCATACTTTCACCTAGAACAACCATTCAAACTTTAAAATGTTCACAAATTATTGGGCTATTCATGTATGATTCAGCTTTTTCAAATCTTTTACCATTTTACTTTTATGCCTCTTAAAGTTTTGAGTTGCACAATTGTGATTTTTCACAAAATACATGCGTTGTTATGGTTGCTATGCTCTTGGCTTCCAGTGTGTCACTGAAGGTTTTGCAATTTTCACTTCATGTCCGAACAACTTCTTGCTACTTGCTCAATTTTCACTCAACTTCCACAAATTATACATCAAAACGTAGGTATTTTTGCTGGCTTTCAGAAAATGTCACTATCATTGTTGTGGGATTTATAGAATTTTGGCAAATCTCCTCAGACCAACACAAGGTCAGAAAACTCTCCATACAAAGTCAATGGAGAGCTTGTTCAAAATCATCGCTGGCTTTCTGTAATGAGAGGCATATTCGAATCGTCATATCTCCTTAACGAAGCAAAGTTAAGACATGAGGCTTGTCCCCGAATATCTTCAGACACCCCTGACGCTCACAATTCAAGAATTTCTTTCTCACCTATTACCGTTCTGAAATGAGTTGGACTTGTTTGAGGGTAGGAAATTCGTCCTTCGCTCAGATTTCTTCAGATTTCAAACTGTGGAAATGAACCACTTTTTTCTCTCGTCATAACTTTTTGTTGGATTTCCACAGAGACCTGAAAATTTCCATGATTGTTCACCAAAGCCTGCTGTCTCTTACGGTGAAAGAATGATATCGATACTCCAAATAGATTTAGAGTTACAAAGCGTTGTTTGAGGGCAAGTCAAGGCAGTTTTTGCTTCGCTCTACTCAGTTATGGTGCATTACAAGTCAAATATCTTTAATAATTCATATTTTAATGATAAATTGTAAACACTGGAAGATTCCCCCATCTCTTCTGAACAAAACGGTGTAAGAATGACCGCTCTAGCCCCTACGGTTTGGAAATTATGGTCATTTGTTTGAGGGGAGTCGTCACTATGAGAAATAGGCTGCAATAATCCTGTGCCTCTCTGTGCTGCGTGTGTAAAAAGAGGCACATGTTTTGGCGGGAAAAAGTACACAGGCTCTCTGATTGGTGGATTCAAATTCAGCAGCTCCCAGGCTGACCTAGAAACTTACTTCTCTCTCCCTGTGCATTTTTTTGCTGATTTTTTCATTTAACAAGTATATTTGAGGGACCCTCAGCATGTTCAGCATTTTTTCAGCTGTCCATTTTGCTTTTCCAATTTTTCTGTTTAACTTATTACTATTGTGCTAAATCATACTGTTTCTGCTATTTTATAAGATTTGTGCTTAATATAGTATTTCTGCTTTTTATAGGATTTGTGCTTAATATAGTATTTCTGCTTTTTATAGAATTTGTGCTTAATATAGTATTTCTGCTTTTTATAGAATTTGTGCTTAATATGGTATTTCTGCTTTTTATAGGATTTGTGCTTAATATAGTATTTCTGCTAAATTATAGTATTTCTGCTTTTTATAGTATTTGTGCTAAAACATAGTATTTCTACTAAATGTAGTATTTATGCTTAATCATAGTATTTCTATATATTTCTGCCAGGTCCCCAGGCAGCCAATCCTCTGTGAGGACTGAGAAATTCAAATTTTCAAATCAGGGCCTGCACGGCTTCCCAGCCAATCATATATGTGTCCTGAGGCATTCAAATTTGCATATTGGGGCCTTCATGGCTTCTAAGCCAGCCAATCATATCTGAGGGCTGAGGAATTCAAATCCACAAATCAGGGCCTGCACAGCTTCCCAGCCAGCCAATCATGTATGTGGGCTCCAGGTATTCAAATTTGCATATTGGGGAATTCGTGGCTTCTAAGTCAACAAGTCATCCATGTCATATATCTCTAAAAATTCATATTTTAATGATAAATTGTCAACACTTGAAGATTCCCCCATCTCTTCTGAACAAAACGGTGTAAGAATGACCGCTCTAGCCCCTATGGTTAGGAAATTATGGTCATTTGTTTGAGGGGAATCCTCACTATGTGAAATAAACTGAAAGAAGCAGGTCTATGTCTCTGTGCTGCGTGTGTAAAACAGATGCACCTGTTTTGGCGGGAAAACGTAAACAGCCTCTCTGATTGGTGGATTCAAATTCAGCAGCTCCCAGGCTGACCTAGAAACTTAGTCCTCTCTCCCTGTGTGTGTGTGTGTGTGTGTTTAGTGGGAGAGAGAGGACCCTGCCCTTATTTGGCAGCATGTCATTGTAGGATTTAAATTGAACATAGTTAGACTGGTTGACTGGATTAGAGCCTGTGTTTGTGTGTCCCTCTGTGCATTTGTGTTTCAATAAGTTATTACTATTCTGCTAAATCATAGTATTTCTGGTACTTTTCGGTACTTGTGCTAAATACAGTATTTCTGCTAAATCATACTATTTCTGCTTTTCATAGGATTTATGCCTAATATAGTATTTCTGCTAAATTATAGTATTTCTGCTTTTTATAGGATTTGTGCCTAACATAGTATTTCTGCTAAATTATAGTATTTCTGCTTTTTATAGGATTTGTGCCTAACATAGTATTTCTGCTAAATTATAGTATTTCTGCTTTTTATACTATTTGTTCTAAATTATAGTATTCCTGCTTTTTATAGGATTTGTGCTTAATATAGTATTTCTGCTAAATTATAGTTTTTCTTCTTTTTATAGTATTTGTGCTAAAACATAGTATTTCTACTAAATGTAGTATTTATGCTTAATAATAGTATTTCTATATATTTCTGCCAGGTCCCCAGGCAGCCAATCCTCTGTGAGGACTGAGACATTCAAATTTTCAAATCAGGGCCTGCACAGTTTCCCAGCCAATCAAATAAGTGTCCTGAGGCATTCAAATTTGCATATTGGGGCCTTCGTGGCTTCTAAGCCAGCCAATCATATCTGAGGGCTGAGGAATTCAAATCCACAAATCAGGGCCTGCACGGCTTCCCAGCCAGCCAATCATATATGTGGTCTCAGGCATTCATATTTGCATATTGGGGAATTCGTGGCTTCTAAGTCAACAAGTCATCCATGTCATATATCTCTAAAAATTCATATTTTAATATTAAATTGTCAACACTTGAAGATTCCCCCATCTCTTCTGAACAAAACGGTGTAAGAATGACCGTTCTAGCCCCTACGGTTAGGAAATTACGGTCATTTGTTTGAGGGGAGTCGTCACTATGAGAAATAGACTGCAAAAATCCTGTGTCTCTCTGTGCTGCTGCGTGTGTAAACAGATGCACCTGTTTTGGTGGGGAAAAGTGCACAGCCTCTCTGATTGGTGGATTCAAATTCACCAGCTCCCAGGCTGACCTAGAAACTTACTTCTCTCTCCCTGTGTGTGTGTGTGTGTGTGTGTGTGTGTGTGTGTGTGTGTGTGTGTGTGTGTGTGTGTGACAGAGAGAGAGAGAGAGAGAGAGAGAGAGAAAGGCTTTTAATGGGATGATCTCATTCTAAGATTTAAATTCAATATATTTAGACTGGTTGACTGAATTGGATCTTGTGTGTGGGTCTCTCTGTGCATGTGTGTTTCCTCATGTGTACATATTTGTGATTGTGTGGCTGTAATAAATTTTTTTGCAGATTTTTGTCATTTAACAAGTATATTTGAGGGACCCTCAGCATGTTCAGCATTTTTTCAGCTGTCCATTTTGCTTTTCCAATTTTTCTGTTTAACTTATTACTATTGTGCTAAATCATACTGTTTCTGCTATTTTATAAGATTTGTGCTTAATATAGTATTTCTGCTAAATGTAGTATTTATGCTTAATCATACTATTTCTGCTTTTCATAGTATTTGTGCTTAATATAGTATTTCTGCTAAATTTAGTATTTCTGATTAATTATAGTTTTTCTACTAAATCATAGTACAGTATTTCTGCTTTTTATGGGATTTGTGCTAAAACAAAGTATTTCTACTAAATGTAGTATTTGTGCTTAATCATACCATTTCTGCTTTTTATAGGATTTGTGCTTAATATAGTATTTCTGCTAAATTATAGTATTTCTGCCAAATTATAATATTTGTGCTAAAACATAGTCTCAATTTAAAATTACAATATTCATAGTTCATCACAGTGTCTCTGGTAAATCACAATATTTCTGCTCTGTTGTACTATTTTTCTAAATCATAGTGTTTCTGTAATGTTTAAGTATTTTTGGCTAAATATATTCTTTCTGTTATCTTATACTATTTCTCCTAAATTCTTGTATTTTTGAGAAGTTATCATGTTTCTGGTAAGTTACAATATTTCTGCTAAATTCTGCTATGCTATTGTATTTCTGCCAAGTATTATGTTTCCTCTAAGATATTGCAGTTCTGCTAAGTTATTCCATTTTAGCAAACTTCTTTTGCTTCTGCAAAGTTTTTACAATTTCTGCAACTTTTCAGCTTTTTCAGCTACTTTTTGCATACAGCTTCAGCTTTAAGCATCCACACTGCATTTTCGCAGGAAATGCAAATTTTTCTAGTTGTGTGGATGCTTTAAGCATCCACACTATTGAGTTCCTGTTTCTCTTTATTCTTTATTGTGTGGATGCTTTAAGCATCCACACTATTGAGTTCCTGTTTCTCTTTATTCTTTATTATTATTATTATTATTCTAGTTGCTTCCGTACACTTTTTGGCACTTAACTACTTCCACAATTTTCAGCCGATTTTCACCGTTCAAATTTTAAACTATTCTGCTATTTCTGCTAATTTACGCTACGATTTTTGCTATTTTTAACTATTATACTTTTTAAAATATTAAGCTTTTTTCCTTTAATTTGTCCCATTGAAATGAATGGGAAACTTCTGCAATTCTGCTAAAATTTGCTTGTTTTTGAAACTTAACTACTTCCTCATATTTTCACCTAGAACAACCATTCAAACTTTAAAATGTTCACAAATTATTGGGCTATTCAGGTATGATTCAGCTTTTTCAAATGTTTTACTGTTTTACTTTTATGCCTCTTAAAGTTTTGAGTTGCAAAATTGTGATTTTTCACAAAATACATGCGTTGTTATGGTTGCTATGCTCTTGGCTTCCAGTGTGCCACTGAAGGTTTTGCAATTTTCACTTCATGTCCGAACAACTTCTTGCTACTTGCTCAATTTTCACTCAACTTCCACAAATTATACATCAAAACGTAGGTATTTTTGCTGGCTTTCAGAAAATGTCACTATCATTGTTGTGGGATTTATAGAATTTTTGCAAATCTCCTCAGACCAACACAAGGTCTCAAAACTCTCCATATAAAGTCAATGGAGAGCTTGTTCAAAATCATCGCTGGATTTCTGTAATGAGAGGCATATTCGAATCGTCATATCTCCTTAACGAAGCGACTTTAAGACATGAGGCTTGTCCCCGAATATCTTCAGACACCCCTGACGCTCACAATTCAAGAATTTCTTTCTCACCTATTACCGTTCTGAAATGAGTTGGACTTGTTTGAGGGTAGGAAATTCGTCCTTCGCTCAGATTTCTTCAGATTTAAAACTCTGGAAATGAACCACTTTTTTCTCTCGTCATAATTTTTTTTTGGATTTCCACAGAGACTTGAAAATTTCCATGACTGTTCACCAAAGCCTGCTGTCTCTTACGGTGAAAGAATGATATCGATACTCCAAATAGATTTCGAGTTACAAAGCGTTGTTTGAGGGCAAGTCAAGGCAGTTTTTGCTTCGCTCTACTCAGTTATGGTGCATTAGAAGTCAAATATCTTTAATAATTCATATTTTAATGATAAATTGTAAACACTGGAAGATTCCCCCATCTCTTCTGAACAAAACGGTGTAAGAATGACCGCTCTAGCCCCTACGGTTTGGAAATTATGGTCATTTGTTTGAGGGGAGTCCTCACTATGAGAAATAGGCTGCAATAATCCTGTGCCTCTCTGTGCTGCGTGTGTAAAAAGAGGCACATGTTTTGGCGGGAAAAAGTACACAGGCTCTCTGATTGGTGGATTCAAATTCAGCAGCTCCCAGGCTGACCTAGAAACTTACTTCTCTCTCCCTGTGCATTTTTTTGCTGATTTTTTCATTTAACAAGTATATTTGAGGGACCCTCAGCATGTTCAGCATTTTTTCAGCTGTCCATTTTGCTTTTCCAATTTTTCTGTTTAATTGATTACTATTGTGCTAAATCATACTATTTCTGCTATTTTATAAGATTTGTGCCTAATATAGTATTTCTGCTAAATTACAGTATTTCTGCTTTTTATACTATTTGTGCTAAAACATAGTATTTCTACTAAATGTAGTATTTATGCTTAATCATAGTATTTCTATATATTTCTATATATTTCTGCCAGGTCCCCAGGCAGCCAATCCTCTGTGAGGACTTAGACATTCAAATTTTCAAATCAGGGCCTGCACGGTTTCCCAGCCAATCATATATGTGTCCTGAGGCATTCAAATTTGCATATTGGGGCCTTCATGGCTTCTAAGCCAGCCAATCATATCTGAGGGCTGAGGAATTCAAATCCACAAATCAGGGCCTGCACAGCTTCCCAGCCAGCCAATCATGTATGTGGGCTCCAGGTATTCAAATTTGCATATTGGGGAATTCGTGGCTTCTAAGTCAACAAGTCATCCATGTCATATATCTCTAAAAATTCATATTTTAATGATAAATTGTCAACACTTGAAGATTCCCCCATCTCTTCTGAACAAAACGGTGTAAGAATGACCGCTCTAGCCCCTATGGTTAGGAAATTATGGTCATTTGTTTGAGGGGAATCCTCACTATGTGAAATAAACTGAAAGAAGCAGGTCTATGTCTCTGTGCTGCGTGTGTAAAAAGATGCACCTGTTTTGGCGGGAAAACGTAAACAGCCTCTCTGATTGGTGGATTCAAATTCAGCAGCTCCCAGGCTGACCTAGAAACTTAGTCCTCTCTCCCTGTGTGTGTGTGTGTGTGTGTGTGTGTGTGTGTGTGTGTGTGTGTGTGTGTGTGTGTGTGTGTGTTTAGTGGGAGAGAGAGGACCCTGCCCTTATTTGACAGCATGTCATTGTAGGATTTAAATTGAACATAGTTAGACTGGTTGACTGGATTAGAGCCTGTGTTTGTGTGTCCCTCTGTGCATTTGTGTTTCAATAAGTTATTACTATTCTGCTAAATCATAGTATTTCTGGTACTTTTCGGTACTTGTGCTAAATACAGTATTTCTGCTAAATCATACTATTTCTGCTTTTCATAGGATTTGTGCTTAATATAGTATTTCTGCTAAATTATAGTTTTTCTTCTTTTTATAGTATTTGTGCTAAAACATAGTATTTCTACTTAATGTAGTATTTATGCTTAATAATAGTATTTCTATATATTTCTGCCAGGTCCCCAGGCAGCCAATCCTCTGTGAGGACTGAGACATTCAAATTTTCAAATCAGGGCCTGCACAGTTTCCCAGCCAATCAAATAAGTGTCCTGAGGCATTCAAATTTGCATATTGGGGCCTTCGTGGCTTCTAAGCCAGCCAATCATATCTGAGGGCTGAGGAATTCAAATCCACAAATCAGGGCCTGCACGGCTTCCCAGCCAGCCAATCACATATGTGGTCTCAGGCATTCAAATTTGCATATTGGGGAATTCGTGGCTTCTAAGTCAACAAGTCATCCATGTCATATATCTCTAAAAATTCATATTTTAATATTAAATTGTCAACACTTGAAGATTCCCCCATCTCTTCTGAACAAAACGGTGTAAGAATGACCGTTCTAGCCCCTACGGTTAGGAAATTACGGTCATTTGTTTGAGGGGAGTCGTCACTATGAGAAATAGACTGCAAAAATCCTGTGTCTCTCTGTGCTGCTGCGTGTGTAAACAGATGCACCTGTTTTGGTGGGGAAAAGTGCACAGCCTCTCTGATTGGTGGATTCAAATTCACCAGCTCCCAGGCTGACCTAGAAACTTACTTCTCTCTCCCTGTGTGTGTGTGTGTGTGTGTGTGTGTGTGTGTGTGTGTGTGTGTGTGTGTGTGTGTGTGTGTGTGTGACAGAGAGAGAGAGAGAGAGAAAGCCTTTTAATGGGATGATCCCATTGTAAGATTCAAATTCAATATATTTAGACTGGTTGACTGAATTGGATCTTGTGTGTGTGTCTCTCTGTGCATGTGTGTTTCCTCATGTGTACATATTTGTAATTGTGTGGCAGTCATAAATTTTTTTGCAGATTTTTGTCATTTAACAAGTATATTTGAGGGAACCTCAGCATGTTCAGCATTTTTTCAGCTGTCCATTTTGCTTTTCCAATTTTTCTGTTTAACTTATTACTATTGTGCTAAATCACACTATTTCTGCTATTTTATAAGATTTGTGCTTAATATACTATTTCTGCTTTTATAGGATTTGTGCTTAATATAGTATTTCTGCTTTTTATAAGATTTGTGCTTAATATAGTATTTCTGCTAAATGTAGTATTTATGCTTAATCATACTATTTCTGCTTTTCATAGGATTTGTGCTTAAAATAGTATTTCTGCTAAATTTAGTATTTCTGATTAATTATAGTCTTTCTACTAAATCATAGTACAGTATTTCTGCTTTTTATGGGATTTGTGCTAAAACAAAGTATTTCTACTAAATGTAGTATTTATGCTTAATCATACCATTTCTGCTTTTTATAGGATTTGTGCTTAATATAGTATTTCTGCTAAATTATAGTATTTCTGCCAAATTATAATATTTGTGCTAAAACATAGTCTTAATTTAAAATTACAATATTCATAGTTCATCACAGTGTCTCTGGTAAATCACAATATTTCTGCTCTGTTGTACTATTTTTCTAAATCATAGTGTTTCTGTAATGTTTAAGTATTTTTGGCTAAATATATTCTTTCTGTTATCTTATACTATTTCTCCTAAATTCTTGTATTTTTGAGAAGTTATCATGTTTCTGGTAAGTTACAATATTTCTGCTAAATTCTGCTATGCTATTGTATTTCTGCCAAGTATTATGTTTCCTCTAAGATATTGCAGTTCTGCTAAGTTATTCCATTTTAGCAAACTTCTTTTGCTTCTGCAAAGTTTTTACAATTTCTGCAACTTTTCAGCTTTTTCAGCTACTTTTTGCATACAGCTTCAGCTTTAAGCATCCACACTGCATTTTCGCAGGAAATGCAAATTTTTCTAGTTATTATTATTATTCTAGTTGCTTCCGTACACTTTTTGGCACTTAACTACTTCCACAATTTTCAGCCGATTTTCACCGTTCAAATTTTAAACTATTCTGCTATTTCTGCTAATTTACGCTACGATTTTTGCTATTTTTAACTATTATACTTTTTAAAATATTAAGCTTTTTTCCTTTAATTTGTCCCATTGAAATGAATGGGAAACTTCTGCAATTCTGCTAAAATTTGCTTGTTTTTGAAACTTAACTACTTCCTCATATTTTCACCTAGAACAACCATTCAAACTTTAAAATGTTCACAAATTATTGGGCTATTCAGGTATGATTCAGCTTTTTCAAATGTTTTACTGTTTTACTTTTATGCCTCTTAAAGTTTTGAGTTGCAAAATTGTGATTTTTCACAAAATACATGCGTTGTTATGGTTGCTATGCTCTTGGCTTCCAGTGTGCCACTGAAGGTTTTGCAATTTTCACTTCATGTCCGAACAACTTCTTGCTACTTGCTCAATTTTCACTCAACTTCCACAAATTATACATCAAAACGTAGGTATTTTTGCTGGCTTTCAGAAAATGTCACTATCATTGTTGTGGGATTTATAGAATTTTTGCAAATCTCCTCAGACCAACACAAGGTCTCAAAACTCTCCATATAAAGTCAATGGAGAGCTTGTTCAAAATCATCGCTGGATTTCTGTAATGAGAGGCATATTCGAATCGTCATATCTCCTTAACGAAGCGACTTTAAGACATGAGGCTTGTCCCCGAATATCTTCAGACACCCCTGACGCTCACAATTCAAGAATTTCTTTCTCACCTATTACCGTTCTGAAATGAGTTGGACTTGTTTGAGGGTAGGAAATTCGTCCTTCGCTCAGATTTCTTCAGATTTAAAACTCTGGAAATGAACCACTTTTTTCTCTCGTCATAATTTTTTTTTGGATTTCCACAGAGACCTGAAAATTTCCATGACTGTTCACCAAAGCCTGCTGTCTCTTACGGTGAAAGAATGATATCGATACTCCAAATAGATTTCGAGTTACAAAGCGTTGTTTGAGGGCAAGTCAAGGCAGTTTTTGCTTCGCTCTACTCAGTTATGGTGCATTAGAAGTCAAATATCTTTAATAATTCATATTTTAATGATAAATTGTAAACACTGGAAGATTCCCCCATCTCTTCTGAACAAAACGGTGTAAGAATGACCGCTCTAGCCCCTACGGTTTGGAAATTATGGTCATTTGTTTGAGGGGAGTCCTCACTATGAGAAATAGGCTGCAATAATCCTGTGCCTCTCTGTGCTGCGTGTGTAAAAAGAGGCACATGTTTTGGCGGGAAAAAGTACACAGGCTCTCTGATTGGTGGATTCAAATTCAGCAGCTCCCAGGCTGACCTAGAAACTTACTTCTCTCTCCCTGTGCATTTTTTTGCTGATTTTTTCATTTAACAAGTATATTTGAGGGACCCTCAGCATGTTCAGCATTTTTTCAGCTGTCCATTTTGCTTTTCCAATTTTTCTGTTTAATTGATTACTATTGTGCTAAATCATACTATTTCTGCTATTTTATAAGATTTGTGCCTAATATAGTATTTCTGCTAAATTACAGTATTTCTGCTTTTTATACTATTTGTGCTAAAACATAGTATTTCTACTAAATGTAGTATTTATGCTTAATCATAGTATTTCTATATATTTCTATATATTTCTGCCAGGTCCCCAGGCAGCCAATCCTCTGTGAGGACTTAGACATTCAAATTTTCAAATCAGGGCCTGCACGGTTTCCCAGCCAATCATATATGTGTCCTGAGGCATTCAAATTTGCATATTGGGGCCTTCATGGCTTCTAAGCCAGCCAATCATATCTGAGGCCAAGGAATTCAAATCCACAAATCAGGGCCTGCACAGCTTCCCAGCCAGCCAATCATGTATGTGGGCTCCAGGTATTCAAATTTGCATATTGGGGAATTCGTGGCTTCTAAGTCAACAAGTCATCCATGTCATATATCTCTAAAAATTCATATTTTAATGATAAATTGTCAACACTTGAAGATTCCCCCATCTCTTCTGAACAAAACGGTGTAAGAATGACCGCTCTAGCCCCTATGGTTAGGAAATTATGGTCATTTGTTTGAGGGGAATCCTCACTATGTGAAATAAACTGAAAGAAGCAGGTCTATGTCTCTGTGCTGCGTGTGTAAAAAGATGCACCTGTTTTGGCGGGAAAACGTAAACAGCCTCTCTGATTGGTGGATTCAAATTCAGCAGCTCCCAGGCTGACCTAGAAACTTAGTCCTCTCTCCCTGTGTGTGTGTGTGTGTGTGTTTAGTGGGAGAGAGAGGACCCTGCCCTTATTTGGCAGCATGTCATTGTAGGATTTAAATTGAACATAGTTAGACTGGTTGACTGGATTAGAGCCTGTGTTTGTGTGTCCCTCTGTGCATTTGTGTTTCAATAAGTTATTACTATTCTGCTAAATCATAGTATTTCTGGTACTTTTCGGTACTTGTGCTAAATACAGTATTTCTGCTAAATCATACTATTTCTGCTTTTCATAGGATTTATGCCTAATATAGTATTTCTGCTAAATTATAGTATTTCTGCTTTTTATAGGATTTGTGCCTAACATAGTATTTCTGCTAAATTATAGTATTTCTGCTTTTTATAGGATTTGTGCCTAACATAGTATTTCTGCTAAATTATAGTATTTCTGCTTTTTATACTATTTGTTCTAAATTATAGTATTCCTGCTTTTTATAGGATTTGTGCTTAATATAGTATTTCTGCTAAATTATAGTTTTTCTTCTTTTTATAGTATTTGTGCTAAAACATAGTATTTCTACTAAATGTAGTATTTATGCTTAATAATAGTATTTCTATATATTTCTGCCAGGTCCCCAGGCAGCCAATCCTCTGTGAGGACTGAGACATTCAAATTTTCAAATCAGGGCCTGCACAGTTTCCCAGCCAATCAAATAAGTGTCCTGAGGCATTCAAATTTGCATATTGGGGCCTTCGTGGCTTCTAAGCCAGCCAATCATATCTGAGGGCTGAGGAATTCAAATCCACAAATCAGGGCCTGCACGGCTTCCCAGCCAGCCAATCACATATGTGGTCTCAGGCATTCAAATTTGCATATTGGGGAATTCGTGGCTTCTAAGTCAACAAGTCATCCATGTCATATATCTCTAAAAATTCATATTTTAATATTAAATTGTCAACACTTGAAGATTCCCCCATCTCTTCTGAACAAAACGGTGTAAGAATGACCGTTCTAGCCCCTACGGTTAGGAAATTACGGTCATTTGTTTGAGGGGAGTCGTCACTATGAGAAATAGACTGCAAAAATCCTGTGTCTCTCTGTGCTGCTGCGTGTGTAAACAGATGCACCTGTTTTGGTGGGGAAAAGTGCACAGCCTCTCTGATTGGTGGATTCAAATTCACCAGCTCCCAGGCTGACCTAGAAACTTACTTCTCTCTCCCTGTGTGTGTGTGTGTGTGTGTGTGTGTGTGTGTGTGTTTGTGTGTGTGTGTGACAGAGAGAGACAGAGAGAGAAAGCCTTTTAATGGGATGATCCCATTGTAAGATTCAAATTCAATATATTTAGACTGGTTGACTGAATTGGATCTTGTGTGTGTGTCTCTCTGTGCATGTGTGTTTCCTCATGTGTACATATTTGTAATTGTGTGGCAGTCATAAATTTTTTTGCTGATTTTTGTCATTTAACAAGTATATTTGAGGGAACCTCAGCATGTTCAGCATTTTTTCAGCTGTCCATTTTGCTTTTCCAATTTTTCTGTTTAACTTATTACTATTGTGCTAAATCACACTATTTCTGCTATTTTATAAGATTTGTGCTTAATATACTATTTCTGCTTTTATAGGATTTGTGCTTAATATAGTATTTCTGCTTTTTATAAGATTTGTGCTTAATATAGTATTTCTGCTAAATGTAGTATTTATGCTTAATCATACTATTTCTGCTTTTCATAGGATTTGTGCTTAATATAGTATTTCTGCTAAATTTAGTATTTCTGATTAATTATAGTCTTTCTACTAAATCATAGTACAGTATTTCTGCTTTTTATGGGATTTGTGCTAAAACAAAGTATTTCTACTAAATGTAGTATTTATGCTTAATCATACCATTTCTGCTTTTTATAGGATTTGTGCTTAATATAGTATTTCTGCTAAATTATAGTATTTCTGCCAAATTATAATATTTGTGCTAAAACATAGTCTTAATTTAAAATTACAATATTCATAGTTCATCACAGTGTCTCTGGTAAATCACAATATTTCTGCTCTGTTGTACTATTTTTCTAAATCATAGTGTTTCTGTAATGTTTAAGTATTTTTGGCTAAATATATTCTTTCTGTTATCTTATACTATTTCTCCTAAATTCTTGTATTTTTGAGAAGTTATCATGTTTCTGGTAAGTTACAATATTTCTGCTAAATTCTGCTATGCTATTGTATTTCTGCCAAGTATTATGTTTCCTCTAAGATATTGCAGTTCTGCTAAGTTATTCCATTTTAGCAAACTTCTTTTGCTTCTGCAAAGTTTTTACAATTTCTGCAACTTTTCAGCTTTTTCAGCTACTTTTTGCATACAGCTTCAGCTTTAAGCATCCACACTGCATTTTCGCAGGAAATGCAAATTTTTCTAGTTGTGTGGATGCTTTAAGCATCCACACTATTGAGTTCCTGTTTCTCTTTATTCTTTATTATTATTATTATTATTATTATTATTCTTCAAGTTGCTCGTTTTTCGTCCTTTAACTACTTCCACAATTTTTGTGCTATTTTCACCGTTCAAATTTTAAACTATTCTGCTATTTCTGCTAATTTGCGCTATGATTTTTGCTATTTTTTGCTATTATACTTTTTAAAATATTCCACTTTTTTCCTTTAATTTGTCCCATTGAAATGAATGGAAAACTTCCAAAATTCTGCTAAATTTTGCTTGTTTTTGAAACTTAACTACTTCCTCATACTTTCGCCTAGAAAAACCATTCAAACTTTAAAATGTTCACAAATTATTGGGCTATTCATGTATGATTCAGCTTTTTCAAATCTTTTACCGTTTTACTTTTATGCCTCTTAAAGTTTTCAGTTGCAAAATTGTGATTTTTCACAAAATACATGCGTTGTTATGGTTGCTATGCTCTTGGCTTCCAGTGTGACACTGAAGCTTTTGCAGTCTTCTCTTCATGTCCGAACAACTTCTTGCTACTTGCTCATTTTTCACTCAACTTCCACAAATTATACATCAAAACGTAGGTATTTTTGCTGGCTTTCAGAACATGTCACTATCATTGTTGTGGGATTTATAGAATTTTGGCAAATCTCCTCAGACCAACACAAGGTCTCAAAACTCTCCATATAAAGTCAATGGAGAGCTTGTTCAAAATCACCGCTGCATTTCTGTAATGAGAGGCATATTCGAATCGTCATATCTCCTTAACGAAGCGACTTTAAGACATGAGGCTTGTCCCGGTATATCTTCAGACACTCCTGACGCTCACAATTCAAGAATTTCTTTCTCACCTATTACCGTTCTGAAATGAGTTGGACTTGTTTGAGGGTAGGAAATTCGTCCTTCGCTCAGATTTCTTCAGATTTCAAACTGTGGAAATGAACCACTTTTTTCTCTCGTCATAACTTTTTGTTGGATTTCCACAGAGACCTGAAAATTTCCATGATTGTTCACCAAAGCCTGCTGTCTCTTACGGTGAAAGAATGATATCGATACTCCAAATAGATTTAGAGTTACAAAGCGTTGTTTGAGGGCAAGTCAAGGCAGTTTTTGCTTCGCTCTACTCAGTTATGGTGCATTACAAGTCAAATATCTTTAATAATTCATATTTTAATGATAAATTGTCAACACTGGAAGATTCCCCCATCTCTTCTGAACAAAACGGTGTAAGAATGACCGCTCTAGCCCCTACGGTTAGGAAATTATAGTCATTTGTTTGAGGGGAGTCCTCACTATGAGAAATAGACTGTAAAAATCCTGTGTCTCTCTGTGTGCTGCAGGCACCAGTTTTGGCGGGAAAAAGTACACAGCCTCTCTGATTGGTGGATTCAAATTCAGCAGCTCTCTCCCTCTGTGTGTGTGTGTGTGTGTGTGTGTGTGTGTGTGTGTGTGTGTGTGTGTGTGTTTAGTGGGAGAGAGAGGACCCTGCCCTTATTTGGCAGCATGTCATTGTAGGATTTAAATTGAATATAGTTAGACTGGTTGACTGGATTAGAGCCTGTGTTTGTGTGTCCCTCTGTGCATTTGTGTTTCAATATGCCTCCATATTTGTAATTTTGTAAGTTATTACTATTCTGCTAAATCATAGTATTTCTGCTTTTCATAAGATTTGTGCCTAATATAGTATTTCTGCTAAATTATAGTATTTATTCTTTTTATAGGATTTGTGCCTAACATAGTATTTCTGCTAAATTATAGTATTTCTGCTTTTTATACTATTTGTGCCTAATATAGTATTTCTGCTTTGTATAGGATTTGTACCTAATATAGTATTTCTGCTTTTTATAGGATTTGTGCTTAATATAGTATTTCTGCTAAATGTAGTATTTAAGCTTAATCATACTATTTCTATATATTTCTGCCAGGTCCCCAGGCAGCCAATCCTCTGTGAGAACTCAGACATTCAAATACACAGATCAGGGCCTGCTTCCCAGCCAGCCAATCATATCTGAGGTCTTCCGTTTCCTCTCTCGTCATATCTCAGCGACGGTTGTACAAAGAGCAATGAAAATCACAGTCAAAGTACACCAAAGTCCGCTGATTCAGCCAGTAGAAGAATTATGCTTCTAGTCCACCTAGTTTTTGAGTTACACAACGTTTTGTAACTCCAAAAAACGGCGTTTTTCGCCTCTCACCGCGATCTAATTCTGACTGCTCATCACCCTGTCTTTCCAAGAAGCTCCTCTCTTTCCCAGTGGCGCAGTTGGTAATGACACGGGTCTGCAAGCCAAAGATCGTGGGTTCGATTCCACCTTGGTCAACATGTTTTTTTCCCTACAAATTAATACACTGTCACAGACCAGTAGTTCATATTCAGCATTTATTACAATTATGCAAACTTTTATGATTTTACCAGCTTTTCTAATATGGACCTCACATTCTTGTTAACACTCCATGGTACAAATTCTCTTCCCTTTAGGCTCTGTGTATGTGTGTGTGTGTATCAATATTTCTCCCATTTTAAAGTATTACTCCTCCATAATTGTATTTCTGTTAAATCAAAATACTTTTACTACATCTTAGTACTTCTGCTGAATCATAATATTTCTGCTAAATCATAGTATTTCTGCTACTTTTTGGTACTTGTACTAAATACAGTATTTCTGCTAAATCATACTATTTCTAGTATATTGTATTTTTCTTTCTAAATATAGCATTTCTGCTATATAATTGTATTTCTGCCAAGTATTATGTTTCCTCTAAGATATTGCAGTTCTGCTAAGTTATTCCATTTTAGCAAAGTTCTTTTGCTTCTGCAAAGTTTTTACAATTTCTGCAACTTTTCAGCTTTTTCAGCTACTTTTTGCATGCAGCTTCAGCTTTAAGCATCCACACTGCATTTTCGCAGGAAATGCAAATTTTTCTAGTTATTATTCTAGTTGCTTCCGTACACTTTTTGGCACTTAACTACTTCCACAATTTTCAGCCGATTTTCACCGTTCAAATTTTAAACTATTCTGCTATTTCTGCTAATTTACGCTATGATTTTTGCTATTTTTAACTATTATACTTTTTAAAATATTCCACTTTTTTCCTTTAATTTGTCCCATTGAAATGAATGGGAAACTTCTGCAATTCTGCTAAAATTTGCTTGTTTTTGAAACTTAACTACTTCCTCATATTTTCACCTAGAACAACCATTCAAACTTTAAAATGTTCATAAATTATTGGGCTATTCAGGTATGATTCAGCTTTTTGAAATCTTTTACTGTTTTACTTTTATGCCTCTTAAAGTTTTGAGTTGCAAAATTGTGATTTTTCACAAAATACATGCGTTGTTATGGTTGCTATGCTCTTGGCTTCCAGTGTGTCACTGAAGGTTTTGCAATTTTCACTTCATGTCCGAACAACTTCTTGCTACTTGCTCAATTTTCACTCAACTTCCACAAATTATACATCAAAACGTAGGTATTTTTGCTGGCTTTCAGAAAATGTCACTATCATTGTTGTGGGATTTATAGAATTTTGGCAAATCTCCTCAGACCAACACAAGGTCTCAAAACTCTCCATATAAAGTCAATGGAGAGCTTGTTCAAAATCATCGCTGGATTTCTGTAATGAGAGGCATATTCGAATCGTCATATCTCCTTAACGAAGCGACTTTAAGACATGAGGCTTGTCCCCGAATATCTTCAGACACCCCTGACGCTCACAATTCAAGAATTTCTTTCTCACCTATTACCGTTCTGAAATGAGTTGGACTTGTTTGAGGGTAGGAAATTTGTCCTTCGCTCAGATTTCTTCAGATTTCAAACTGTGGAAATGAACCACTTTTTTCTCTCGTCATAACTTTTTTTTGGATTTCCACAGAGACCTGAAAATTTCCATGACTGTTCACCAAAGCCTGCTGTCTCTTACGGTGAAAGAATGATATCGATACTCCAAATAGATTTCGAGTTACAAAGCGTTGTTTGAGGGCAAGTCAAGGCAGTTTTTGCTTCGCTCTACTCAGTTATGGTGCATTAGAAGTCAAATATCTTTAATAATTCATATTTTAATGATAAATTGTAAACACTGGAAGATTCCCCCATCTCTTCTGAACAAAACGGTGTAAGAATGACCGCTCTAGCCCCTACGGTTAGGAAATTATGGTCATTTGTTTGAGGGGAGTCCTCACTATGAGAAATAGGCTGCAATAATCCTGTGCCTCTCTGTGCTGCGTGTGTAAAAAGAGGCACATGTTTTGGCGGGAAAAAGTACACAGGCTCTCTGATTGGTGGATTCAAATTCAGCAGCTCCCAGGCTGACCTAGAAACTTACTTCTCTCTCCCTGTGCATTTTTTTGCTGATTTTTTCATTTAACAAGTATATTTGAGGGACCCTCAGCATGTGCAGCATTTTTTCAGCTGTCCATTTTGCTTTTCCAATTTTTCTGTTTAACTTATTACTATTGTGCTAAATCATACTATTTCTGCTATTTTATAAGATTTGTGCCTAATATAGTATTTCTGCTAAATTACAGTATTTCTGCTTTTTATACTATTTGTGCTAAAACATAGTATTTCTACTAAATGTAGTATTTATGCTTAATCATACTATTTCTGCTTTTTATGGGATTTGTGCCTAATATAGTATTTCTGCTTTTTATAGGATTTTTGCTCAAACATAGTATTTCTACTAAATGTAGTGTTTATGCTTAATCATCCTATTTCTGCTTTTTATAGGATTTGTGCTTAATATAGTATTTCTGCTAAATTATAGTATTTCTGCTTTTTATAGTATTTGTGCTAAAACATAGTATTTCTACTAAATGTAGTATTTATGCTTAATCATAGTATTTCTATATATTTCTGCCAGGTCCCCAGGCAGCCAATCCTCTGTGAGGACTTAGACATTCAAATTTTCAAATCAGGGCCTGCACGGTTTCCCAGCCAATCATATATGTGTCCTGAGGCATTCAAATTTGCATATTGGGGCCTTCATGACTTCTAAGCCAGCCAATCATATCTGAGGGCTGAGGAATTCAAATCCACAAATCAGGGCCTGCACGGCTTCCCAGGCAGCCAATCATATATGTGGCCTCAGGCATTCAAATTTGCATATTGGGGGAATTCGTGGCTTCTAAGTCAACAAGTCATCCATGTCGTATATCTCTAAAAATTCACATTTTAATGATAAATTGTTAACACTGGAAGATTCCCCCATCTCTTCTGAACAAAACGGTGTAAGAATGACCGCTCTAGCCCCTACGGTTAGGAAATTATGGTCATTTGTTTGAGGGGAGTCCTCACTATGAGAAATAGGCTGCAATAATCCTGTGCCTCTCTCTGCTGCGTGTGTAAAAAGATGCACCTGTTTTGGCGGGAAAAAGTACACAGGCTCTCTGATTGGTGGATTCAAATTCAGCAGCTCCCAGGCTGACCTAGAAACTTACTTCTCTCTCCCTGTGCATTTTTATGCTGATTTTTTCATTTAACAAGTATATTTGAGGGACCCTCAGCATGTTCAGCATTTTTTCAGCTGTCCATTTTGCTTTTCCAATTTTTCTGTTTAACTTATTACTATTGTGCTAAATCATACTGTTTCTGCTATTTCATAAGATTTGTGCTTAATATAGTATTTCTGCTTTTAATAGGATTTGTGCTTAATATAGTATTTCTGCTTTTTATAGAATTTGTGCTTAATATAGTATTTCTGCTTTTTATATGATTTGTGCTTAATATGGTATTTCTGCTAAATTATAGTATTTCTGCTTTTTATAGGATTTGTGCTAAAACATAGTATTTCTACTAAATGTAGTATTTATGCTTAATCATAGTATTTCTATATATTTCTGCCTGGTCCCCAGGCAGCCAATCCTCTGTGAGGACTTAGACATTCAAATTTTCAAATCAGGTCCTGCACGGTTTCCCAGCCAATCATATATGTGTCCTGAGGCATTCAAATTTGCATATTGGGGACTTCATGGCTTCTAAGCCAGCCAATCATATCTGAGGGCTGAGGAATTCAAATCCACAAATCAGGGCCTGCACAGCTTCCCAGCCAGCCAATCATGTATGTGGGCTCCAGGTATTCAAATTTGCATATTGGGGAATTCGTGGCTTCTAAGTCAACAAGTCATCCATGTCATATATCTCTAAAAATTCATATTTTAATGATAAATTGTTAACACTGGAAGATTCCCCCATCTCTTCTGAACAAAACGGTGTAAGAATGACCGCTCTAGCCCCTACGGTTAGGAAATTATGGTCATTTGTTTGAGGGGAGTCCTCACTATGAGAAATAGGCTGCAATAATCCTGTGCCTCTCTCTGCTGCGTGTGTAAAAAGATGCACCTGTTTTGGCGGGAAAAAGTACACAGGCTCTCTGATTGGTGGATTCAAATTCAGCAGCTCCCAGGCTGACCTAGAAACTTACTTCTCTCTCCCTGTGCATTTTTATGCTGATTTTTTCATTTAACAAGTATATTTGAGGGACCCTCAGCATGTTCAGCATTTTTTCAGCTGTCCATTTTGCTTTTCCAATTTTTCTGTTTAACTTATTACTATTGTGCTAAATCATACTGTTTCTGCTATTTCATAAGATTTGTGCTTAATATAGTATTTCTGCTTTTAATAGGATTTGTGCTTAATATAGTATTTCTGCTTTTTATATGATTTGTGCTTAATATGGTATTTCTGCTAAATTATAGTATTTCTGCTTTTTATAGGATTTGTGCTAAAACATAGTATTTCTACTAAATGTAGTATTTATGCTTAATCATACTATTTCTGCTTTTTATAGGATTTGTGCTTAATATAGTATTTCTGCTAAATTATAGTATTTCTGCTTTTTATAGGATTTGTGCTAAAACATAGTATTTCTACTAAATGTAGTATTTATGCTTAATCATAGTATTTCTATATATTTCTGCCTGGTCCCCAGGCAGCCAATCCTCTGTGAGGACTTAGACATTCAAATTTTCAAATCAGGGCCTGCACGGTTTCCCAGCCAATCATATATGTGTCCTGAGGCATTCAAATTTGCATATTGGGGACTTCATGGCTTCTAAGCCAGCCAATCATATCTGAGGGCTGAGGAATTCAAATCCACAAATCAGGGCCTGCACAGCTTCCCAGCCAGCCAATCATGTATGTGGGCTCCAGGTATTCAAATTTGCATATTGGGGAATTCGTGGCTTCTAAGTCAACAAGTCATCCATGTCATATATCTCTAAAAATTCATATTTTAATGATAAATTGTCAACACTTGAAGATTCCCCCATCTCTTCTGAACAAAACGGTGTAAGAATGACCGTTCTAGCTCCTACGGTTAGGAAATTATGGTCATTTGTTTGAGGGGAGTCGTCATTATGAGAAATAGACTGCAATGATCCTGTGTCTCTCTGTGCTGCGTGTGTAAAAAGGATGCACCTGTTTTGGAGGGAAAGAGTGCACAGGCTCTCTGTCTGATTGGTGGATTCAAATTCAGCAGCTCCCAGGCTGACCTAGAAACTCACTTTTCTCTCCCTGTGTGTGTGTGTGTGTGTGTGTGTGTGTGTGTGTGTGTGTGTGTGTGTGTGTGTGTGTGTGACAGAGAGAGAGAGAGAGAGAGAGAAAGGCTTTTAATGGGATGATCTCATTCTAAGATTCAAATTCAATATATTTAGACTGGTTGACTGAATTGGATCTTGTGTGTGTGTCTCTCTGTGCATGTGTGTTTTCTTATGTGTACATATTTGTGATTGTGTGGCTGTTATAGATTTTTTTGCTGATTTTTTTCATTTAACAAGTATAGTTGAGGGACCTTCAGCATGTTCATCATTTTTTCAGCTGTCCATTTTTGCTTTTCCAATTTTTCTGTTTAAGTTATTACTATTGTGCTAAATCATACTATTTCTGCTATTTTATAAGATTTGTGCCAAATACCGTATTTCTGCCAAATATAGTATTTCTGATTAATTATAGTTTTTTCTACCAAATCATAGTACAGTATTTCTGCTTTTTATAGGGTTTGTGCTTAATATAGTATTTCTGCTAAATTATAGTATTTCTGCTTTTTATAGTATTTGTGCTAAATTATAGTATTTCTACTAAATGTAGTATTTATGCTTAATCATACTATTTCTGCTTTTTATGGGATTTGTGCCTAATATAGTATTTCTGCTTTTTATAGGATTTTTGCTCAAACATAGTATTTCTACTAAATGTAGTATTTCTGCTAAATTATAGTATTTCTGCTTTTTATAGTATTTGTGCTAAAACATAGTATTTCTACTAAATGTAGTATTTATGCTTAATCATAGTATTTCTATATATTTCTGCCAGGTCCCCAGGCAGCCAATCCTCTGTGAGGACTTAGACATTCAAATTTTCAAATCAGGGCCTGCACGGTTTCCCAGCCAATCATATATGTGTCCTGAGGCATTCAAATTTGCATATTGGGGCCTTCATGGCTTCTAAGCCAGCCAATCATATCTGAGGGCTGAGGAATTCAAATCCACAAATCAGGGCCTGCACGGCTTCCCAGGCAGCCAATCATATATGTGGCCTCAGGCATTCAAATTTGCATATTGGGGAATTCGTGGCTTCTAAGTCAACAAGTCATCCATGTCGTATATCTCTAAAAATTCACATTTTAATGATAAATTGTTAACACTGGAAGATTCCCCCATCTCTTCTGAACAAAACGGTTTAAGAATGACCGTTCTAGCCCCTACGGTTAGGAAATTATGGTCATTTGTTTGTGGGGAGTCCTCACTATGAGAAATAGGCTGCAATAATCCTGTGCCTCTCTGTGCTGCGTGTGTAAAAAGATGCACCTGATTTGGCGGGAAAACGTAAACAGCCACTCTGATTGGTGGATTTAAATTCGGCAGCTCTCTCCCTCTGTGTGTGTGTGTGTGTGTGTGTGTGTGTGTGTGTGTGTGTGTGTGTGTGTGTGTGTGTGTGTGTGTGTTTAGTGGGAGAGAGAGGACCCTGCCCTTATTTGGCAGCATGTCATTGTAGGATTTAAATTGAATATATTTAGACTGGTTGACTGAATTGGATCTTGTGTGTGTGTCTCTCTGTGCATGTGTGTTTCCTCATGTGTACATATTTGTAATTGTGTGGCTGTCATAAATTTTTTTTCAGATTTTTGTCATTTAACAAGTATATTTGAGGGACCCTCAGCATGTTCAGCATTTTTTCAGCTGTCCATTTTGCTTTTCCAATTTTTCTGTTTAACTTATTACTATTGTGCTAAATCATACTATTTCTGCTATTTTATAAGATTTGTGCTTAATATAGTATTTCTGCTAAATGTAGTATTTATGCTTAATCATATTATTTCTGCTTTTCATAGGATTTGTGCTTAATATAGTATTTCTGCTAAATTTAGTATTTCTGATTAATTATAGTTTTTCTACTAAATCATAGTACAGTATTTCTGCTTTTTATGGGATTTGTGCTAAAACAAAGTATTTCTACTAAATGTAGTATTTATGCTTAATCATACCATTTCTGCTTTTTATAGGATTTGTGCTTAATATAGTATTTCTGCTAAATTATAGTATTTCTGCCAAATTATAATATTTGTGCTAAAACATAGTCTTAATTTAAAATTACAATATTCATAGTTCATCAGTGTCTCTGGTAAATCACAATATTTCTGCTCTGTTGTACTATTTTTCTAAATCATAGTGTTCTGTAATGTTTAAGTATTTTTGGCTAAATATATTATTTCTGTTATCTTATACTATTTCTCCTAAATTCTTGTATTTTTGAGAAGTTATCATGTTTCTGGTAAGTTACAATATTTCTGCTAAATTCTGCTATGCTATTGTATCTCTGCCAAGTATTATGTTTCCTCTAAGATATTGCAGTTCTGCTAAGTTATTCCATTTTAGCAAACTTCTTTTGCTTCTGCAAAGTTTTTACAATTTCTGCAACTTTTCAGCTTTTTCAGCTACTTTTTGCATACAGCTTCAGCTTTAAGCATCCACACTGCATTTTCGCAGGAAATGCAAATTTTTCTAGTTATTATTCTAGTTGCTTCCGTACACTTTTTGGCACTTAACTACTTCCACAATTTTCAGCCGATTTTCACCGTTCAAATTTTAAACTATTCTGCTATTTCTGCTAATTTACGCTATGATTTTTGCTATTTTTAACTATTATACTTTTTAAAATATTCCACTTTTTTCCTTTAATTTGTCCCATTGAAATGAATGGGAAACTTCTGCAATTCTGCTAAAATTTGCTTGTTTTTGAAACTTAACTACTTCCTCATATTTTCACCTAGAACAACCATTCAAACTTTAAAATGTTCATAAATTATTGGGCTATTCAGGTATGATTCAGCTTTTTGAAATCTTTTACTGTTTTACTTTTATGCCTCTTAAAGTTTTGAGTTGCAAAATTGTGATTTTTCACAAAATACATGCGTTGTTATGGTTGCTATGCTCTTGGCTTCCAGTGTGTCACTGAAGGTTTTGCAATTTTCACTTCATGTCCGAACAACTTCTTGCTACTTGCTCAATTTTCACTCAACTTCCACAAATTATACATCAAAACGTAGGTATTTTTGCTGGCTTTCAGAACATGTCACTATCATTGTTGTGGGATTTATAGAATTTTGGCAAATCTCCTCAGACCAACACAAGGTCTCAAAACTCTCCATATAAAGTCAATGGAGAGCTTGTTCAAAATCATCGCTGGATTTCTGTAATGAGAGGCATATTCGAATCGTCATATCTCCTTAACGAAGCGACTTTAAGACATGAGGCTTGTCCCCGAATATCTTCAGACACCCCTGACGCTCACAATTCAAGAATTTCTTTCTCACCTATTACCGTTCTGAAATGAGTTGGACTTGTTTGAGGGTAGGAAATTTGTCCTTCGCTCAGATTTCTTCAGATTTCAAACTGTGGAAATGAACCACTTTTTTCTCTCGTCATAACTTTTTTTTGGATTTCCACAGAGACCTGAAAATTTCCATGACTGTTCACCAAAGCCTGCTGTCTCTTACGGTGAAAGAATGATATCGATACTCCAAATAGATTTCGAGTTACAAAGCGTTGTTTGAGGGCAAGTCAAGGCAGTTTTTGCTTCGCTCTACTCAGTTATGGTGCATTAGAAGTCAAATATCTTTAATAATTCATATTTTAATGATAAATTGTAAACACTGGAAGATTCCCCCATCTCTTCTGAACAAAACGGTGTAAGAATGACCGCTCTAGCCCCTACGGTTAGGAAATTATGGTCATTTGTTTGAGGGGAGTCCTCACTATGAGAAATAGGCTGCAATAATCCTGTGCCTCTCTGTGCTGCGTGTGTAAAAAGAGGCACATGTTTTGGCGGGAAAAAGTACACAGGCTCTCTGATTGGTGGATTCAAATTCAGCAGCTCCCAGGCTGACCTAGAAACTTACTTCTCTCTCCCTGTGCATTTTTTTGCTGATTTTTTCATTTAACAAGTATATTTGAGGGACCCTCAGCATGTGCAGCATTTTTTCAGCTGTCCATTTTGCTTTTCCAATTTTTCTGTTTAACTTATTACTATTGTGCTAAATCATACTATTTCTGCTATTTTATAAGATTTGTGCCTAATATAGTATTTCTGCTAAATTACAGTATTTCTGCTTTTTATACTATTTGTGCTAAAACATAGTATTTCTACTAAATGTAGTATTTATGCTTAATCATACTATTTCTGCTTTTTATGGGATTTGTGCCTAATATAGTATTTCTGCTTTTTATAGGATTTTTGCTCAAACATAGTATTTCTACTAAATGTAGTGTTTATGCTTAATCATCCTATTTCTGCTTTTTATAGGATTTGTGCTTAATATAGTATTTCTGCTAAATTATAGTATTTCTGCTTTTTATAGTATTTGTGCTAAAACATAGTATTTCTACTAAATGTAGTATTTATGCTTAATCATAGTATTTCTATATATTTCTGCCAGGTCCCCAGGCAGCCAATCCTCTGTGAGGACTTAGACATTCAAATTTTCAAATCAGGGCCTGCACGGTTTCCCAGCCAATCATATATGTGTCCTGAGGCATTCAAATTTGCATATTGGGGCCTTCATGACTTCTAAGCCAGCCAATCATATCTGAGGGCTGAGGAATTCAAATCCACAAATCAGGGCCTGCACGGCTTCCCAGGCAGCCAATCATATATGTGGCCTCAGGCATTCAAATTTGCATATTGGGGGAATTCGTGGCTTCTAAGTCAACAAGTCATCCATGTCGTATATCTCTAAAAATTCACATTTTAATGATAAATTGTTAACACTGGAAGATTCCCCCATCTCTTCTGAACAAAACGGTGTAAGAATGACCGCTCTAGCCCCTACGGTTAGGAAATTATGGTCATTTGTTTGAGGGGAGTCCTCACTATGAGAAATAGGCTGCAATAATCCTGTGCCTCTCTCTGCTGCGTGTGTAAAAAGATGCACCTGTTTTGGCGGGAAAAAGTACACAGGCTCTCTGATTGGTGGATTCAAATTCAGCAGCTCCCAGGCTGACCTAGAAACTTACTTCTCTCTCCCTGTGCATTTTTATGCTGATTTTTTCATTTAACAAGTATATTTGAGGGACCCTCAGCATGTTCAGCATTTTTTCAGCTGTCCATTTTGCTTTTCCAATTTTTCTGTTTAACTTATTACTATTGTGCTAAATCATACTGTTTCTGCTATTTCATAAGATTTGTGCTTAATATAGTATTTCTGCTTTTAATAGGATTTGTGCTTAATATAGTATTTCTGCTTTTTATAGGATTTGTGCTTAATATGGTATTTCTGCTAAATTATAGTATTTCTGCTTTTTATAGGATTTGTGCTAAAACATAGTATTTCTACTAAATGTAGTATTTATGCTTAATCATACTATTTCTGCTTTTTATAGGATTTGTGCTTAATATAGTATTTCTGCTAAATTATAGTATTTCTGCTTTTTATAGGATTTGTGCTAAAACATAGTATTTCTACTAAATGTAGTATTTATGCTTAATCATAGTATTTCTATATATTTCTGCCTGGTCCCCAGGCAGCCAATCCTCTGTGAGGACTTAGACATTCAAATTTTCAAATCAGGGCCTGCACGGTTTCCCAGCCAATCATATATGTGTCCTGAGGCATTCAAATTTGCATATTGGGGACTTCATGGCTTCTAAGCCAGCCAATCATATCTGAGGGCTGAGGAATTCAAATCCACAAATCAGGGCCTGCACAGCTTCCCAGCCAGCCAATCATGTATGTGGGCTCCAGGTATTCAAATTTGCATATTGGGGAATTCGTGGCTTCTAAGTCAACAAGTCATCCATGTCATATATCTCTAAAAATTCATATTTTAATGATAAATTGTCAACACTTGAAGATTCCCCCATCTCTTCTGAACAAAACGGTGTAAGAATGACCGTTCTAGCTCCTACGGTTAGGAAATTATGGTCATTTGTTTGAGGGGAGTCGTCATTATGAGAAATAGACTGCAATGATCCTGTGTCTCTCTGTGCTGCGTGTGTAAAAAGGATGCACCTGTTTTGGAGGGAAAGAGTGCACAGGCTCTCTGTCTGATTGGTGGATTCAAATTCAGCAGCTCCCAGGCTGACCTAGAAACTCACTTTTCTCTCCCTGTGTGTGTGTGTGTGTGTGTGTGTGTGTGTGTGTGTGTGTGTGTGTGTGTGTGTGTGTGTGTGTGTGTGTGTGTGACAGAGAGAGAGAGAGAGAGAGAGAAAGGCTTTTAATGGGATGATCTCATTCTAAGATTCAAATTCAATATATTTAGACTGGTTGACTGAATTGGATCTTGTGTGTGTGTCTCTCTGTGCATGTGTGTTTTCTTATGTGTACATATTTGTGATTGTGTGGCTGTTATAGATTTTTTTGCTGATTTTTTTCATTTAACAAGTATAGTTGAGGGACCTTCAGCATGTTCATCATTTTTTCAGCTGTCCATTTTTGCTTTTCCAATTTTTCTGTTTAAGTTATTACTATTGTGCTAAATCATACTATTTCTGCTATTTTATAAGATTTGTGCCAAATACCGTATTTCTGCCAAATATAGTATTTCTGATTAATTATAGTTTTTTCTACCAAATCATAGTACAGTATTTCTGCTTTTTATAGGGTTTGTGCTTAATATAGTATTTCTGCTAAATTATAGTATTTCTGCTTTTTATAGTATTTGTGCTAAATTATAGTATTTCTACTAAATGTAGTATTTATGCTTAATCATACTATTTCTGCTTTTTATGGGATTTGTGCCTAATATAGTATTTCTGCTTTTTATAGGATTTTTGCTCAAACATAGTATTTCTACTAAATGTAGTATTTCTGCTAAATTATAGTATTTCTGCTTTTTATAGTATTTGTGCTAAAACATAGTATTTCTACTAAATGTAGTATTTATGCTTAATCATAGTATTTCTATATATTTCTGCCAGGTCCCCAGGCAGCCAATCCTCTGTGAGGACTTAGACATTCAAATTTTCAAATCAGGGCCTGCACGGTTTCCCAGCCAATCATATATGTGTCCTGAGGCATTCAAATTTGCATATTGGGGCCTTCATGGCTTCTAAGCCAGCCAATCATATCTGAGGGCTGAGGAATTCAAATCCACAAATCAGGGCCTGCACGGCTTCCCAGGCAGCCAATCATATATGTGGCCTCAGGCATTCAAATTTGCATATTGGGGAATTCGTGGCTTCTAAGTCAACAAGTCATCCATGTCGTATATCTCTAAAAATTCACATTTTAATGATAAATTGTTAACACTGGAAGATTCCCCCATCTCTTCTGAACAAAACGGTTTAAGAATGACCGTTCTAGCCCCTACGGTTAGGAAATTATGGTCATTTGTTTGTGGGGAGTCCTCACTATGAGAAATAGGCTGCAATAATCCTGTGCCTCTCTGTGCTGCGTGTGTAAAAAGATGCACCTGATTTGGCGGGAAAACGTAAACAGCCACTCTGATTGGTGGATTTAAATTCGGCAGCTCTCTCCCTCTGTGTGTGTGTGTGTGTGTGTGTGTGTGTGTGTGTGTGTGTGTGTGTGTGTGTGTGTGTGTGTGTGTGTGTTTAGTGGGAGAGAGAGGACCCTGCCCTTATTTGGCAGCATGTCATTGTAGGATTTAAATTGAATATATTTAGACTGGTTGACTGAATTGGATCTTGTGTGTGTGTCTCTCTGTGCATGTGTGTTTCCTCATGTGTACATATTTGTAATTGTGTGGCTGTCATAAATTTTTTTTCAGATTTTTGTCATTTAACAAGTATATTTGAGGGACCCTCAGCATGTTCAGCATTTTTTCAGCTGTCCATTTTGCTTTTCCAATTTTTCTGTTTAACTTATTACTATTGTGCTAAATCATACTATTTCTGCTATTTTATAAGATTTGTGCTTAATATAGTATTTCTGCTAAATGTAGTATTTATGCTTAATCATATTATTTCTGCTTTTCATAGGATTTGTGCTTAATATAGTATTTCTGCTAAATTTAGTATTTCTGATTAATTATAGTTTTTCTACTAAATCATAATACAGTATTTCTGCTTTTTATGGGATTTGTGCTAAAACAAAGTATTTCTACTAAATGTAGTATTTATGCTTAATCATACCATTTCTGCTTTTTATAGGATTTGTGCTTAATATAGTATTTCTGCTAAATTATAGTATTTCTGCCAAATTATAATATTTGTGCTAAAACATAGTCTTAATTTAAAATTACAATATTCATAGTTCATCAGTGTCTCTGGTAAATCACAATATTTCTGCTCTGTTGTACTATTTTTCTAAATCATAGTGTTCTGTAATGTTTAAGTATTTTTGGCTAAATATATTATTTCTGTTATCTTATACTATTTCTCCTAAATTCTTGTATTTTTGAGAAGTTATCATGTTTCTGGTAAGTTACAATATTTCTGCTAAATTCTGCTATGCTATTGTATCTCTGCCAAGTATTATGTTTCCTCTAAGATATTGCAGTTCTGCTAAGTTATTCCATTTTAGCAAACTTCTTTTGCTTCTGCAAAGTTTTTACAATTTCTGCAACTTTTCAGCTTTTTCAGCTACTTTTTGCATACAGCTTCAGCTTTAAGCATCCACACTGCATTTTCGCAGGAAATGCAAATTTTTCTAGTTATTATTCTAGTTGCCACTTTTTGTGCTTTCTTTGGCACTTAACTACTTCCACAATTTTTATGCTATTTTCACCGTTCAAATTTTATACTATTCTGCTATTTCTGCTAAACATCGCTATGATTTTTGCTATTTTTTGCTATTATACTTTTTAAAATATTAAGCTTTTTTCCTTTAATTTGTCCCATTGAAATGAATGGGAAACTTCCAAAATTCTGCTAAATTTTGCTTGTTTTTGAAACTTAACTACTTCCTCATACGTTCACCTAGAACAACCATTCAAACTTTAAAATGTTCACAAATTATTGGGCTATTCAGGTATGATTCATCTTTTTCAAATCTTTTACCGTTTTACTTTTATGCCTCTTAAAGTTTTGAGTTGCACAATTGTGATTTTTCACAAAATACATGCGTTGTTATGGTTGCTATGCTCTTGGCTTCCAGTGTGTCACTGAAGGTTTTGCAATTTTCACTTCATGTCCGAACAACTTCTTGCTACTTGCTCAATTTTCACTCAACTTCCACAAATTATACATCAAAACGTAGGTATTTTTGCTGGCTTTCAGAAAATGTCACTATCATTGTTGTGGGATTTATAGAATTTTGGCAAATCTCCTCAGACCAACACAAGGTCTCAAAACTCTCCATATAAAGTCAATGGAGAGCTTGTTCAAAATCATCGCTGGCTTTCTGTAATTAGAGGCATATTCGAATCGTCATATCTCCTTAACGAAGCAAAGTTAAGACATGAGGCTTGTCCCCGAATATCTTCAGACACCCCTGACGCTCACAATTCAAGAATTTCTTTCTCACCTATTACCGTTCTGAAATGAGTTGGACTTGTTTGAGGGTAGGAAATTTGTCCTTCGCTCAGATTTCTTCAGATTTCAAACCCTGAAAATGAACCACTTTTTTCTCTCGTCATAACTTTTTGTTGGATTTCCACAGAGACCTGAAAATTTCCATGACTGTTCACCAAAGCCTGCTGTCTCTTACGGTGAAAGAATGATATCTATACTCCAAATAGATTTCGAGTTACAAAGCGTTGTTTGAGGGCAAGTCAAGGCAGTTTTTGCTTCGCTCTACTCAGTTATGGTGCATTAGAAGTCAAATATCTTTAATAATTCATATTTTAATGATATATTGTTAACACTGGAAGATTACCCCATCTCTTCTGAACAAAACGGTGTAAGAATGACCGTTCTAGTCCCTACGGTTAGGAAATTATGGTCATTTGTTTGAGGGGAGTCGTCACTATGAGAAATAGACTGCAATAATCCTGTGCCTCTCCTTGCTGCGTGTGTAAAAAGATGCACCTGTTTTGGCGGGAAAGCGTAAACAGCCACTCTGATTGGTGGATTTAAATTCGGCAGCTCTCTCCCTGTGTGTGTGTGTGTGTGTGTGTGTGTTTGTGTTTAGTGGGAGAGAGAGGACCCTGCCCTTATTTGGCAGCATGTCATTGTAGGATTTAAATTGAATATAGTTAGACTGGTTGACTGGATTAGAGCCTGTGTTTGTGTGTCCCTCTGTGCATTTGTGTTTCAATATGCCTCCATATTTGTAATTTTGTAAGTTATTACTATTCTGCTAAATCATACTATTTCTGCTTTTCATAAGATTTGTGCCTAATATAGTATTTCTGCTAAATTATAGTATTTATTCTTTTTATAGGATTTGTGCCTAACATAGTATTTCAGCTAAATTATAGTATTTCTGCTTTTTATACTATTTGTGCCTAATATAGTATTTCTGCTTTTTATAAGATTTGTGCCTAATATAGTATTTCTGCTTTTTATAGGATTTGTGCTTTATATAGTGTTTCTGCTAAATTATAGTATTTCTGCTTTTTATAGTATTTGTGCTAAAACATAGTATTTCTACTAAATGTAGTATTTATGCTTAATCATAGTATTTCTATATATATATCTGCCAGGTCCCCAGGCAGCCAATCCTCTGTGAGGACTGAGAAATTCAAATTTTCAAATCAGGGCCTGCACGGCTTCCCAGCCAATCATATATGTGTCCTGAGGCATTCAAATTTGCATATTGGGGCCTTCATGGCTTCTAAGCCAGCCAATCATATCTGAGGGCTGAGGAATTCAAATCCACAAATCAGGGCCTGCACGGCTTCCCAGCCAGCCAATCATATATGTGGTCTCAGGCATTCATATTTGCATATTGGGGAATTCGTGGCTTCTAAGTCAACAAGTCATCCATGTCATATATCTCTAAAAATTCACATTTTAATGATAAATTGTTAACACTGGAAGATTCCCCCATCTCTTCTGAACAAAACGGTGTAAGAATGACCGCTCTAGCCCCTACGGTTAGGAAATTATGGTCATTTGTTTGAGGGGAGTCCTCACTATGAGAAATAGACTGCAATAATCCTGTGCCTCTCCTTGCTGCGTGTGTAAAAAGATGCACCTGTTTTGGCGGGAAAGCGTAAACAGCCACTCTGATTGGTGGATTTAAATTCGGCAGCTCTCTCCCTCTGTGTCTGTCTGTGTGTGTGTGTGTGTGTGTGTGTGTGTGTGTGTGTGTGTGTGTGTGTGTGTGTGTGTGTGTGTTTAGTGGGAGAGAGAGGACCCTGCCCTTATTTGGCAGCATGTCATTGTAGGATTTAAATTGAATATAGTTAGACTGGTTGACTGGATTAGAGCCTGTGTTTGTGTGTCCCTCTGTGCATTTGTGTTTCAATATGCCTCCATATTTGTAATTTTGTAAGTTATTACTATTCTGCTAAATCATACTATTTCTGCTTTTCATAGGATTTGTGCCTAATATAGTATTTCTGCTTTTTATAGGATTTGTGCCTAATATAGTATTTCTGCTTTTTATAGGATTTGTGCCTAATATAGTATTTCTGCTTTTTATAGGATTTGTGCTTAATATAGTATTTCTGCTAAATTATAGTATTTCTGCTTTTTATAGGATTTGTGCTAAAACATAGTATTTCTACTAAATGTAGTATTTATGCTTAATCATAGTATTTCTATATATTTCTGCCAGGTCCCCAGGCAGCCAATCCTCTGTGAGGACTGAGACATTCAAATTTTCAAATCAGGGCCTGCACGGTTTCCCAGCCAATCATATATGTGGTCTGAGGAATACAAATTTGCATATTGGGGCCTTCATGGCTTCTAAGCCAGCCAATCATATCTGAGGGCTGAGGAATTCAAATCCACAAATCAGGGCCTGCACAGCTTCCCAGCCAGCCAATCATGTATGTGGGCTCCAGGCATTCAAATTTGCATATTGGGGAATTCATGGCTTCTAAGTCAACAAGTCATCCATGTCATATATCTCTAAAAATTCATATTTTAATGATAAATTGTCAACACTTGAAGATTCCCCCATCTCTTCTGAACAAAACGGTGTAAGAATGACCGTTCTAGCCCCTACGGTTAGGAAATTATGGTCATTTGTTTGAGGGGAGTCGTCACTATGAGAAATAGACTGCAAAAATCCTGTGTCTCTCTCTGTGCTGCGTGTGTAAACAGAGGCACCTGTTTTGGCGGGAAAAAGTGCACAGGCTCTCTGATTGGTGGATTCAAATTCAGCAGCTCCCAGGCTGACCTAGAAACTTACTTCTCTCTCCCTGTGTGTGTGTGTGTGTGTGTGTGTGTGTGTGTGTGTGTGTGTGTGACAGAAAGAGGGAGAGAGAGAGAAAGGCTTTCAATGGGATGACCTCATTCTAAGCTTCAAATTCAATATATTTAGACTGGTTGACTGAATTGGATCTTGTGTGTGTGTCTCTCTGTGCATGTGTGTTTCCTTATGTGTACATATTTCTGATTGTGTGGCTGTTATATATTTTTCTTGCAGATTTTTTTCATTTAACAAGTATATTTGAGGGACCCTCAGCATGTTCAGCATTTTTTCAGCTGTCCATTTTGCTTTTCCGATTTTTCTGTTTAACTTATTACTATTGTGCTAAATCATACTATTTCTGCTTTTAATAGGATTTGTGCTTAATATAGTATTTCTGCTTTTTATAGGATTTGTGCTTAATATACTCATTCTGCTTTTTATAGGATTTGTGCTTACTATAGTATTTCTGCTAAATGTAGTATTTATGCTTAATCATACTATTTCTATATATTTCTGCCAGGCAGCCAATCCTCTGTGAGGACTCAGACACATATCACATATCAGGGCCTGCACGGCCTCCCAGCCAGCCAATCATATCTGAGGTTTTCCGTTTCCTCTCTCGTCATATCTCAGCGACGGATGTACATAGAGCAATGAAAATCGCAGTCAAAGTACACCAAAGTCCGCTGATTCACCCAGTACAAGAATTATGCTTCTAGTCCACCTAGTTTTTGAGTTACACAACGTTTTGTAACTCCAAAAAACGGCGTTTTTCGCCTCTCACCGCGATCTAATTCTGACTGCTCATCACCCTGTTTTTCAAAGCGGCTGCTCTCTTTCCCAGTGGTGCAGTTGGCAATGACACGGGTCTGCAAGCCAAAGATCGTGGGTTCGATTCCACCTTGGTCAACATGTTTTTTTCCTACAAATTAATACACTGTCACAGACCAGTAATTCATATTCATCATTTATTACAATTCTGCAAACTTTTATGATTTTACCAGCTTTTCTAATATGGACCTCCCATTCTTGTTAACACTACATGGCACAAATACTCTTCCCTTTAGGCTATTTCTCCCATTTTAAAGTATTACTCCTCCATAATTGTAATTCTGTTAAATCAAAGTACTTTTACTAAATCTTAGTACTTCTGCTCAATCATAGTATTTCTGCTAAATCATAGTATTTCTGCTACTTTTTGGTACTTGTGCTAAATACAGTATTTCTGCTATATTATATTTTTCTTTCTAAATATAGCATTTCTGCTATATAATTGTATTTCTGCTATGTTATAATATTTGTGCTAAACCAGAGTATTTGTGCTGAAACAGTATTTCTGCCAAATGATAGTATTTCTGTCAAATTATAGTATTTGTGCTAAAACATAGTATTAATTTAAAATTACAATATTCATAGTTCATCACAGTGTCTCCTGTAAATCACAGTATTTCTGCTATGTTGTATTATTTTTCTAAATCATAGTGTTTCTGTAATGTTTAAGTATTTTTGGCTAAATATATTCTTTCTGTTATCTTATACTATTTCTCCTAAATTCTTGTATTTTTGAGAAGTTATCATGTTTCTGGTAAGTTACAATATTTCTGCTAAGTTCTGCTATGCTATTGTATTTCTGCCAAGTATTATGTTTCCTCTAAGATATTGCAGTTCTGCTAAATTATTACATTTTAGCAATGTTCCTTTGCTTCTGCAAAGTTTTTACAATTTCTGCAACTTTTCAGCTTTTTCAGCTACTTTTTGCATACAGCTTCAGCTTTAAGCATCCACACTGCATTTTCGCAGGAAATGCAAATTTTTCTAGTTATTCTAGTTGCCACTTTTTGTGCTTTCTTTGGCACTTAACTACTTCCACAATTTTTATGCTATTTTCACCGTTCAAATTTTAAACTATTCTGCTATTTCTGCTAATGATCGCTATGATTTTTGCTATTTTTTGCTATTATACTTTTTAAAATATTAGGCTTTTTTCCTTTAATTTGTCCCATTGAAATGAATGGAAAACTTCCAAAATTCTGCTAAATTTTGCTTGTTTTTGAAACTTAACTACTTCCTCATACTTTTGCCTAGAACAACCATTCAAACTTTAAAATGTTCACAAATTATTGGGCTATTCAGGTATGATTCAGCTATTTCAAATCTTTTACCGTTTTACTTTTATGCCTCTTAAAGTTTTGAGTTGCAAAATTGTGATTTTTCACAAAATACATGCGTTGTTATGGTTGCTATGATCTTGGCTTCCAGTGTGCCACTGAAGGTTTTGCAATTTTCACTTCATGTCCGAACAACTTCTTGCTACTTGCTCAATTTTCACTCAACTTCCACAAATTATACATCAAAACGTAGGTATTTTTGCTGGCTTTCAGAAAATGTCACTATCATTGTTGTGGGATTTATAGAACTTTCGCAAATCTCCTCAGACCAACACAATGTCAGAAAACTCTCCATATAAAGTGAATGGAGAGCTTGTTCAAAATCACCGCTGGATTTCTGTAATGAGAGGCATATTCGAATCGTCATATCTCCTTAACGAAGCAAAGTTAAGACATGAGGCTTGTCCCCGAATATCTTCAGACACCCCTGACGCTCACAATTCAAGAATTTCTTTCTCACCTATTACCGTTCTGAAATGAGTTGGACTTGTTTGAGGGTAGGAAATTCGTCCTTCGCTCAGATTTCTTCAGATTTCAAACTGTGGAAATGAACCACTTTTTTCTCTCGTCATAACTTTTTGTTGGATTTCCACAGAGACCTGAAAATTTCCATGATTGTTCACCAAAGCCTGCTGTCTCTTACGGTGAAAGAATGATATCGATACTCCAAATAGATTTCAAGTCACAAAGCGTTGTTTGAGGGCAAGTCAAGGCAGTTTTTGCTTCGCTCTACTCAGTTATGGTGCATTAGAAGTCAAATATCTTTAATAATTCATATTTTAATGATAAATTGTAAACACTGGAAGATTCCCCCATCTCTTCTGAACAAAACGGTGTAAGAATGACCGCTCTAGCCCCTACGGTTTGGAAATTATGGTCATTTGTTTGAGGGGAGTCCTCACTATGAGAAATAGGCTGCAATAATCCTGTGCCTCTCTGTGCTGCGTGTGTAAAAAGATGCACATGTTTTGGCGGGAAAAAGTACACAGGCTCTCTGATTGGTGGATTCAAATTCAGCAGCTCCCAGGCTGACCTAGAAACTTACTTCTCTCTCCCTGTGCATTTTTTTGCTGATTTTTTCATTTAACAAGTATATTTGAGGGACCCTCAGCATGTTCATCATTTTTTCAGCTGTCCATTTTGCTTTTCCAATTTTTCTGTTTAACTTATTACTATTGTGCTAAATCATACTATTTCTGCTATTTTATAAGATTTGTGCCTAATATAGTATTTCTGCTAAATTACAGTATTTCTGCTTTTTATAGTATTTGTGCTAAAACATAGTATTTCTACTAAATGTAGTATTTATGCTTAATCATAGTATTTCTATATATTTCTGCCAGGTCCCCAGGCAGCCAATCCTCTGTGAGGACTGAGAAATTCAAATTTTCAAATCAGGGCCTGCACGGCTTCCCAGCCAATCATATATGTGTCCTGAGGCATTCAAATTTGCATATTGGGGCCTTCATGGCTTCTAAGCCAGCCAATCATATCTGAGGGCTGAGGAATTCAAATCCACAAATCAGGGCCTGCACGGCTTCCCAGCCAGCCAATCATATATGTGGTCTCAGGCATTCATATTTGCATATTGGGGAATTCGTGGCTTCTAAGTCAACAAGTCATCCATGTCATATATCTCTAAAAATTCACATTTTAATGATAAATTGTTAACACTGGAAGATTCCCCCATCTCTTCTGAACAAAACGGTGTAAGAATGACCGCTCTAGCCCCTACGGTTAGGAAATTATGGTCATTTGTTTGAGGGGAGTCCTCACTATGAGAAATAGACTGCAATAATCCTGTGCCTCTCCTTGCTGCGTGTGTAAAAAGATGCACCTGTTTTGGCGGGAAAGCGTAAACAGCCACTCTGATTGGTGGATTTAAATTCGGCAGCTCTCTCCCTCTGTGTCTGTCTGTGTGTGTGTGTGTGTGTGTGTGTGTGTGTGTGTGTGTGTGTGTGTGTGTGTGTGTGTGTGTGTGTGTGTGTGTGTGTGTGTGTTTAGTGGGAGAGAGAGGACCCTGCCCTTATTTGGCAGCATGTCATTGTAGGATTTAAATTGAATATAGTTAGACTGGTTGACTGGATTAGAGCCTGTGTTTGTGTGTCCCTCTGTGCATTTGTGTTTCAATATGCCTCCATATTTGTAATTTTGTAAGTTATTACTATTCTGCTAAATCATACTATTTCTGCTTTTCATAGGATTTGTGCCTAATATAGTATTTCTGCTTTTTATAGGATTTGTGCCTAATATAGTATTTCTGCTTTTTATAGGATTTGTGCCTAATATAGTATTTCTGCTTTTTATAGGATTTGTGCTTAATATAGTATTTCTGCTAAATTATAGTATTTCTGCTTTTTATAGGATTTGTGCTAAAACATAGTATTTCTACTAAATGTAGTATTTATGCTTAATCATAGTATTTCTATATATTTCTGCCAGGTCCCCAGGCAGCCAATCCTCTGTGAGGACTGAGACATTCAAATTTTCAAATCAGGGCCTGCACGGTTTCCCAGCCAATCATATATGTGGTCTGAGGAATACAAATTTGCATATTGGGGCCTTCATGGCTTCTAAGCCAGCCAATCATATCTGAGGGCTGAGGAATTCAAATCCACAAATCAGGGCCTGCACAGCTTCCCAGCCAGCCAATCATGTATGTGGGCTCCAGGCATTCAAATTTGCATATTGGGGAATTCATGGCTTCTAAGTCAACAAGTCATCCATGTCATATATCTCTAAAAATTCATATTTTAATGATAAATTGTCAACACTTGAAGATTCCCCCATCTCTTCTGAACAAAACGGTGTAAGAATGACCGTTCTAGCCCCTACGGTTAGGAAATTATGGTCATTTGTTTGAGGGGAGTCGTCACTATGAGAAATAGACTGCAAAAATCCTGTGTCTCTCTCTGTGCTGCGTGTGTAAACAGAGGCACCTGTTTTGGCGGGAAAAAGTGCACAGGCTCTCTGATTGGTGGATTCAAATTCAGCAGCTCCCAGGCTGACCTAGAAACTTACTTCTCTCTCCCTGTGTGTGTGTGTGTGTGTGTGTGTGTGTGTGTGTGTGTGTGACAGAAAGAGGGAGAGAGAGAGAAAGGCTTTCAATGGGATGACCTCATTCTAAGCTTCAAATTCAATATATTTAGACTGGTTGACTGAATTGGATCTTGTGTGTGTGTCTCTCTGTGCATGTGTGTTTCCTTATGTGTACATATTTCTGATTGTGTGGCTGTTATATATTTTTCTTGCAGATTTTTTTCATTTAACAAGTATATTTGAGGGACCCTCAGCATGTTCAGCATTTTTTCAGCTGTCCATTTTGCTTTTCCGATTTTTCTGTTTAACTTATTACTATTGTGCTAAATCATACTATTTCTGCTTTTAATAGGATTTGTGCTTAATATAGTATTTCTGCTTTTTATAGGATTTGTGCTTAATATACTCATTCTGCTTTTTATAGGATTTGTGCTTACTATAGTATTTCTGCTAAATGTAGTATTTATGCTTAATCATACTATTTCTATATATTTCTGCCAGGCAGCCAATCCTCTGTGAGGACTCAGACACATATCACATATCAGGGCCTGCACGGCCTCCCAGCCAGCCAATCATATCTGAGGTTTTCCGTTTCCTCTCTCGTCATATCTCAGCGACGGATGTACATAGAGCAATGAAAATCGCAGTCAAAGTACACCAAAGTCCGCTGATTCACCCAGTACAAGAATTATGCTTCTAGTCCACCTAGTTTTTGAGTTACACAACGTTTTGTAACTCCAAAAAACGGCGTTTTTCGCCTCTCACCGCGATCTAATTCTGACTGCTCATCACCCTGTTTTTCAAAGCGGCTGCTCTCTTTCCCAGTGGTGCAGTTGGCAATGACACGGGTCTGCAAGCCAAAGATCGTGGGTTCGATTCCACCTTGGTCAACATGTTTTTTTCCTACAAATTAATACACTGTCACAGACCAGTAATTCATATTCATCATTTATTACAATTCTGCAAACTTTTATGATTTTACCAGCTTTTCTAATATGGACCTCCCATTCTTGTTAACACTACATGGCACAAATACTCTTCCCTTTAGGCTATTTCTCCCATTTTAAAGTATTACTCCTCCATAATTGTAATTCTGTTAAATCAAAGTACTTTTACTAAATCTTAGTACTTCTGCTCAATCATAGTATTTCTGCTAAATCATAGTATTTCTGCTACTTTTTGGTACTTGTGCTAAATACAGTATTTCTGCTATATTATATTTTTCTTTCTAAATATAGCATTTCTGCTATATAATTGTATTTCTGCTATGTTATAATATTTGTGCTAAACCAGAGTATTTGTGCTGAAACAGTATTTCTGCCAAATGATAGTATTTCTGTCAAATTATAGTATTTGTGCTAAAACATAGTATTAATTTAAAATTACAATATTCATAGTTCATCACAGTGTCTCCTGTAAATCACAGTATTTCTGCTATGTTGTATTATTTTTCTAAATCATAGTGTTTCTGTAATGTTTAAGTATTTTTGGCTAAATATATTCTTTCTGTTATCTTATACTATTTCTCCTAAATTCTTGTATTTTTGAGAAGTTATCATGTTTCTGGTAAGTTACAATATTTCTGCTAAGTTCTGCTATGCTATTGTATTTCTGCCAAGTATTATGTTTCCTCTAAGATATTGCAGTTCTGCTAAATTATTACATTTTAGCAATGTTCCTTTGCTTCTGCAAAGTTTTTACAATTTCTGCAACTTTTCAGCTTTTTCAGCTACTTTTTGCATACAGCTTCAGCTTTAAGCATCCACACTGCATTTTCGCAGGAAATGCAAATTTTTCTAGTTATTCTAGTTGCCACTTTTTGTGCTTTCTTTGGCACTTAACTACTTCCACAATTTTTATGCTATTTTCACCGTTCAAATTTTAAACTATTCTGCTATTTCTGCTAATGATCGCTATGATTTTTGCTATTTTTTGCTATTATACTTTTTAAAATATTAGGCTTTTTTCCTTTAATTTGTCCCATTGAAATGAATGGAAAACTTCCAAAATTCTGCTAAATTTTGCTTGTTTTTGAAACTTAACTACTTCCTCATACTTTTGCCTAGAACAACCATTCAAACTTTAAAATGTTCACAAATTATTGGGCTATTCAGGTATGATTCAGCTATTTCAAATCTTTTACCGTTTTACTTTTATGCCTCTTAAAGTTTTGAGTTGCAAAATTGTGATTTTTCACAAAATACATGCGTTGTTATGGTTGCTATGATCTTGGCTTCCAGTGTGCCACTGAAGGTTTTGCAATTTTCACTTCATGTCCGAACAACTTCTTGCTACTTGCTCAATTTTCACTCAACTTCCACAAATTATACATCAAAACGTAGGTATTTTTGCTGGCTTTCAGAAAATGTCACTATCATTGTTGTGGGATTTATAGAACTTTCGCAAATCTCCTCAGACCAACACAATGTCAGAAAACTCTCCATATAAAGTGAATGGAGAGCTTGTTCAAAATCACCGCTGGATTTCTGTAATGAGAGGCATATTCGAATCGTCATATCTCCTTAACGAAGCAAAGTTAAGACATGAGGCTTGTCCCCGAATATCTTCAGACACCCCTGACGCTCACAATTCAAGAATTTCTTTCTCACCTATTACCGTTCTGAAATGAGTTGGACTTGTTTGAGGGTAGGAAATTCGTCCTTCGCTCAGATTTCTTCAGATTTCAAACTGTGGAAATGAACCACTTTTTTCTCTCGTCATAACTTTTTGTTGGATTTCCACAGAGACCTGAAAATTTCCATGATTGTTCACCAAAGCCTGCTGTCTCTTACGGTGAAAGAATGATATCGATACTCCAAATAGATTTCAAGTCACAAAGCGTTGTTTGAGGGCAAGTCAAGGCAGTTTTTGCTTCGCTCTACTCAGTTATGGTGCATTAGAAGTCAAATATCTTTAATAATTCATATTTTAATGATAAATTGTAAACACTGGAAGATTCCCCCATCTCTTCTGAACAAAACGGTGTAAGAATGACCGCTCTAGCCCCTACGGTTTGGAAATTATGGTCATTTGTTTGAGGGGAGTCCTCACTATGAGAAATAGGCTGCAATAATCCTGTGCCTCTCTGTGCTGCGTGTGTAAAAAGATGCACATGTTTTGGCGGGAAAAAGTACACAGGCTCTCTGATTGGTGGATTCAAATTCAGCAGCTCCCAGGCTGACCTAGAAACTTACTTCTCTCTCCCTGTGCATTTTTTTGCTGATTTTTTCATTTAACAAGTATATTTGAGGGACCCTCAGCATGTTCATCATTTTTTCAGCTGTCCATTTTGCTTTTCCAATTTTTCTGTTTAACTTATTACTATTGTGCTAAATCATACTATTTCTGCTATTTTATAAGATTTGTGCCTAATATAGTATTTCTGCTAAATTACAGTATTTCTGCTTTTTATAGTATTTGTGCTAAAACATAGTATTTCTACTAAATGTAGTATTTATGCTTAATCATAGTATTTCTATATATTTCTGCCAGGTCCCCAGGCAGCCAATCCTCTGTGAGGACTTAGACATTCAAATTTTCAAATCAGGGCCTGCACGGTTTCCCAGCCAATCATATATGTGTCCTGAGGCATTCAAATTTGCATATTGGGGCCTTCATGGCTTCTAAGCCAGCCAATCATATCTGAGGGCTGAGGAATTCAAATCCACAAATCAGGGCCTGCACGGCTTCCCAGCCAGCCAATCATATATGTGGCCTCAGGCATTCAAATTTGCATATTGGGGAATTCGTGGCTTCTAAGTCAACAAGTCATCCATGTCGTATATCTCTAAAAATTCACATTTTAATGATAAATTGTTAACACTGGAAGATTCCCCCATCTCTTCTGAACAAAACGGTTTAAGAATGACCGCTCTAGCCCCTACGGTTAGGAAATTATGGTCATTTGTTTGTGGGGAGTCCTCACTATGAGAAATAGGCTGCAATAATCCTGTGCCTCTCTGTGCTGCGTGTGTAAAAAGATGCACCTGTTTTGGCGGGAAAACGTAAACAGCCACTCTGATTGGTGGATTTAAATTCGGCAGCTCTCTCCCTCTGTGTGTGTGTGTGTGTGTGTGTGTGTGTGTGTGTGTGTGTGTGTGTGTGTGTTTGTGTTTAGTGGGAGAGAGAGGACCCTGCCCTTATTTGGCAGCATGTCATTGTAGGATTTAAATTGAATATAGTTAGACTGGTTGACTGGATTAGAGCCTGTGTTTGTGTGTCCCTCTGTGCATTTCTGTTTCAATATGCCTCCATATTTGTCATTTTGTAAGTTATTACTATTCTGCTAAATCATAGTATTTCTGGTACTTTTCGGTACTTGTGCTAAATACAGTATTTCTGCTAAATCATACTATTTCTGCTTTTCATAAGATTTGTGCCTAATATAGTATTTCTGCTAAATTATAGTATTTATTCTTTTTATAGGATTTGTGCCTAACATAGTATTTCTGCTAAATTATAGTATTTCTGCTTTTCATAAGATTTGTGCTTAATATAGTATTTCTGCTAAATTTAGTATTTCTGATTAATTATAGTCTTTCTACTAAATCATAGTACAGTATTTCTGCTTTTTATGGGATTTGTGCTAAAACAAAGTATTTCTACTAAATGTAGTATTTATGCTTAATCATACCATTTCTGCTTTTTATAGGATTTGTGCTTAATATAGTATTTCTGCTAAATTATAGTATTTCTGCCAAATTATAATATTTGTGCTAAAACATAGTCTTAATTTAAAATTACAATATTCATAGTTCATCACAGTGTCTCTGGTAAATCACAATATTTCTGCTCTGTTGTACTATTTTTCTAAATCATAGTGTTTCTGTAATGTTTAAGTATTTTTGGCTAAATATATTCTTTCTGTTATCTTATACTATTTCTCCTAAATTCTTGTATTTTTGAGAAGTTATCATGTTTCTGGTAAGTTACAATATTTCTGCTAAGTTCTGCTCTGCTATTGTATTTCTGCCAAGTATTATGTTTCCTCTAAGATATTGCAGTTCTGCTAAGTTATTCCATTTTAGCAAAGTTCCTTTGCTTCTGCAAAGTTTTTACAATTTCTGCAACTTTTCAGCTTTTTCAGCTACTTTTTGCATACAGCTTCAGCTTTAAAGCATCCACACTGCATTTTCGCAGGAAATGCAAATTTTTCTAGTTTATATTAAGATTTAAACATCTGGTTGGTGTGGAGGGTAACCTTCAGTAATAGTAATAAATCACACAGCAATAGGACATTCATGTAGTTGTAAAAAGCATGATAATATATTAAGTAATCCAAAGTATTCAGAATACACTACTGTCATTGAGTAACGTAACGGAATAAGTTACAAAATACATTTTGTACTCTGTAGTGGAATACATTTTAAAAGTAACCTTCCCAACACTGAATATAAATTAATGAGTAAATACACCAAGAGTGTGTTTCAGAGGACGCACATGAAGATTACACTACGAAATAAGAAGTTACTATAAGTTTTGTATTAAATTGCTACACAGATATACTACGGAAAAACACCACTGTGTTGGAACAGGAACAGGAAGTGATACTCTACTGCAGAGAGAACGAACACCAAGTGACAGTATGTGTACTGCATATATGCCTGCGACCTGATGAAGGTCGGATAGACCAACGTGTGTGCAGCAGTTACATGTAACTGTTTCATGAAGCAATAAGGCAAAAAATATTGAGATGACAAGCTGAGTCTGAAGGAAATAAAACACAAAAACGGGCTGTTATTTGTGTGTGTCTGTGTGTGTGCATTTTTACAATGTTTACATATCCTTATGGGGACCAAAAATTGGCATGCTACTATACTTGTGGGAACCATCAGTCACTTATGGAGACAACGTTTGAAGACATTTCTGAGGTTCAAAACGGGGTTTTCGTGTCAGGGTTACAGGCAGCTAGGGAAAGTATTACGTCAATTATGTCCTCACTAACATATGAAAACAAGTATGTGTGTGTGTGTGTGTGTCTCTGTGTGTGAGGTAGTGTTTCTACTGCAGCATACCATGTAGTACTACAGGACACTATTAGAGATCGATCCCTGATCACTGATAGATTAGATAGATTACTGATTACGTCACGTGTCCCCACGGTCACCTGGCACACAGGTGGAACCTCCGACTCATGACGACAACGATGATGATGATGATGAAGGTGAGCTGTGGAGGAATGCGGATCTCTCGGTTTCTACGTCACTGCGCTGCTGTGACGCACGCGGATCTATATTTACACACGCATGAGACACGTGCACGCGCGTGTCCCATCGCAACGCGCGTGCACCAAGATGAAGATAAACGATGTTTCTATAGCTTCATCATCATCATCCTCAAACATCTCGAGGCATCACAGCGATCAAACGGACCCACACATGCACGCGCGTGGTACCGGTCCCGGGAGCGGCGATGCTGGTGGCGATAACGATGATGAAGATGGAGCAGAGCTGCAATGATGGAACTGATGAAGGTGTGTTTGGTGTTCTTACCCCGGCATAAAGAAGCCTCTTTATCGACTCACCGACCGTTTGAGTCCGTCACCGACCGCTGCTGTTTACCGACGGACTGACGGAGCGCTCCTCCTCCTGCGCGTCTTCCTCCTCCTCTTCCTCCTCAGTCTCAGCGGCTTACAACGGATTCAACCCCCCCACCCCCACCGATGGTTAACGGCACAACCGGACATTTTAAACATTTCTCCCTGATCAATAACCTGATCAGACTGAAGCTCTGTTTTTAGTTCCGCTGCTTCATTTTAATAGAAATCACCTGTTAGATGGCCACGGCGTTTCCATGGCAACCGTACACTTCCTGTTCGCACGAGGGAGAGTTTTGCTGCTAAAAAAACATTTCAGCGCAGACCAGCGATTATTATGGGATGTTTGTAACTGTAAGAAAGCAGGTCAGAGACTCTTCATCTCATCATCATCTTCATTATTATCATCATTTTTTATTTTTTTATTACCTGAAGATAAAAATAAAATACTGCAGCGCTCGCGCGCGCACACACACGCACACGCACACAGTGGTGCTATTATGGAAACAGTTTCTATGGTAACTGATGTCCTGAATTCCTGCAGAAGTGTTCCCACGGTGACACACACACACACACACGGTGTGTGTTTAATGCTAGCATTTTAACGAATCAGCTGATGTGTTTTTGCTGAACATGCTGGAACCTCCTCACCTCACCAAATTCAGAAACCTTCATCATCCTCATCCTCACAGGGATGCTGAAACAGGGGTGTTCTCCTGTCTCTTTGAGGGTTCTCCAGGTTCCTCATCCGGTTAACTGGTGATAATAAACCTGCCATTGCCATGAATGTTGGTTTATCTCGTTGTGTCAGATTGGCCACCTGTCCAGTTGTACTCCACCTTTCAGCCTATGACAGCTGGAATAGGCTCCACCCCTCCACGACCCTGAAGTGTCTTAGCATAGAATCTCAGTGACACAGAGGAGCAGAGACGGGTACCTGATGTTTGATCTGTTTCTGATCATTTGCTGAAGGAAACTTTACAAAGTGCATTTTGGGCAAATGTTCAAACTCGCATCAGCCTGTGGGACAGGTGTCTGCTCCGGTGTGAGCAGCTGAACGTTGCAGGTTTGTCACAGACCAGTTCTGTTGCAGGGTGTCAAATGTTTCCTCCAGGTCCATCACAGCATCTTGGTTACGACAGAGGTATCCAAGTCCATGATCACTGTGAGAATTTTCCCATCTCCACTGACATCACGGCATCAGCCAAGCTTCACCTGTTTATAATGACAGGTGCTGCTCAGTTTAAGTCCTCGAGTAAATATATGGCATTTGGGGAATGAATAATCAAATAAAGGCATGTTAGAAAATGAATCTGTGCAGTGTCTTGATGCATGCTCAATCATCCAGGTAAGGAAATCCCAAAAGGTTGATTCTGTTCATCTGGACGTTTTCAGTGGGAGAAATGTTTTGTCACTCATCCAGGTGACTTCCTCAGTCTCAGCTGACTGCAGGTTTCCCCAACCATATAAACAGGACATTTGCACAATGACTGAAACCAGCACCACTGAATGAACAATGGCGTGGGAGCTCAGTTCCTTGATCATTAATATGCGAATTGTTATGACCATTGAACAAAGCCAATTGATGAAGGCCTAAGGAGCTTGGAAAGAAAAGCGTCTGGACTTCTTTGAGTTGCTTGAAGACGTTTCACCTCTCATCTGAGAAGCTTCTTCAGTTCTAAGGTCAAATGGTGGAGAGTCCCAGATATAAACCTAGTGGGAGTTTCCCCCCACAGAGGGACAAAAGGACCCCCTGATGATCCTCTAATCATCTGAGCCAAGGTGTAAAACTGGGTGTGGGTCCCAATCAGCCAGAGTTTCGGGTGTGTTCATTGTGAAACCTGGCCCCACTCTATCATGTGATTTCCTGAGGTCAGATGGTCCAGGATGTGAGTGGGCGTTAAGGCGTCTGGGGAGGATCTCAAAACTGGATTATAGATGGCAGAGAGTTGGTGTCGTAAACCCCGCCTCTGTTCAAAGATGGTCGCTCACAGTGGACATAGATGGCTTCTTTCACTCCTCTTTCAAACCATCTGTCCTCTCTGTCCAAAATGTGAACATTGGCATCCTCAAAGAGTGTCCTTTATCCTTAAGATGCAGATGGACTGCTGAGTCTTGTCCTGTGGAGGTGGCTCTTCTGTGTTGTGCCATGCGCTTGTGAAGTGGCTGTTTGGTCTCTCCAATGTAGAGGTCTGAGCATTCCTCGCTGCACTGTACAGCATACACCACATTGTTAACTCATTCACTGCCATTGACGTCTATAGCCGTCAATGGCAGTGAATGAGTCAATGGGTTTAACTCATTCACTGCCAATGGCTGGCAGTGAATGAGTCCCTCTTCTCAGCTGTTTCTCTTTCCCTCTTTCTTTCTCCCCTTCTTTCCCCCAGTCAAGTCTGTCCCGTATTCAGTAAGTGAAAATAAAATAAACAATAAAAGGTGAATCAAATGGACCATTACGGCAAGGCTGGGATGGTCAGTTTGGTAAAGTAAATCCGTTGGGCATCTTTCTTTGCCTTTAGACAACAATTCTGATGGCAAAAGAGCCAAACGGGACAGGCAAAAAAGAAAAAACACATGTGTGTGTTCCTTCTTTTTCCCTTCAGGCTTAGAGGGAACATGTTCTGCCCGGTGGTGTAGGGTCCTAATTACTCCAAGTTTGTGTTCCAGAGGGTGATGGGAGTCAAAGAGGAGGTACTGGTCCGTGTGTGTGGGCTTCCGGTAAACTTCGATGTTGAGTTTGCCGTTCTGTTCAATGTGCACAGCGCAGTCCAGGAACACCCCACATCACATCAAGAACTCCACCGACTTCACCGACAAGATCCAGAAACTTACCCTGGATCCAGATGAAACCATGGTGTCCTTTGATGTAGTCTCTCTCTTCACTTGCAAACCCACCACGGAGGCCGTGGAGACTGTCAGAAAACGACAAGAAGACAGCTCCTTGGAGGACAGGACCAATGTCACACCCGATCAGACCTGCACACTGTTAGACCTCTGCCTCACCACTACATATTTCAAGTACAACGAAGGCTTTTACAGACAAAAACATGGCTGTGCCATGGGCTCCCCCGTGTCACCTATTGTAGCCAACCTTTACATGGAGGAAGTGGAAAGGAAGGCTCTTGGCTCTTTCAAAGGAAGAGTACCCAGCCACTGGTACAGATATGTGGATGACACCTGGGTCAAAATCAAGACACAAGAAGTGGATTCCTTCACTGCGCACATTAACGCTGTGGATAAAAACATCAAGTTCACCAGGGAAGACACAAAGGACAACTGTCTGCCTTTCCTGGACTGCGCTGTGCACATTGAAGAGAACGGCAACCTCAACATGGAAGTTTACCGGAAGCCCACACACACGGACCAGTACCTCCTCTTTGACTCCCATCACCCTCTGGAACACAAACTTGGAGTAATCAGGACCCTACACCACCGGGCAGAACATGTTCCCTCTAAGCCTGAAGGGGAAAAGAAGGAACACACACATGTAAAGGAAGCACTTAAAACATACGGCTATCCTAAATGGGCGTTCTTAAAGTCAGCAAAGAGGCACAGAAAAGAAGATCAGACACCAGCGAGGGAGGATAAGAAGGACAGACGCAACTAGGGATGGGTATGGAAAACCGGTTCTTGTTGAGAACCGGTTCCCACTGTTTCAGTTCCTTGGAATCGTTTGCCATTTTTGCAAACGATTCCCTTATCGATTCCAGTCGCCCCGAATGACGTCACCACGTTGCAGAGCGTCATTTACCTGGCAGGAAACACAGCGGCTCAAACGCTCGGTTACACTTTACGAGAACGGATGACAACAGGGCAACTTGCAATACTTGCAAAGTAGATATTTCATTTAAGGGAGGAAACACTACGAATATGCAAAAAACACGTGATGACCTTAAATGAATGTCGTGTTTTTAATTCCGCTCCGGACTCGTGAATCTCAGCCCAGCAGCAGCGGTAACGTTTGCACGTCCTCTCCCGTTAATGCGGCAGGTAAATAATCAACTAACATATTATGTTAGCGCGATCTGCCTTATTACAAACCTGCCATTACTGTGCATTTAGTGACCATGATGAGACAGACAGAGTCTGGCTCAGATGCTGGCAGTTCTCGCTGCAGTCTGCCGGTAGCGTCTCCTTTCAGGCAGGATAGACGAACGTCACCGAGCAGTGACTCAGTTTGTGGTCAAAGGCTTGCACCCGTTTGCCACAGCAGATGATTTTCAGTAAGTGAATGTGTTTAATTGTAGGCAGGGACATTACTGTTGTGTAATTGCTACAGAATAATTTATGTTATACTTTGTTATTGCTACAGAAGAATATTTATTTTATTATTTTACATTTACAGTTTTTTTCCTGGGGACCCTGTGACACCCCATTGAAGAGCCGCAGGCTGGATCTCTTAAGATCTCACTGCTGGGTTTGTAAGGCCATGTTACTCCTAAATTTCTATCTTGTTCAAAGAGAAGATATAAAACAAAGTTCTGAGCTAATCGACCTTAGTGTTCTTTTTTTAAAAAGAATCGATAAACAGAATGGAAAATGGAATCGAATCGTGAAAATCTTATCAATACCCATCCCTAGACGCAACAACATTGTCATCCCCTATGTAGCCGGTGTATCAGAGAAACTCAGGAGAGTTTTCTCCAAGCATGACATCACAATGTACTTCAGAACCAGCAACACGCTCAGACAGAAACTGGTTCACCCGAAAGACAAAACTCCAAAACACAGACTTAACAATGTGGTGTATGCTGTACAGTGCAGCGAGGAATGCCCAGACCTCTACATCAGAGAGACCAAACAGCCACTTCACAAGCGCATGGCACAACACAGAAGAGCCACCTCCACAGGACAAGACTCAGCAGTCCATCTGCATCTAAAGGTCAAAGGTCACTCTCTCGAGGATGCCAATGTTCACATTTTGGACAGAGAGGACAGATGGTTTGAAAGAGGAGTGAAAGAAGTGTCACAACCCGGCTCATAGGAAGTGACAATCAAGAGAGAGACCACACACAGGTTTTTAAAGACTGTAAGACATATTTAATGAAAATAAGGTAAAGCAACTTAAACACAATTTAAAGGACATAACAGCCATAACTGAAACTTCCAAATGAACAAGATGGATGCCAGACAGAGCGAGCCAGAGCCAGAGCAAGCGAGAGACTCCGCTGGTTCAGTCTAGGTGTCTTTATATACACTGGGACTGGCCTTCTCAGGTCTGCTGCATCTATAATTGGTCAGCTTCACCTACCTGCAAGAAACAGGTAACAGAAAAAGCAAAACACAAGGCCAACCCACTGGCCATCACAGAAGCCATCTATGTCCACTGTGAGCGACCATCTTTGAACAGAGGCGGGGTTTACGACACCAACTCTCTGCCATCTATAATCCAGTTTTGAGATCCTTCCCAGACGCCTTAATGCCCACTCACATCCTGGGCCATCTGACCTCAGGAATTCGCATGATAAGGTGGGGCCAGGTTTCACAATGAACACACCCGAAACTCTGGCTGATTGGGACCCACACCCAGTTTCACACCTTGGGTCATGTGATTAGAGGATCATCAGGGGGTCCTTTTGTCCCTCTGTGGGGGGAAACTCCCACCGGGTTTAAATCTGGGACTCTCCACCATTTGATCCTAGAACTGAAGAAGCTTCTCGGATGAGAGGTGAAACGTCTTCAAGCAACTCAAAGAAGTCCAGACGCTTTTCTTTCCAAGCTCCTTAGACTACGAGGACCTGGATGACTGAGAACCTTCCCAGACCAATTGATGAAGGACTATTGATTACTGACTCAGGACGTACCACAATTCACGGATCATATTAACTTGGTGGACCGACACATCAAATTCACCAGGGAGGATATGAAAAGTGGCAGGTTAGCCTTCTTAGACTGAGATTTCCATCAGTAATGGGGGACATCTAAAAGCTGACGTGTACCGTAAACCTACATATACAGATCAGTATTTAAGGTTTGACTCTCATCATCCACTGTAGCATAAACTGGGCGTCATCAGGACGCTACAACACAGAGCGGACACCATCCCCACAGACACAGCGGCCAGGGAGGCAGAAGAACATCAAGAAGGCCCTGAGTAAATGTGGTTATCCCAGCTGGACTTTTGTCAAAGCTGGGAAGGCTCCTAAAGAAAGCTCCAGCCGATCCAGGAGAGAAGGACAAACTGTCATGGCCAAGGCCGCCTCGAAAGAGAAAGGATGCAAATGCTGGGCGCAGAACAGCACGTAGAAAGTTTCAGTGACAACGTTTGTTTTCTCAACAAGTGTACACAATCAGGAAACTGAAATGTGAGTTTAACAAGTACTAGATGCAACACCTAAACCTAAGGGGTTTATGCAGCCTGAGCTAAGTAAGCAATCTATCCTTTGTGTCGCACTGCTTACTTGCCGCGGATGGTCAGTAGTGGCGTGGAGGGGTGAGTGGTCCGGGTGAGTGGTCTGAAATCCAAAATCCCTGGCGTTGAGGCATGGAGGTAGGCAGGTGCATAGGGCGAGAAACCCATGAGACTGTCAGGACGTCCAGCGTCTGGATGGTTCAAGGTTCAAGGTTCTTCATTTGTCACATGCATAGTTATACAAGTATAACATACAGTGAAATGTAGCCTGACACGCTCCTCGACATGTGCAAAAATTGGGGGGGGGAGGGGTGTAGAGGAAGAACATATACATATATATATATATATATATATATATATATATATATATATATATATATATATATATATACATATATACATACACTGGGTTAATGTGCAGTAGTAGCAGCAAGCAGGTGAATTCTGTACATTAATATGAATAGACATCTGACTATTTTACAGGATAGACAATATAAACATATTTAAAGTTAAAGGAATTGAAATGTACATTGTGCCTTGGTTTAGTGTCTGGAAGAGAGTCCTGTCTCAGTCAATTATAGATGATGTCAGGATGGGTGTTCTTGAGTGGAGATTCGTGTCTGGCAACTTGGTGCGTGGCTGTGAAAGAGAGATACAGAATGAGATAAGGTAGTTTGCAAGTTGTGTACAAAATCACAGCGGTGGCCTGCGCTAACTAGAGTTAGCTGAGAATCTGGCGAAGAGAGGTCGTGTGCGCTGGCCTTATGAGTCCCCGGCTTAATTACCCACAGGTGCGAGCAATAAGCAGAACACAGCGGCTCCTCCCAGGGGTGGAGATGCCAGCTCGGAGGGAGAAACACTGGTACCCACCCAGACCATGACACAACCGCTGACTAAGTGAAAACCTGTAGGGATCCCGTACGTGTCAGGAGTATCGGAGCAGCTGAGACGCATTTTTTCTAAACACCAGGTCTCTGTGGCTTTTAAACCCTAAAACGCTGCGCTAAAAATTGGTCCACCCCAAGGATTGGGTCCCCCGACACAAACAAAGTAACATAGTGTACGCTGTTAAGTGCAGGAGGATTGGCAGGATTTATACATCGGGGGAACCAAACAACCTCTGGCTACAGCACAGAAGAGCCACCTCGTCAGGCCAGGACTCTGCAGTCTGTTTACACCTACAGGCCAGTGGTCACTCTTTCAAGGATGAGGATGTAACATCCTGGACAGGGAGGAACGCTGGTTTGAGGGCAGAGTCAAGGAGGCCATTTGCGTGAAAAGGGAAAGACCATCTCTGAATCGAGGAGGGGCCTAAGGGTATGTCTATCACCATCTTACAATGCTGTGATTGTAGCCATTCCCCAACTTTCCTGGTTTACAGTGGTGTTCTGGTCTGTCCTGGTCTTTGTGGTCCCTGCTGATTACCTCTTGGGGATAATGAAGAGACCCATGACTCTTGGTCTCTTTCAGTGCTTCTGTTGGTTTGTGTGAAGCATCAGGACGTGCTGTGAAATTGAAGCGTGTTCTTCTAAACTCTATGAACACTCCATCAGGAAAACTCTAGTGTGAGGAGAAAACCCCTAACATGTGACATCAGTGTAAATTAAACCTCATCATACAGGCTGATCAGCCTCATCAATGTCGATGCTAAATTACTATCCAAGCTATTAGTAAGGAGGCTTGAGGGCATTCTCCCACTTCTTATAAACCCTGATCAAACAGGCTTTATCCAAAATCGTTTCTCATCTACAATTAGACGACAATTAAATATTATACAATACTCGAATCAGACAAATTATAATATGTTATATCCTTAGATGCCGAAAAGGCATTTGACAGAATCGAGTGGACATACTTATTTGATGTATTAAAAAGATTTGGCTTAGGCGAGGGTTTTATTGGATGGATTAAAACTATTTACAAACTTCCAAAAGCTTGTGTCATAACTAATGGTGTACAATCAGCATTTCCACTGCAGAGCGGCACGAGGCAAGGTTGTCCCCCGTCCCCACTCCTCTTTGCATTAGCACTTGAACCTCTTAGTTGTCTGTGACAAAAAAAAATTACAAACGGAGATTAATAATAACCCAATTATTTATAATACAATAAGGGTTTGGAGGGAAATGCGTAAAAGATTGGGTAGAGAAGACTGCACTTCATTCTTGACTCCTTTACTGAGAAACAAAGAATTTGTTCCAGGAATGTCTCGCAGTATATGTTCGATGAGCAGCACAAAAATGAATTAATTAAGGGTAATTGGCGACTTGTTTCAAAACAACACACTGATGAACTTTGAGCAACTGTAGTCAAATTTTAATATTCCTAGAGACCATTTTTTGGGGTTTCTCAAGGTTTGTAATTTTGTTAAAATTTCCAAAATTCCACAGTCTTTAACATCGGTATTAACATAGGTAGATCCACTTTTACTTGCAACCGTTTGCGAGAAACCCAATACAAAATCCTACACTGCCTATACATAGCTCATAGCTATAGCTAATGTCTTGCATAAGATCACACCTCATATTTCTCCCTTCTGTAGTACATGTCAAAAAGAAACTGGCACTTTTTTTATTACTTTTGGGAATGCAAATTAATCAAAAGATTTTGGAGCTCCATATCTCAAGAACTAAGTAATATCTTTAAGAATCGGCTCCAAAGGGACCCCGGATATTTTCTCCTCAGCCTACCCTCAAAAGAATTAACATTAAATCACTTGCAGCGCAAACTATGTGATAAACTATTGGTGCTAAAGCTAGGAAATGTATTCTCATTAACTGGGTTAAGGATAAACCTCCCTCTTTGTGGCACAGGGAATTATTTAAAGTTGTTCCTCATGAAAGAACTGCTGCTGTTTTAGGAGGACATGAGGATCTGTTTCTCAATGTTTGGTCCCCTTTGCTTATTTATTTGCCAAATGATCTGTCCCAACTGTTGAGGGGGGGTGGCTGCTTTTAAGATGTCCTCAGGTAAATGGGAAGTCTTTTTTTGTTTCTTTCTTGTTTGTTTCTCTCTTCTGTTTTCTTTTCTTTTCTGTTTTTCCCCGATATGCGTATTTGCACAGGTATATGACTTTAATGCATGTGATTTCCTTTGGGGTTTTTTCTCTTGTCTGCTTTGTTATGTGTTTTTGCTTTTCCTGATCATGAATAAAAACTGTTAAAAGTAAAAACGCAAAAACAAAAAAGAAACTCAGACCTCAGAAGATGACCTTTTTTATTATCAAACTGTCCAAAGCATTTACACTGAGTATGTGCAAACAGTCATGTGACAGCCTCACCCCAGCTGTAAGCTAACAGGTTGGCTATTGAAGATCAGCTGATTGATCATTCATTCACTTATCTGAACTCCTGTCAGGTTTATAATTACATCGTCACTGCAGAGAGTGATTTGAATGACTGTGGTGGTCTTATGATGAGTGTCACTGTGCTTTCAGGATCCTTTGGTCTTTCTGATCATCGCCTCCAGTAGCTTCCACTGATCGGGAGTCACCTGAGACACAAAGAGTTGAACAAATGTTAATACAGTAAATAGGTGGAGCCACTGAATATTCAGGTGTGAAATTGGCAGAGGGACACAATGCGACACTCACACTGCGCAGTTCATTAAACTCTCCTGCGAGTGACACATACTCTCCTCCATCAAACCGAATCACCTGAAAACAAACATGCAGTTCCTGTTACATTCAGCAGGAAGTTCAATCTGACCAATTAGTGGCGCCTCGCAAATACACCTCATGAACCATCCAACCCTACAACTGTTTGACCTTTGACCCCAGGTCATTTTAAACTCACAGCTCCAGACATCCAGGAGGCATAGTTGCTGCTCACATAAGCCGCCAGGTTTGCGATCTCAGCTGGTGTGCCGAGTCGGCCCGTTGGGATGCGGTCGATCATGGCCTTCTCGAAGGCTCCAGTTGGGTCCAAACGGCTGAAGGCCCCCTGAAACCCCCCAAACAAGCCAAAAAACCTAAACAACAACAACAAACTGAAGATAACAAACACCAGCCGCTACAGTCACGTGGGTGGCACCTTTGTTCTGATTGGTCCAGGCTGGATGATGTTGAATCTGTGGCCATAGCGCCCCCATTCTGCTGCCAGAGACCTGAGACACAGCCACAACACTAATAATGCTAACCACAGGTGATGCTGTGAGACGTTCAAGGTCATCTAACCTTACAGAGTGACCTCCGAAATCAAAATGGAATTTAACCTACTTGTAGAGCGCCTCAACTCCGGCCTTTGCTGAAGCACTCGGGACCACAAAACCAGAACCAGACTCAGCATATATGGTGGTAATGGCAAGGAAGGATGCTCCTAAACAAACAACAATAAAAACCAGACCGCAACATACCTGATACACATGATCAGAGCGAGACAGTGAAAGACATCTGAACAGATTCTCGGAGAGAAGTCTCGAATGCCAAAAAAGGTGGCACTCTATGCCTAAAGAGCCAATCAACAGCTGGACAGGAAAAGGTTTCTCTACCTTTCTGGTTCTGGATCAGCCTCTTTCCGAGCTCCAAGGTGACAAACGCTGTCCCGTTCAGGACGATGTCGGTGATGGTCTTCCAGGCGTTTGGCGACAGACGTTCTGACGGACAGACAAAGTTTCCTGCAGCATTGTTGATTATTACCTGCACCAATCAGGATGGAAGGTTTGGGGTACGGGTCAGCCAATGAGGGGCCTCAGAGATCCAGAAAGAGGTGAGTGTTTGGTGTGTGTGTGCTTACATCAGGAAGTCCAGTCAGAGCCTCAATCTGATCAACACATTGAGAGACGGCCTGAGGATCTCTGACATCACACTGCACCGCATGCACCTGAGGACAAAGAGACAACTCGTTTGGACCAGGACAGATTACACAGAGTCTGTACTGGATCCAGATTCTGGTTCTGACCTTGTTTCCAGTTTGGCTGCTGATCTCCTCAGCTGTCCGCTGCAGGACGTCCAGCTTCCTGAAGCACAAACCAAGATGGAATCAGGGTTCAGACAGTGCTCGCGGCTGGTTTTGAGTTCTGGTGGCTGCTTGGTTTAAAGAGGAGATGGAGGAAGATCCGAATGTTGCTCTGATGAAAAAGGCACCGACTCATCTATAAAGTCAGGTTACTGAAGAGGAGAACTCAGAGGCTCTCTAGAGTTCTGGTCTAATGTATGAAAACAGGTTTTCCCTGCTATCAAAAATAACTGAGGTAAACCTCAGTGTGACGATTCTTAATAATGAGAGAGGAGAGGTTAAAGTTAACGGTGCGGTTTTAATGGGCCTCTCTTCACCTTCACCAGCTGGTTCTGTAGGATCTCTGCAAACATCGTGATGAAATCGACAGTTCCTGCGCTGACGATCAGATTTAAAACAGATTATGGTCATGTGACCTCTAACCTGCTGGCAATGATGCACTGCGCTCCCAGCTGCGACAGGGTGGCAGTCATGGCGCGCCCCAGCCCTGTCCCTCCTCCTGTGATTAAGGCCATACGGTTATTGAAGCTTCCCGAGGGCAGCATGGCGTCTTCAAGGGGCGGAAAAAAGTTGGCCTGCGACCCGGAGCGGAGACCTGTTGACCCGTGGAGCCTCGACTGGAGCTGCAAACACATACGATTAATCACTTCATCAATCCGGTAAAAGTAGTGATTGATTACATTGAGCATCAGTTAGCCTCTTTATTGATAGACTCTTCCAATTTGAACTCTCAAAATGTACCTGACAGGTGAGTCCTTCTAGTAAATAAGTGTGTAACTGAGTCGGGGCTTATTGATCTCATTAATCTCCTGACAGGAAGTTCATCTAACCACCACCAATTGCATGCTTATTTACTCTGATGAAACTGATCAGTCTCATTGCTCTACGGAGTATCAGGGCCACGTTAAGAAAAACCTGTTAATAATCGTTTGGAGAATAAAGTGAAAATGTGCAGGTTACAGTAGTTGTGCGGCTGTTTCATATTGTGAAACCTGCTGTAAATCAATCTGAGGCGGACTAACTGTTATTTAAAATCCTCTGCAGGTTAGAGCAGGATAAACAGGTTAGTTTGCTGCACTGCGATGGTTTAAAGTAAAGAACACAGTTACATCAAGTGTAGCAGAGATTCATATGAATTTTAGCTGATGATGGTTGTATAGTGCAGGGGTCGGCAACCTTTCTGATGATGAGTGCCATCTAAAATTTCCTCAGAAGTCAATGTGCCATATGACTGCATTAGCAATAAATGTAATAACGCTTTATATGAACAGTTACACACTATATAGAACCACTTTAGAGAATTATATTTGTTCGCAGATGTTGGCAGCTATCAGCGAATAGTTATCAGCTATTTTGAAACAAAAAAAGGATCAAAGGTTTTTATCCATAACATCAAATGAACTGTACAACAGAAAATCCAAATGCTATTTATGGTCTCCTCACAACAATGATAAGAAAAATAAACTGGGCCAATATGGCATGTTTGTTAATACAGAGTAGACTTGTAGTCAAGACCACCTAAACTGAGACAAAGACAAGACCAAGACAAAAAAAAAAGTCTTTAAACTGCAGCCAGATGCTGCTTCGTTTACGGGTGTCGGGCATATTTATGTGTTTTTGCACTCGCATAGCCCTCCTCACCGCTGTCTACTGTCTCACTCATTTACTGAGAGGACAGACGCACGCTCCACTTGACTGTCGCATCTCTCACCCTCTCTGTATATTATCTTAGATCCTCGCATGTGACTGGCCACAATATGGAGGGATTGGAGCAAGGGGTGGGCGATATAAACAATATACGATAGAAACTATATAAATTTGGCCAACGATAGAGATTTTGACTATATCGCTCTATCGCGATAGCGCATGTTGATGATGTCATCAAGCTGCGCCTGTTTTGGTCGAAAGCATCGCAACGGCTGCAACCATTATCATCTGGAAATTATGGCGGGCGACAGTCATAGCAAAGAGATGAAGCACTTTTGAAATATGGGGAAAGCCAAAAACTGCGCTTCCTCCACTTCCGTAACATCGATTCATTAATGTTGAATTTTCTCGCAGCTGCTCTGTTCCCATGTTGTTGCAGTATATTAATAACTAACCTCGTATTGTGGATGAATAATCTCAGTTGTTCTCCTGACTGAAGTTTGGCCCGTGTACAGCATCCTGCTATGCGACTGCATTTGTCCCTGACCACCAGAATCCCTCACGTTAACTTTTATCGAGTGGAAAAAAAGTTGGCTTCATCCTCCAGCTTCACTGTGCTAATGTTATGCTAACATAGCTGTGTCGCTAGCAATCACGTAGCACAACATTATATACCAGGTAGTCCAACTTCAGTAACCCTGCAAACGCCACTGCTGTTTAGTTTTCTGTCTTTATGTTAGAAGTGGCAGCAGAGCTGTACGTTTGAATTAGTTTCAAAAATCTCAGTCAGAACATGGTATGAAATGTTTAGGTGGAAGCTAGCGAGCTAACTTCCTGTTAACTTCTAACTCTGTGAAATTTAATGAATTCTGTTTTCATGGATGCCTGGATGTAAAACTTAATTGTTACACCTGGTAAAGCAGCAACGCTGATGATTTAATTAAAGATGAAAGAATTTAGACAGTTTTTAACTCTCAGTGTCTTTGACTTTGGGACCTGAAGGCAACGGAGTTTTGGACGCAGATTACTCCGTGAAGCTCCTCACTACGGCAGCCGTAATGCTCTGACGATCCATCAAGCAGTGCTGCTTACCAAAGTTACACTAAAACATTTTTAACAGATTTCTGCAGCCAAAATCGGTTCGAGGTCAGTAAGCACAACCAGAATTCATACATAAGGTACACTCTCGATTTTTGAGAGTGGGGGGGGGGGGGGGGGGGGGGTTAGAAATGACTGAAAGATTTATTAGGCTGTGTTTTGTTCAAAAAAAGAATGACTTCATATAGGAAAAAAATATATATCACATATGAAGGGCACCTTAAACTAGTTTTTTAATTAAGCAGCAAGACAGTCTTTTAGTGCGCATGCGCCAACCAGCGTGCAGCCTGTTACAGTCGCTCCTGCTTTTTCTCTTAGTTTAGCTCTGTTTTCTTACGTATTCTTTTTTTCTGACTTGTATTTTCATCCGTTTATTATCTTTTACTCAATCATGTGGATTGAGAGAGTTTTTGTTCTTCTGGTGGCCGTGGAACTGTTACTTTTATCATGGAACGGGACCGCGGCACATCTCCTACACTCACGGACTGTTTACTCCAGAGATCAGCTGATCGCCCTGATGCCGGCCGGCTCGCTGGCCAGGCCCGCAGAAGTACCAGCTGAAATTTGGAGGAAAACACATCGGGGATGCAGAGGTCAAGGACAGAAGAGAAGAAAGAGACGGTGAGACAGCAGAGGCTCGAAGCGAGGAGGAGGTATAAACCGTGTCTGCCGTCTATCGTGATGGGAAATGTGCGATCGTTATCGAATAAAATCGACGAGCTCTCAGCACTGGTACGGAGTCAGAGGGAATACCGAGAGTGTAGCCTGATGTGTTTCACCGAATCATGGCTGCACCAGGACATTCCCGATGAGAATGCTTCCGTGGAAGGCTTCCACACTGTTCGGGCGGACAGCGACAGCATCGCTAGCGGTAAGCGGAAAGGAGGTGGGCTTGCTGTAGTTAACAACCGGTGGTGTAACCCTGCCAACATAACAGTCAAAGAAAGGATTTGTTGCCCGGACACTGAACTGTGTGCTGTTGGACTCAGGCCGTATTATTTACCCAGGGAATTCTCTCAGGTCATCTTGGTGGCTGTTTATGTTCCTCCCTCTGCTAACCCCACAGCTGCATGTGACACTATCCACTCTGCCATAGCTCGGTTACAGACTCAGCACCCGAGTGCCTTTATTGTGATCTCGGGTGACTTCAACCATGTATCACTGGACAATACACTAACAACATTCCAACAATATGTGGACTGTCCCACCAGGGGAGAGAAAACTTTAGACCTACTGTATGCTAACGTCAAGGATGCATACAGCTCCTCCTCCCTCCCCCCACTTGGTAGGTCAGATCATAACCTGATTCACCTCACCCCCCGCTATGTGCCAATTTTGAGGCGGGAACCTGTGACCACCAGGACTGTTAGGAGGTGGTCAGAGGAGGCCTTAGCAGAACTACAGGGCTGTTTCGAGGTGACCGACTGGGAAACACTCTGTGAGCCTCACGCCGAGGACATCAATGGGCTTACTGAGTGTATCACAGACTACATAACTTTCTGCACCGACTCCATTGTTCCAGCTCAGACTGTTCATTGTTACCCAAATAACAAGCCGTGGGTGACTAAGGACATCAAAGCCCTCCTCAACAACAAGAAGAGGGCTTTCAGAGGGGGCAACAAAGAGGAGGTGAGGAAGGTCCAGGTGTTACTAAAGGACAAGATCAGAGAGGCTAAGGACAATTACAGGTTGGATGCATCAGCAGGGATGATGAGACAGAGTACCGGGCTGTGGTCGACTCCTTTGTCATGTGGTGTGAGCAGAATCATCTGCAGCTCAACGTGGCAAAGACCAAGGAACTGATCGTGGACTTCAGGAAGACCAGGAAACACTTGACCCCTGTTTCAATCCAGGGGTTCAGTGTTGACATTGTGGAGGACTATAAATACCTTGGAGTTCACATTGACAATAAACTGGACTGGGCTAAAAACACCACAGCACTTTACAGGAAGGGCCAGAGTCGTCTCTATTTTTTGAGGCGACTGAGGTCCTTCAACATCTGCCAGAAAATGCTGAGGATTTTCTACGAGTCTGTTGTGGCCAGTGCGATCCTCTATGCTGTTGCATGCTGGGGGAGCAGGCTGAGGGCAGCAGATGCCAACAGACTGGATAAACTGATCCGTAAGGCCAGCAATGTTGTGGGGATGGAGCTGGACTCCCTCAAGGTGGTGTCAGAGAGGCGGATGCTGTCCAAGATAAAGACAATGTTGGATAACACCTCCCACCCACTCCATGACATGCTGATCAGTCACAGGAGCTCGTTCAGTGAGAGACTGAGATTACTGAAAAGCACCACTGAACGACACAGGAAATCATTCCTGCCTGTGGCTCCCTGTACAACGCATCCACCTAACACACTGGTTACTGCAACAGCTACACCCTTCTTGCACATGTTCTTTTTCAGCTATTTATTAATAAGTGACTTTTATGTATATATATGCCTGTATATATTGTGCTATTCTTAGTTAGTGTGTTGTCTGTCTTTGTTAATGTTTGTTTATAATGGAGCACTGTAACGAAAAATAATTTCCCCCAGGGATCAATAAAGTATTTTGATACTGATTGATTGAGAACACAGTCAGGGCTGTATCAAGACACGAGGACTAAACCCCAATTCAACCAGACCCAGAACTGATCTGGAATTAAAACAGGACTACAACAGTTCAAAATCAGGACTACTTAGGACTTAACCAAAACAGAACCAGAATCAAAACTAGACAATAGTAGCACTAAAAATCATCATAGACCTGCACTACACTTATTGTTTAATTATACCAAAGTCCACTATTTAGATTCAGAAACGTTTATATAATTATTTAGCCTTGTTGAGCAAACAAGCCTGCAAAACTTAATAAATATGAATTCGAAAAGAAACAAATGGCATCTAAAAAGGAAACACTAAGTACTGGATACATGTTCTGATGAGTTTTGGCAAACAACCATTTGACTAAATGGCCTGCATTTGTATAGCGCTTTCCTCAGTCCCTAAGGACCCCAAAGCGCTTTACACTACATTCAGTCATCGGGCTAGCGATTTTGCGAGCCCTGCAGGCTCTGTGTTTTGCCTTATATGAATCCACAGGTGTGCCACCAATTTACTCACATGGACTCTACTAACCTATCAGAAGCTTCTTCACTCACCCCGGTTCTATCAGCCGTCAGGGCTGGGGAGCAGGGGGGAGGTGCTGGCCGTCAGATTGGGGTCTGGGATGCGGGGCCTCCCTGCTACTGCAGATAAGGAGGTGGTCCGCTTGCCTCCACCCCAGAGAGAAGGGTTACATCTCCTGGGTCTAGGTGCGGCTTGCCCCTCTGGGGGCGGGGGTACCTGGACCTGGGATATAGAGTATGTTTGGGGAGTGCGACTGTTTGTGCAGTGTCTATTTGTGTCTGTCTACACGTTGGGTGAGTGCCGAGTATTTGGTTGTGTATATGGGGGTGGGAATGCACGTTTTATGTCTGCGTGCGCCTGTTCGTCTGTGTCTATATGTCAGCTTGGGTCTTAGACTTCACCTCTCTGGGAACATCTCAAGCTCTCCGAGGTACGGAGGCCTATCTCCGCTCACCACACTCCCTGCCAGTTGCTGATGCCCTTAGACGTTGGTGTGTTGGTGGTTCTTGGTGTCTGGGGCTGGGGGCTCATGTATGTACCGGCTCACTCCTGGTGGCCGATTGGCGGGGCCTGGCGCCTGTGGCCCGGCTGGGCCCCTTCCGGGGGGTGGGGTACAGCCTGAGGCCTGGTCCTCTCTGGCACAGCTGGCTGCCGGCAGAGCCCGCGGGCACGCCACTGCAACCCCCTCTGGCCTCTGCTCCGTAGCTGCTGGGTGACCTCTCCTTTGGGGCTATACTCAGCTCTTCCCAGGAGGGTGGCACGGTTCCCCCCCTTTGGTGGTCCTCCTCGGGTCCTCGTACTCTGGGGCCTCTGGATGTCTGGGGCCTGGAGCTCCTCCATACCTGCTTCATGCCCTGGGGGACGGGGCTATGGCTCCCCACACTTCCTAGCAGATCGTTACATGGAGAAACCTTTGGAATACAAGCATGCTGATCCACACAGGTGTACACCCGGGTGTTCACAGACGCGGACTACAGCTTTCTTGGCTGCTGCCTCAAAGCACATTGTGCGCTGTTTATCTTGCGTGCTGCACAATATCGTTTAATGTTTAGTATCTACTGATATCTACTGCTAGCTAGTTTATTGTGATGGTGCTGTTTTTTTATTATGTTGCTCTTTGTTGTTTGCTTTCTCTTCTGGTTTTTTTCCTCCATACAGGTGACCCAGGCATTTTTTTTTCTTTCTTCCCCCCCTTCTCACCGTCTCTTCTCCCCTTTGGTTTTCTTTCTCTCCCTCTCTTTCTTTCATTCTTTCTCCCTGTCCTATCCCCCAGTCATGTCTGTCCCGTTTGTAGCAACCAAAAATAAAATAAATTCATAATTATAATAAAGGTCAATCAAATGGACCAATATGGCAAGGCCATGATGATCCACTTGGTAAAATAAATCCGCTTGGCATCTTTCTTGGCCTTAAGACAACAATTCTGATGGCTAAAGATCCTAACGGGACACACAAAAAAAACAAACAAAAAAAAAACAAAAAAAAAACAACAACTGCCAGCTAGCAACGTCCCTCTCACCGGTAGGTTAAGTTATTTTTAGCCAATTACAAGTTGAACCTGGTAGTTGGGGTTGTTAGCTAAGATACCATCATTAAGAAGCGGCACAACTAATGCATTTTCATTTCATTTTTTTTTTTTTTTTAAATTTTATTTGTTTCACACATGGTTCAGCAGTATTTGATTTCCTTCACACAAGTCCTCATTCATATTAATATAGCACCGCACCCATAGGTGAAAAGGAGCAGGAAGAGGAATAAATTGTTATAAGCACCTGCCCCCTATCTGAACTCCAATCAATCTTACAAGTGGGCGCACTCTAACATTTATCTATATTTAACAATGCAAAACAAAACAACAAATGAATATAATCAACAATATACAATTCTACTAATATAAAATACTACAAAAATACTACTCTTGCACCGGTTTTCAGCCAACAGGTCCTTAGACAGGCAGCCAAAATCATCAATGACCCCTCTCACATTCTTCACCCCGCATTTCAGTGGCTCCCCTCCGGGCGGCGCCTCCGCTGCATTTCCTGCAGGACTAACTCCAGCTGATAAGACCATTCCCCACACCAGAAACATAAACTCTTCTTATACTACCGACAATTCATTCACTTATAGTCACTTACAGTTATTTACTGACCTTTCAGTCACTTTAATTTTAAAACTGTAAAATTTTAAAACTGTGTATATACTGTATATTCTGTGTATTTATTATCTTACTCTTATTACCTGTTTATGCCCTGTCCTTATCTTCAACGTCATGCTGCTCTGTTGTATGTTAATTGCCCCCTTGGGGATAAATAAAGTCTCTCTGATTCTGATTCTACTTGATGGCACAGAAGAACTGTTCCTTCCACATTTAGCCCAGTTATCGTTTTAAGCATGTAACACATTTTAAAACGGTGTATATTTGTAGAACTCTTAAGATTATCATGAAGAGAATTCCATGTTCTTATACCGCTAACCGTCAGACACATTTGCCTTTGTGAGGTCCTAGCAAACTGATGCCTCAAATAAAATTTCCTTCTACAATCCCCACTTCCTGAACACAATACAAATAAACTTTGTAACTTCAGAGGTAATGTATTATTTTTTGCCTTGAACATTATTAATCATGTTTGTAATTTCACTAAATCTTATAATTTCAACAAATTCGATTTTATAAACAGATTATTTGTATGTTCTCTATATTTAACATTATGAACCATTCGTACCACTTTCTTCTGTAACAAGTATACAGGTTTTATATTACTCGCATATGTATTCCCCCGCACTTCAGCACAGTAACTGAGATAGGGGGAAATTAGTGAGAAATATAAAATACTAGGGCTGAACGATATATCGCATTTGCGATAATATCGCGACATGATCAAGTGCAATTTTCTAACCGCAAAGGCTGCGATTATACTCTGGACATGTCCAAATTCATGGGCTGCATCCTCCTGAGGCCGCATTTGTAGACCAATTACGTCACAGCGACGCGCCGAAGGCTGTCCAAATTCGTAGACTCCTCCGAATGTAGCCGACAAATGCGTCCTCCTTTTCCCCGAATTTGAAGGATGGGTCGGGTGTGTCCTTCGTGGCCCACCATATCCCAGAATTCATAGCGCGGCCCAGCCAAACTCCAGTTTCCAATAATGGCGGCCGCTACTAAGTTTTAAAATTACTCTTATTAATCTTTCTGGGTCACAAAATAAACTTTTAACATATTTTCAGGCGAGAAACTAGTTGTGTAAACATCAAATATCTGCTCGGTTTATCAAGATATCGCATATTTGCAAAAGTGCTTCGACGTTTTCGGAGGCGTCTGTTACCCACCAGCTCGACAGCTAGCCGGGAGCTCGAGGATTACTGATGCGGCCGAGAACGGCACATCATTTTCAGATCACCGCGGACTTTCGCTGCTCGGGTTAAACGTAATATATATAAGTCACTTAGACAACCTAAAAATGTTATTGTTGGGCTTTTTTCAGTGTTTTGTTTGTTCGTGAGTAAATCGGTTTGGCTGAGATTAAAGTTATTAGATTAGATAAAATAAAACTTTATTGATCCCCCGGGTGGGTTCCTCCTTGGTTTTCACACAGCTGACTAAACGTCAAACAGAAAACTGATTAAACAGAAGTATGAGACAGTCGAGAATTTACACCAGTGTCTGGTTATATTTTAGATAGCAAGAAGCAGACGGCCGAGTTTATTAAACTCCACCGAGACAGCGGTGACGCTAATCAGAAGGCTAGACCGTCCAATTTCACGGCCGTTTACATCCGGCCTACCCGACCGTCTGAGGACCAGTGCGGCCTCTTCAGCTTTGCCTCTGCCACTTGAAGATGTCGTGGAGGCAGAGTTGAATAGTTACCTGTTGACCCCTGTCATTGACGGAGAGGATGATCCCTTAGCCTGGTGGAAGGTGCACAACATTCACTTTCCACGACTGTGCAAGATGGCCCGCAAATATCTGTGTGTGCCAGCCACAAGTGCCCCCTCAGAGCGTCTGTTCAGCACTGGAGGGAATATAGTGACCTGCACTCGCTCATCCTTAAAGCCAGCAAAAGTAGATATGCTGGTCTTCCTAGCAAAAAACCTGTGAGCTAGGATGATTATGGCTAGCTGAGCCATACTCATTGTGCACTTTAGTTTGTGCTGTGTTGCTGTTACTTACTGCAGATAATCAAGATGTTCAGCCAGTTTTAATTTAAAGGCGTGTTTGTGTGTGTGTTTATACAATTGCTATTATGTTTGCACTTTATGTGTAATGTTACTGACTGCAGAGATCAGTAAGATGTGTGTATTTTTTATTTATTAGTTTTATTTATTTAATATTATTTTTTAATTTAATGACTGTCTAGTACCGTATTTTCACGACCATAAGGCGCACTTAAAAGTCTTAGATTTTCTTCAAAAAGTACGGCGCGCCCTATAGCGCAGTGCGCCCTGTGTGTTGTAATGAGGACGTAGTAGAGAACACCATGAGAACGCTAAAGGGTGAAGTGTGGCAGAGTTGGAGGAAAGACTCGAGCGGTGGATCATCGAGCAAAGAACGAGCGGGAGAAGCGTTTCGACGGTCACCATTCGGCTAAAAGCAGTTTCACTTTCACTTTTTATGAAACGGTGCCATTTTTCCATCCGGACCAGGACTACGGTAGCGCAGCAACTTCCAGCGGATTATAAGGAAAAGCTGGCCATCTTCCGCCCCTACTGCAGCAAACACATCCAGCCCAGCCACATCACTAACATGGACGAGGTCCTGCTCACTTTTGACATCCCAGTGAGTCACACTGTGGAGAAGAAGGGGACCAGCACGGTAGCGATACGCACAACGGGGTATGAAAAGTCTTCTTTTACTGTTGTGCTTGGCACAAAGAGTGGAAGGCAGCGCCGGGTGAGTTACGCCACAATTTGCGAATGGATTGTAGATGCTTGGGCTAACATGTCTGCTGGCACTGTTGTTCGAGCTTTCGCAAAAGCCGGCATCATTTCCGAGGAGCCGCACGGCACGGAAAGTGACTCTGACAGTGAAGAAAGTGAACCTGTAATGTTTGATGGAGATTCAGCGCAGCTGTTCAATTCAGACACAGAGGATGAGGACTTCGATGGGTTTGATTGATGATAAAAATGTGAGTACCGAACTTTGTTTTGCTCCTGCTTTATTTTTAAATACGCACACTTGTATGCTTGTGTGTTGTTGATGATGACGATTATTGGTAATAAAAATGTGAGTAAGGTACCGAACTCAGGTTTGCTCCCGCTTTATTTTTAAATACGCATACGGTACTTGTATGCGCCCTATGATCCAGTGCGCCTTATGTGTGTGTTAAATACAGTAATGGCACACATAACTGAGACTGCGCCTTTTAGCACAGTGCGTCTTATGGTCGTGAAAATACGGTAGTTCACAGATGTCGAAAAACTGAGTGTGGTAAAGCCACTGATTTTTTTTAATGTATATTTCTGCAATCTGCACATTGCACTGACTTTCATTTTAATGTTTACACCAGGGTTCCTTGTCAGCACTTTATGCTCAGATGTTTGTAAGCTAAAAATAAACTATTGTGTATGTTCAAATATACTGTTGTGATTGAAGAAGTTAAATAAAAATGTCAGTCATCAATTCATGCATCACCTCATGTCATCATAACAGAGGTCTGTCTTCCAGGAAAGAACAGTTTAAAATTAATGTAATATAGTATTGGCCATACTATAAGATGTATTGCTTGTCTTTGTTTAATAATACAGAAGACAAAGACCTTAAAAAATAATCGCATATCGCATCGCAATCGCAATATTGGGGCAAAAAATCGCAATTAGATTATTTTCCATAATCGTTCAGCCCTATAAAATACGCATTGCCTTATAATCTAATATCCTGACATATACAGTGTACTGTCAGTGCAGAGGATGAAATCAGCCAGGACAGCTCAGGAAACATCTGCTCACATCTGGCTGAATTCATGGGAACTTCTAATCAACCACTCAGCTGCCTGTGCGCTGAGGCACGCGCCTCAGGTGGACATGCGATAGCTGGGTGAGAGGTCAACACCCTAAAAAACGTATTTACTCTATCATCGCTCAAACAGTCCGCTTTCTGACGTCACAGACGCCCGAGTGAGGGCATCAACAAAATGCTGCATAATTAAAGTTTCCCTCACGCGCACAGCGGAGCTCCTTACGACTGCCGCGAGCCTCCCTGTTCTCCCCACGACACGCGCCGCCATCTTCGTCGGCTCACGAAGGCGTCATAATGGGTCGTACTAAGTAAAGCAGGAGCGGCGGGAACGTCAAAACGGAAAAGCTCCCAGTCCGGTTAATGCTCGGGAATCACTCGGGACTGACCTGGATAAGAATTTGTCCATTTCTGAGTTAAAGGTTGTATTAGATTTGGTTCTTGATGACGACGACGACTATTATTGATCGCCTGGTTTTGTTTTGTTTTAAAATAATAAAGTTTCTAGTTTTAAGCTAAAATCACCTCTAATCTGTTTTTTAAATTTCAATTTTCAAAGTTTGTTTTTTTAGCCTCGCTCTTTCTTTCTTTACGTTAGCAGTGACGACGCCCCCTCCTCCCTGCACAGTGGTTCAGTCCACATCTGACGACGATCATGTGTTACCGTAATATCGCTATTGCGTTACACAAACCGAGCTCCGTTTTGTCCACAAACAGCTTGACGCGTCGCAGATCGATGGCCAGTCGGTTTGGTATTGATAATTGATCTGATGAAGCTTCGGTGAGTGATGACCTGCGCTCGCGGAGGACTTTGGTTTTGTTCCTTCCCGTCTACTGGGCCAGTTACGGCTCCGGTCCGTCATGGTCCGACCGGAAATCTGAACTGATAAACAGAAGCTGATCGATGCGCGCGGAGCTGAATGAGAGGATTGATCAGCAATGGAGGACCGGGTCTCCGAGCCCAGCCTGGTTCTGGTCTTCAGCGGGAAGAGGAAGTCCGGAAAAGATTACGTGACGGAGCTGATCCAGCAGAGGTAAACACACCTGGAATATTTCGTAATTTATGGAAAATTCAGCAACAAGAGACATTTGAATTTTCACAGCAGATTTCGGACCCAGTTTCAGCTCCACTACAGCTAAAACAGAAACCAGAGAAGAACAAACTGCACTTTTTGTATAAGATAACCCACCGCCACCACCACCATCATCATCATCATCATTATATCACGATCCAGTTTTTAAATCCGCCTTTCTTAATGTTAACCTTGTATTTGTAAATATTTGTTATTTGTGTTTCCGAGTGTTTGTTGTTTAAAACACAAACACCTGGAACACTTGAACACCTGTCCATGTTTACCTCACTGCGCTGACCGTGCAGGTTGGGCCCTGACGTCTGCTGCATCCTGCGCCTGTCTGGACCCCTAAAGGAGCAGTATGCTCAGGTGAGTCTCACCTGCTCCAGATGCACCTTCACACAAATCTCTGCACTTTACCTGGAGGTCATGAGTTTAGATCCCTGGCCAGCTGGTTCTCCTGGATTAAGGTGGGTGACCGTCCAGGTCTCGGAGCTCCTTCAGGTTTGCTCAGGCTGATGACGATGGAGGATGTGCGAGTAGGGCAGCAGGTTTGATCTCCAGAAGGTTCCTGGGAACCACCTCATGGACCACATCCTCCAGCAGCAGTTTATATTCATACTCAGACATGTGTGAGGTGTCCAGGTGAACCAGCCCATTCGGGGGTCACACCTCATCATACCTGCCAGTTTGCTACTGTACCTGAAGCTGATAAACCACAGCCAGACACTATACCAAGAAGGCTGCTTCTGGTTCTGCAGGAACACGGTCTGGACCTGGACCAGTTGATGGGTCCTGGACCTTATAAGGAGCAGTATCGAGCTGACATGATTCACTGGGGAGAATCTCGCCGCCGCCAGGACCCCGGCTTCTTCTGTCGCCTGGCGAGCAGAGGAGCCTGCCAACCAGTGTGGGTAGGTGAGCGTGGATCATGTTGCTGTGATGTCATCCTTCAGACAGCTGAGCTGTGCTCTGTGATTGGTCAGTTGGTGAGCGACGCGCGGCGGCTCTCAGACCTGCAGTGGTTCCAGGCAGAGTTTCCTCAACAGACTCAAAGTGTCAGAGTTCAAAGTTCCGAGAAGACCAGGTCACAGAGGGGGTGGAGCTTCACTGCAGGTGAGATTGAATCCTCCTACTAACCGTTTGTTTCTCTCACCTTTTTCCGTCTCACCTGTCTGCCCATCTCGGTCTCTCAGGTGTCGACGATGCAGAGTCGGAGTGCGGTCTGGACAACGGAGTTGAATTTGATTGGATTGTAATTAATGAAGCCGACGCCCCCTCGTTGGACGAGCAGCTGCGTCCAATCTTGCAGCTCACTGAGGAAGCAGCTTCAACATCATCAGTAAATCAAAGCTGATCATCAGTGACTGATCAGGTGGTCCCGCCCACAGAACTAACACGTTGACCTAACCTGCAGCTCAGGTGTTTCAGAGCAGCTGCTGCAGGTGGTCTGGCATGTTTTTAAAGAAGGGAGGACGGCATGCTTTCAGCAGAATGAACTACAAAACTATTGTTCAGCTGATCAATAAAGTTTTATTTAACACCTGTTCAGGCCCTGTGTTGTTGTGTTTAGAAGTTTGTAGTCCCCCTCAGCTGTTGCTGGTGTACGAGCACCCTCTGCTGGTCTGAGCAGGTTAAATCAATGATTTCAATGAGAAAGATGACAGCCGAGGCTTCGTTCCAAACTCTGCAGTTCCTACTTTAGTCCAGCAGATGTTGAATGAACGTGGCTCTGCAGCTGGAAGACAACGCTGGTGTAGTAAAAGGAGCCATTTCACCGGCTCTCAGCACACGCCTGTTCCACAAGCCTGAAAGTTTACCCAAGTTTGCACTTTCAGTCACTAGAACGTGACCAGGTTTTAAGACTGAGCCTAAAACTGACCTGGTGTCAGTTTTTAAACTCTCCTGCGGACGTGTATTTGTACTGCAGTACAACTTCACAGCTGCCTCACCGTTTCAGAGGAAAATGAGTCGATCGATCAATAACCCCCAGACTCTGTTTGGTTCTACATACGGTACTTTTATTTTATAAAATCCTGTTTCACTTTCACGATTTATTACAATGAACTGTGACATCATCAGTGATGACAGCACCTGCCTCCAGGTAATCACTTTTCTTAACTTTGATTCTGTCCTAAGGTCAAAGAAAACAGGAGGCGTGTCTGGCTTGTGATTGGCCCCTTTGTTCACCATATTTGGCAGTTGAATGCCTCCGTTATTGGTCACTCCAGTAAGCCACACCCCAGAAGACAAAAACAATAATTAATTGGCTAACAGAAGATTGGCTTTCATCAATCAGTCATCAATATTTATTGTGGCAAAGTGAACTAAAGCAGGAACAACAAACCGTTAAGACAAACACGCCATTAGTCATTAGTTAACGAGGGGTGGGGCTGTTAGTCACTCATTATTACAAAAACATGACTGGGGTGGAGGCAAAGCAAACTGTGCAGAAAAAGTTCAAAGTAGGAATGTGAGAAAAGAGGGGGAGGGGCCAAAGGTGAGGGGAGGAGCCAGATTGGAGAGGAAATATCTCCCACACTCCTCTCATAGCAGGATCAGAGGATCTAGTTTTTGACCTCCAGCAAGCAGAGAAAAGGGGAGGGGCCAGTGACAAAAGGGGTTGAGCCAGAGGAAGAAAGGGAAGAGGAATATTTTGGCCACAGAGTTTCCTGACATCCACGTCAGGTAAGGCGGAGCCAGAGGTTCAGCAGGAGTTGAGCTCCTCCATGGTCTGGTTCAGGGTCGCCTGGAGCTCCAGGTTTGCGTTCTTGGCAGAAGTCAAAGCATCTGCAACACAGAGAGGAGGGGCCAACCAGTCAATGACCAATCACATCAATCACAGGCTGGTCTCTGAGGTCTTACAGTTTTACTTTGTGACCTCAGCTGGCAGCTGATAGTGTAGTGGTAAGACTATATGCCTTTGGAGCGGGAGTTGCAAGTTCGCCCTGTATTCAGTAAGGGTCCTGCTAGAAAACCATGCTAAAACCTGGAATGGCGCAGCTAAGTCTGCAGGCTGTCCGCAGCTCGGACACATGTTGTACTGTGTATGTGACAAATAACACTTGTTGTCTGTGATGAATATTGATCGTGGGCCTCACCTTCCAGACCGTCGATGGTTTTCTCCAGTTTGGCCACCGAGCGCTCGGCAAACTCAGCTCTGGTCTCAGCCTGAAACACAGGAAGTCGGATGACAAAAGGGAAATACACACGGGGGAGAATGTGAAAAGCTGGTCTGTTGCAGAACCCTGATTGGTCGCTCTGGTTTGTTGTTTTGTGCAGGATAAATAGTCAAACTGAAAACGCTCGTACGTCCTGGTTTTATACTTTCTTAAACCCTTTCAAGATATTTTTTGTTTAGTTTTTTTCAAAATAAAACATCACACTTTATGGTCACATTAATCTTGTTTAACTCATTCACTGCCAGCCATTGGCAGTGAATGGGTTAGACCCATTGACTCATTCACTGCAATTGACGGCTATAGACGTCAATGGCAGTGAATGAGTTAATATTCGTGACCTCAGACAAAGTCTCAGACCTTAATTATAAAATTGAAAATACATTACACACTTAGCCTTAAACCGACGATTGGCTGACTTTATTCAGATGCTTCCCTCCATGCAGCTGACAGCTTTTATTGTGAAAAGAAGAAACAAATCGAGTTTCTCCAACAGGTCGTGACGTCACAGGTGAACATGACACTCACCTCCTTCAGTCTGTTGCGCAGACTCTTGATCTCCTCCTCATACCTGTCCTCCTTCTGAGAGTACTGACACACAGAGACAGCAGCCAATCAGAGAGCAGGTACACACAGGTGAGCACACAGGTGTGAGGCTGAACCGTTTCTGGTTCCAGAGACTGCACCGGCTCCGTTCCCCGGCAGAATTACCTGTGCCATGAAGCCCCACCCCCTCCTCCTACCTTGTCGGCTTGGGCCTCCAGAGACTTTGCACTTGTGAACACAGTTTTCAGCTCCTCCTCCAACACCCGGGTCTTGCTGCAGGTCAAAGGTCACATCAGAGGACACAGTGTGTCAGACAGGCATGTGGGCAGGTAGGCTCAGGTGGTGTCAGGTATCAACTACGGTACCTTCCGACTAAAGCAGGATGCACTCAGCAGAACCTGGAAATGTTATGAGCCTGACCCAACTGTTCATACGGTCCCCATCTTTAATGTTCCCGCCTCAAGACTTAGACGGAGCAGCACACCTGCACAGGTGTGCTGCTCTGAGAGATTGCCAGGTACGGAACTGATGATGTATTCTGTCGCCAGGCAGACAGGTGCAAGGTGGAACACCATAAATGTGATCTGTAGGCTCCGCCCCTTTGTTTTCAAGTCATGAGGATGCCAACAAAGCCATTGATTTACATTTCTACCTCACCTGCTGCTTGACATCCTGTTATCAAGATGGCTGCCGAGTGACGAGAACTGCTTCTAGAAGGATTTTAATCAACCCGACACCACCTGAGCACCCTATGAGTTTGTGTGTGTGTCATCAGGTGTGTGCGCGCGCACTGTCAGGTGTCATTGAGCCTGCAGGTAGATTCATGCAGAGCAACAAGAGGAGGAGGGTGAGGAGGAGGAGCTGAAGCAGCAGATAAAGGTCAGAGATCATGGAGGCAGTGGGAGGTCAGGAGGAGGAGCTTCACTCGGTCAGCAGGTCCAGGTCACGTGACCCTCAGTACCTTATCCTCGGACGCCTGCAGACTCTTCAGCGAATGATCGAAGCTCCTCAGCTGCTCCTCCAACCTCCGAACCTTACTGTGAGACAGGTGGAGGCAGGTAGCAGGGCATGCAGACAGTTGCCGTAGAAACAGACAGGGAGAAAGAGGCGGAGCTGTTACAGAAGCAGTGTGGCATCACATCAATGTGATGTCAAAGTTACCAGGTGTGTCAAAGCAGCTTCATGCTGTTACAGAGGCAGGTATGTCCACTTCATTAGGAACACCTACCCGCTCGAAACTCACCTGTGTGGTCCCCGAGGTGTTCCTAATAAAGTGGCTCTGAAAGTGTGTGTGTGTGTGTGTGTGTGTGTGTGTGTGTGTGCAGAACCTCTCGGCCTGCTCCGCTCGTTCTTCAGCTCGCTCCAGCTCTCCTTCCACCATCACCAGTTTACGAGCCACCTGTCAATCAAACAGCACACTGCATTCCTGTGTACGACACCACTATGTACTACTAGGGCTGGGTCATATCATACCGTTCACGGTAATACCGATAGATGTATAATATGGCGATAGAATATGGGTAAAACGTGCATGCGCTGTGCCTTTGTTTACATGCGCACATGGCGGCGACGCAGAACGAGAAGAGTGAAAGCGGATCGTTGAATGAAACAATGAACCAGAACTGGTTTGTAAAAACGCTGCAGCTTCACTGGTGTGGAACTGGTTTAGCTTTCGTCCGTCAGATACACAACAAAGCACTATTTTTGGTAGAGCATGCTAGCGGGCCGTCGCTATTACCGCGTTGTTTGGAAAATACGGCGCACTTAAAATCATCCTTTGATTTGTCTGAAAGTCGACAGAGCCCCTTATAATCCCGTGTGCCTTATGTATGAACTCTGGTTGTGTTTACTGACCTCGAAACGATTTTATGTGCACGGCGCTCGAAAATCTGTCAGATGTTTCAGTACGACTTTGCTAAGCTACGAAGCCGCACCGCTTGATGGATTGTCGGAGCATTACGGCTGTCGTAGGCGGAGCCTCGCGGAGTGATACGTACTGTGCTTCAGCATAATGTTACCGTACTGTGTGTGTATGACCTCTTTTTAAGTGTTGTGGATGTTATACATGGTGATGCTGAGGATATGCCTTTTGGTTAAACTGTCAGCGAGGAGTTTGCATTTGCACTGTTACATGTTTATATAACTTTAATGCACATAAACAGCTGCTTGTTTAAGTGAAAATACTTTGATGTTTTTTTTGCACTAATAAAGTTGTGGAGTTGTAAAGTATTTTGTCTCGTGTCAATTATATCGTCAATTATATCGTCATCGCAGATTTTCAGATGTATATCGTGATAAATATTTTGGGTCATATCACCCTGCTCTAACTATGTGGTAATGCCAGTAGCAGCGTGTGCAGTACCTCCTCATACTTGCGGTCTGCCTCCTCAGCGATGGTTTTGGCCTCCCTCAGCTGCACCTCCAGCAGCTCCATCTTCTCCTCGTCCTTCAGAGCTCTGTTCTCAATCACCTTCATCCCCCTGATTGTGGACAAAGTTATGTGATCACATTTAACCTTTGACCTTCTCAGCACTGCTGCTGTGTAAAACAGCTACAAACAAATCCTACAAATCCTGCAGTGCTTCTCATAGTACTGCCACAGTATTACTGTGTATTATTACAAGCTGTAGTACTTTGCAGTATTTGTGGAATACAAGCGCCCTCTGACCTCTCGCTCTCGTCGGCTACCTTCTCAACCTCGTCCAGCTTGTGCAGCGCGGCGGCGAGTCTCTCCTGAGTGCGGTCCAGGTTCTCCTCGCTGAGCTGCAGACGTCGACCGAGAGACGTGACCTCGGCCTCCGCCTGCGGGGAGACAGACACAGGTCAGCTGACACATCGACCTCTAACCCCCCAGGGGCGCAAACATCCGGTCATTCCCCATCCTGTTCCTTCCTTTCACAATAAAATTCCTTTTCTCACACACAGGTGCGCGCACACACAGTGACAGCTGCACATGAAATACTTAAAGCTAAAAATGTGTTTTTACTAGTTATGAAACATTGTTATTGTAGTAATAACAAGCTTGCTCTGGTTCAGGAGCACAAACAGGAAATGACACAGGAATCATCTGTTTTATAAATAATGTTTCTGATTTCATAATTCACAAACAAAAACAAAGCTTAACTGTAGTTTGTCTATTTACTCTTAAATTATGAAACTCGACTTTAATTCTGCTTAAAGTCGAGTTTCAGCAGCAGAACGCACAAGCAGACTGCGGCCTTTTTAATCCAGCACCTTTAATCTGGAGGTAACAGGAAGTGAAACGGGTCAGGTTTCCTGTACGCATCAGGTCACACAGCCAAGTGTGTGTTATCAGCAGCTTCATGCTGCCGTTTATCAGCGCGTCACGCCCTGATACACACACACACACACACACACACAGTGTACTGCAGTACTCAGAGTACACACTCCGCTGACAGGAAGGGTACTGGATATTTACTGTAACAGGTAGAAATGAGGCTGTGCACACTGTGAGGGAGGAACCACATGTGAGCCACCTCCAGATGTGCGTGAGTCAACGCACCTATCAATCATAGGCATTTTCACAACACTTTGATAATCGGAGGAAATGATGTCGCTGCAGCACAACAACAGTAAGATAAATAACAGGATATTTGTGGAGTCCGGTGACGTAGGCGGTCAAGATGGCAGCTTGAATAGAGATTGACAGACCACGCGACTTTCGCACATTGCATGCTGGGAACTCGTGGCAAAACAATCCAAGTACCGCATCACATGCAAGCATTTGCAGCACCGCAAAACGTTCATTCTCCGGTTCCAATACCTTCTTGGTTTTTCTTTGCCGCCCAAAAAAGGTATGTACAAAACGAAGGAGAACAATGCCGGTCCGTACAAAGACAGACTCGACAAAAAGGCAAAGAAAAGATATGAGGAAAAAAAAAAAAATCAAAGGAGTGAAAGGGTTAGACCCTTACGAGCACACAGAGTGGACAAAAGACGTTAGCATGCTGCCCAACTTTCACCACGCTCATATTTATAATTATACGGTTCTTGGAGTGAGTGCACTTGTCACGGACAAACGAGCGGCATTTAATCCCTGTATACGGCTGCTGCACCAAAGGAAGATAAAGTTCTCCCTACTGTTCCCAGCGGTGCTGGTGCTGAAAAAGGGCAGACGTGAGTTTACTGACACAAAAAAAAAAAAAAAGCCCAGGACTACATTCTGTCTTTACTTTAAGGGAGATATTTACAGTCAGGGCTTGGATTTAAACACTACCCTTTTTCTTTTCCTTTTTTTTTTTCTTGCCCTAGCTTTAATTAACATGCTATACACGATATACTTTGCACCTCCTAACTGTTTAGTTTCAATATTATAGGGCTTCGCAGTTTTATTTGAGTTATTCAGTTGTGCTGCTTCTGAGGATACGAAGCTCACTAAGACTATTAAATTCCTGTAAGTTTTTCAGTTGTTATGAAGCCCTTTTCAGTTTGTTCAGCTAGCTAAGTCCCGGAATGACTGTTTTCCTCATATTACATTGATTTAATATGCTGCTGGCGACAGGTCCTGTTTATGACTGTTCGACTGGTTAGAGTCACGGACCATAAAGTTTATGTTTTGCTTTCTGGGGCTCATAGCCCACCTGAGGGTGACTAGTGTTCTTGGTTGCCCCAGACGTATCTGTTTAAATGTTTATCAGTTGGTATTTTTATTTACTTCCAACCCCCCCCCCCCCAATTTTTCTTACAGCCAGCCTTCCAAATATTGTCCACTCAGTACTGAACTCCTGGTTCTAATAATAAGTTACCCCACGGTTATATGTCCGACACGTATTGCATGATGGCGAATAAGCCACAAAGGGCCCTTACTTTAATGACCTGGAATGTAAAGGGCCTTAACCACTCAATAAAAAAAAGAAATCATGACATTTATCAAATCAAAAAAAGTTGACATTGTCTTTCTTCAAGAGACTCACTTGTCTCCCCAAGAGTCAGATAAACTTTGCCGTGATTGGGTTGGTCAGGTATTCTTTTCGTGTGGCAGCAGTCAGAGTAGGGGTGTCGCAATTTTAATTCATAAGCAGTTACAGTTTAAATGCTCCCGGATGGTTAAGGATGAAGATGGGCGGACATTGATACTCTTGGCTGAGATTCAAGGCCATAGGATGATTTTAAGCAATATCTATGCACCAAACATCAACGACCCCACCGTTTTTGGAAACTTGGAATGCAAAATTTGTGATATGGGCGACTACCCAATCCTGATAGCAGGGGACTTGGTCATGGATGATATACTGGATCGAAGCACTCCCTCACAGCGACACTCTAGATCAGCGTCGGTCGCTATAAAAATGTGTAGGACCTTGGGTTTGGTGGACGTATGGAGAGTATTCAACCCATCCACAAGAGATTACACCTTTTATTCTGCCCCCACAACACTCTGTCAAGAATAGATTATTTTCTTGTGTCAAATTCTATCATGCCCTCAGCAATGTCCTGCTCTATTGGTAGAATACGCGTTTCTGACCACGCCTCTGAGCTCATTTGGTAGCCCCCCCAAGTCTCCCAGATGGAGGCTAAACTCAAGCCTTTTACATGATCCCAACTTTTTCCACTCCTTGAGAGAGCAGATCAATTCTTATATAGAAATTAACTTCTCTACAGCTCCCAGTGCAGGTGTAGCATGGGAAGCTTTGAAAGCCTTTATTAAAGGGTTCATCATCCAGCATGCCTCATATAAGAAGAGAACTGCTCTGACCAAGCAGATAGACCTGGAGAGGAAGATTGCCATAGCTGAAGCCGCTTTTAAGGCAGACATGAGCTCGGCAAATCTGACCCACCTAACTAGACTTAAATATGAGTTTAACTCAATTTTGACTCAGAAAATGGAGTTTTCTCTATTTCGGGCAGAAATACTTCGAAGATGGAGATAAACCTGGCAAAACTACTTGCAAGATATATTAAACAAAAAGAAGCTCAGACTATCATAGCAGCAGTTAGAGCACAGGATGGCACTATGGTGTCAAAACCCTCTGAAGTGAATGAAGCCTTTAGAGATTTCTATATGCAACTCTACTCCTCTACTCTAGCTCCCCAACTGGGTCTAGAGAGTATTTTAAATTCAGGGAATTTAAAATAGAAAGTAGCTCGTCCACAGAAGGACTGGTAGCTCCCCTTACGATAAGGGTTCAGATCGCGCGAACAGGTGTGAAATGTGTGTGTTTAGTTTGTTTGTTTGCTTGTTTTAATCAATTTTAAATCATGCTTTTTATTTGTTTTTGTTTCTAATGTCTCTGTAAAGCACTTTGAATCACCTTGTTGTTGAATTGTGCTATACAAATAAATTTGCCTTGCCTTGCCTTACTCAGAAATACAAGCAAACTCTCAGGAAATTAACAGTTTTCTCTCCCCCCTCAACCTCCCAACTCTCTCTAGGACACAGGTGGACTCCCTGGACGCCCCAATTTCAAAGGAAGAGATCTTAAGGGTAATCAAAAACCTTCCAATTGACAAGGACCCTGGGTTGGATGGGTTTACAGCCGAGTTTTACAGGAACTTTGCAGATGAGCTCTTCCCTTTACTTCTGCAAATGTTTGAGGAGGCCCTGGATAAGGGCAGCCTGCCACCAACACTGTCAGAGGCACTTATTTCGCTTGTCCTAAAGAAAAACAAAGACCCGCTTGACTGTAAGAGTTACAGACCAATAAGCTTGATCAATTGCAATTGCAAAATTTTAGCTAAGGTACTAGCAACCAGATTAGATGAGGTCATGACTTACTTAATACACCCCGACCAAGTTGGTTTTATTCGGACCACAGCTCTGCCGATAATATTAGACGCCTAATTGATATTATGTGGGCAACCCAGGATAAATCCTCTACGGGGGACTTTTCTCCAGCTATAGCCCTCTCCCTGGATGCAGAGAAAGCATTCGACAGGGTGGAGTGGCGTTTTCCTCTGCCCCCCTCTCACGGACAATAACCATATCCAACTTCTTAATAGCAATGAACTGGTCTGCATTGGTGCATCATATCTTTATTCTCTTCCCCCTCCTGCCCCCCCCCCCCTTTCTTAAATAGATAACTATCATATCTGATATCATATCTCACAGTACAATAATATTGAATGGGTTGCATTGTTGTATTTTGTCATGTTTCTCAGGTCTTTGTCTGAATTTCTACGAACATTATTGCTAAGGATTGTCTTATTGCATTGGAGTCACACTGGGTTAAATATGTACACTTGGGTTTTAAGGGGTATTTATTATTTTCTTCTTTTTTTTGGGTTGTATGGAAGCCCCAAACGCAATTTCATTGTTCTTGACAATGACAATAAATAAATAAATACTAAAATACTATTTTGTGTAATGGAAGCATTTGGCTTTGGCCCAAAATTCATAAGGTGGGTCAAACTTCTCTACAACAATCCAAGAGCATCAATACTAACGAACCGTATTGTATCACAGTCCTTCGACCTCCACGGAGGTACAAGACAGGGCTGCCCACTGAGTCCTTTGCTTTTTGCTCTAGCTTTAGAGCCTCTGGCAGCAACAATACGTAGAGACCCTGATTCTCCAGGTATCCAGGTCCACAATAATAATCACAAGTTGATGCTCTATGCTGATGACGGCCTGGTCCTAATATCGCAGCCAGAACGCTCTCTACCTGCTCTCTTAAGAATTATTAACCGGTTCTCTAATATATCAGGATATAGACTAAATTGGTCAAAGTCTGAAGCGCTCCCTCTGACAGCCTTCTGCCCCAAAACCCTGTTCCAGCTGGGGGATTTCAGCTGGCCTCAGACCGGTAACAAATACTTGGGCATTACATTCCTCAGTTTGTTATACAACATAGTTCAGGCTAGTTTTGAAACTCTATTGGACAAGTTCAGAACCGACATAAGTAGATGGTCCCCTTTGTTCCTCACCCTTTGGGGTAAAGTTAACATCATCAAAATGAATTGTGCTCCAAAATTTAATTACCTACTACAAACACTCCCGCTAAAAATCCCATCAAAATATTTTCATCAATTTGACAGATTGTGCAACCAATTCATACGGAACAACAGACGCCCTAGAATAAAGCTTAAAAAGCTACAGCAGCCAGTGGAGTCGGGAGGCCTGGGAGTCCCAGATTTACTGTTTTACCATTATGCTTTCGGTCTGAGACACATGGTTCACTGGCCCTCCCTCCAGAACGAGCCCCCCCATGGCTTAGTCTGGAGAGTACTTTGTGCTCACCACTCCCTCCGATGCACATTTTAACCACCAAGCTCCCACCAGATATACAAACCCACCCCATTCTTCCGGTTCTGCAGACGGTCTGGAAGAAGGTGGCCTTGCTATTAAATTTTAACTCCCACCTTCACACTGAGGCTTCCATATGGCTCAATCCCAAACTCTGCATTAATAAGTTTCCGTTTTTCTGGAGACTGTGGGTCCAGACTGGGATACTTGTTCTCGGAGACCTGTATCAGGGGAGTATTCTCAAGTCCTTCAACGACCTTAAAGCAGTTTTGGTTGCCACAGAGTCAGTTTTGGAGGTACTTGCAGCTCCGGCACTTATTGCTCAAAACTTTTGGTTCCCCCTAAACACCACCTCCAACTATTGAATATCTCAGCTACATCAAAAAAATCTTTGGGGGAGGTCGTGAAGTCTCTAAATATTACTCAATGCTTGTTAAGGGCACGAGTAAAGGGCTACCCGCCCTCCAGTTAGCTTGGGAATCTGACCTTGGTGTGGCTTTTACAGATCAGGAATGGACTGCAATTTTGCAGAATAGTAAAAAGGTGTCCAGGGAACTTAGAAGGACACTAATCCAATTTAAATTACTACACCGAATTTACTGGTCGCCACACAGACTGTATAGGGCGAACCTCATGCAGATGTCAGACTGGGGTAGGCACATTGACCCATATGATTTTGGAGCTGTCCTAAAACCCAAATCTTTTGGACTGAGATACATGACTTTATCAAATCAACCATACGATGGGATATTCCTTTTTCACCAAGACTATTTGTTTTGGGGGACCCATCACTCCTTAAATATGCTCCGCCTAAGGCTGCTGTGGTTACAGACTGCATTGATGCTGGGGCGTAAACTCATTATTTCCCAGTGGAAGGCCCCTTCCACCCCACCTGTCTCTGTATGGCATATTCAACTAGGGAGACTTGCTGCACTTGGACAACTGTCATACAGGCTTCTGAATAAAGTGGAGAGTTTCCATCTGAAGTGGGATCCATATCTGTCCAGAATAAAACGAACAGACTAGAACTTGGAGTGGGACTGACATTGACATTCTGACGAAGCACCCTCAGGGATGTCAGGGTGTGGCATGCAGTAAGACCCACATAGTCAAAGGCTGGCTGTTTTTGTTTGTTTATCTCTTGCTTTGTTTGTCCCCCTCATTTTGGTTTTGTATTCTCTACTGTTCTGCTGCTATGCTGATGCTTTTTTTTTTTTTATGTGATGTAATCTGTCTCTGCAGTGGACTGTAGTGTTCTCAAAGCACAATAAAATATTAATCACAAAAAAACAAAAACAGGATATTTGTAAATGTTTACAAACATAAGAGCTCAGTTATAAACATCCAGAATATTACAGAGGTGAAATATATCTGTGTTTAAAGAAGCAACAGGAACGTGTTCATCGAGCTTCATCACTTCCTGTTCACGCTGGCCGCCGGGTTAACGCATTCTCCTCCAGCATCATCAAACACGATCAGCATGTTGTCACGGACAGCTTAAACAGCCAATCAGAGTAAAAACAGCACCATGCTGAGCCAACCAAGTGGCTGGACCAAATATTCACAAAAACTCAGGCGACTGTGTCAGCGAGCCCATAAACTTAGAAAAGGTGAGCGCCCTCTGCTGCAGCCCTGCTGGAACTACACAGCTCGCCTGATCTCGCCCTGCTTCAAACACGCCGAGTTCGCTCTAAACTTCAGGCTGTACACCAATCAGAGCCAGCCGCATCAGGCACACTTCCTGTTTTGTGACTGAAGTCTGATTGCGAGTAATGGCATCACTTCCTGTCTGACGGCAGGTAAATGCAGTGCCACATAAGCCTTTAAGCCTTACCACAGAACCAAGTCCGCCAGAGCTTATCTTTATATTTTTACAGGCTGTGGAGCCATTTTTGGGAGCATTTCAAGTTGCTATACATCAATACAACAGTTGTAGCCCAGATTTTAATAACATGTATGCATTAAGTCCATAGTAACTACATAAATTGCAAAAAAGTGCAATGAACAAGAAAATTGAAAATTGTTTTTGATTTTTTTACATATATTTCTAGTTAGAGAAATTTTTATAATTTTTATATACTGCAGGAAAAACAAAAATAAATATTATAATGCAAATTTGCAAAAGATTCAGCATGTGCATCAAAACAAACTATTTCCAGCAGTGCAGTTTGAGTTGTAAGCATCCCAGAAACTATTCAGAAAAGCATAACACTAAATATGACTTTTAAAAACACCAGTATAGGCTTATAAGGCCCTGAAGCTAAAAAAAAAAACGACATTTTCCACGAAAATGACATCACTTCCAGTCTCGGCCAGGTAATGGCGGACATGCGATTGTTCGCGCTGACGTCTATTCCAACGTAGGAAGTGTTTTGAACAGCTGAAAGCGTGTTTCTGGAACATTATGTTTTTGTTGCTGCAAGCGCTTTTTATGCAGTTTTTTCAAAGCGTTATGTGGAAGGAAACCGTGACCTAGGGCAAGCTGATGGCATAAGATGCAAGTACAACTCCTCTGGTTTCATACGCAAAAATTTTTTGCGCTAGCTTACGTGGTTCCAGTTCTACAGAGATTTAAAAATAGTTACGCAAAACGGAGCGTGCCCACTCCGACCGGTTTTAAAGGGTTAAACCCACAATGACAAATGCACAGCAGTACAGGACTGTGGGAGCGCAGCCTCGTGCCATCTGACAGGAAACAGCTGTGAAATACGTGATGTCATCGCCTGTGACTTAAGGACATCGTTCGGGTGCGTGTGCCGTACCTCCTCCCGGGTCCTCTTCTCCTTCTCCACCTCCCTCTGCAGTCGCTCTGCCCGCTCCTCAGCCTCCTCGGCCTGCTCCTGCAGGACTTTGATCTTTTTCTTCACTGCCTCGATGCTGTTCATGCCGCCACTCATCTTTTCTTCTTCTACTGCACAGAAAAAGTTTATTACACACTTTTCACAGTAAAACAGAGCGCCGCACATACTTATTCTGAAATAAACTATCAGCAGGAAGTCCGTTCAAACGACGTTTTGTAAGAGTGAAATAATTACAGCTGTGGTCAGAGGGAGGCCCTCTATCACTGAGCCGGGGAGCGAACACAGCGAGCCGCGGTGTGATACACAACGTGGAGCTTTTCAGAGCTCTGTGTGTAAATACATGAATCCAAAAAAAAAAGGGGCAAGGGGAGCTCACTTCTACAACCTGTTAGCGGTCCGGACTTGTCCACGCCAGTAAACACGACTTTACAATAACGTAAACACAAACGCAGACCAAATGTCTCCGTTTAGAAATGATCCTGAAAAGAAAAACAAGAATAAGGCAGAATTTACACGTCAGTCGAAGCTCAGAGAAAAATCAAACATTGAGGCAAGAATTCAAACACTGAGCTCAACAGCTGGAAAGAAAGAAGCCAAACCTGAGCCATTTCAGGAAGAGCTCTGTGTTAGTGGCCTTTAAAACAAATGTCGCAGCGCCAGTCACTAACCCGGGTTAGAGTATCCAGCTGCTGAGGCTCAGTGACAAATAGAGCTGCATGTCATCAGGGGGGTTCAGAGTGGACTCAGATCATCATCCATTGGGCGTAAAACGTACAGCTTATTGCACCAGCAGCATCTGCTCTTATAGAACTATCATTAGCTTACAGCTTTAAGTGTTTAAGGTCTGTGCTAACTAAAAATAAAGACAAGATGATAGTTTATTAAATTTTAATGAAGTTTGCAGATTGTTTCAGTGGAGTTTAATAAACTCCTTGCTATCTAAAATATAAAATAACATATTCTCGAGCATCTCACACTTCTGATAATCAGCTGTCTGCTTGACGTTTATTCAGCTGTGTAAAAACTATAACTTTAATCTCAGCCAAACCGATTTACTCAGGAACAAATAAAACACTAAAAAAAGCCAAACAATAACATTTTAAGTTATCTAAGTGACTCATATATCATGTTTAACCTGAGTAGCGAAAGACGGCGGTGGGTTTGAAAACGATTAGCCGGGAGTCCGGTGTTCTCACGGCGCTAGTGAGCCTAGCCCCCGGCTCGCTATCGAGCTAGTGGGTAACAGACGTCTCCGAAAAGGTCGGAGCGCTTTTGAAAATATGCGGTGTCTTGATAAACTGAGCAGATATTTGAGGTTTACACAGCTACATTCTCGCCTGAAAATATGTTAAACGTTTATTTTGTGACCCAGAAAGAATAATAAGAGTAATATTAAAACTAACTAGCTACCGCCATTGTTGGAAACTGAGCTGGGCTGCGCTATGAATTCTGGGACACAGCTTCTTCTTCTTCGGGGTTTAACGGCAGCTGGCATCCTTGTACATGCAGTGCTGCCATCTTCTGTTTCAGTCCGTTATTACACTCTTAAATCCTGCTACTTATTCCTGCGTCTTTTGTGATCTTACAAAGCTTCAAACGACGCGTCGACTATTAAATCAGTCGTCGACGATTTCGATAGTCGACGTAATCGTGACTAGTCGACTAATCGTGGCAGCCCTAGAGACCAGTCTTACTTGTTATCATCTATCGTCCACCTGGGCCTTACACAGAGTTTCTGTCTGATTTCTCAGACTTTTTATCTGATTTAGTTCTGAGCTCAGATAAAATAATTATTGTGGGGGATTTTAACATCCATGTAGATGCTAAAAATGACAGCCTCAACATGGCATTTAATCTGTTATTAGACTCAATTAGCTTCTCTCAAATGTAAAAGAACCCACCAAGCTTGATGATGACACCATCAACATGCGCTATCGCAGTAGAGCGGTATAGTCAAAATCTCTACTGTTGGCCAAATTTATATCGTTTCTACCGCCCACCCCTAGTTACAAATTATCTTTCATATTGACTCATCTCACAGAGGTCCTGCTAGACCTCAGTGCAGCGTTCGATACTGTCGACCATAATATCCTATTAGAGCGATTAGAACATGCTGTAGGTATTACAGTGGTTTGTATCATATCTATCTAATAGACTCCAGTTTGTGCATGTAAATGGAGAGTCCTCTTCACACACTGAGGTTAATTATGGAGTTCCACAGGGTTCAGTGCTAGGACCAATTCTGTTTACATTATACATGCTTCCCTTAGGCAGCATCATTAGAAGACATAGCATACATTTACACTGCTATGCAGATGACACCCAGCTCTATCTGTGCATGAAGCCAGATAACACACACCAATGAGTTACACTGCAGGAATGACTTAAAGACATAAAGACCTGGATGGCCGCTAACTTTCTGCTTCTTCATTCAGATCAAACTGAGGTTATTGTACTCGGCCCTGAAAAGCTTAGAAATATGGTATCTAAGCAGATTCTTACTCTGGATGGCATTACCTTGGCCTCCAGTAACACTGTGAGGAACCTTGGAGTCATTTTTGACCAGGACATGTCCTTCAACGCACATATTAAACAAATATGTAAGACTGCTTTCTTCCATTTGTGCAACATCTCTAAAGTTAGAAATATCCTGTCTCAGAGTGACGCTGAAAAACTAGTTCATGCATTTATTACTTCCAGGCTGGACGACTGTAATTCATTATTATCAGGAAGTCCTAAAAACTCCCTGAAAAGTCTTCAGCTAATCCAAAATGCTGCAGCAAGAGTCCTGACAGGGACTAGAAAGAGAGAGCATACTTGAGCCTGATTCTGCCAGAGGTTTCTTCCTGTTAAAAGGGAGTTTTTCCTTCCCACCATCACCAAAGCCCTTGCTCATATAATTGTTTGGGCTTTCTCTGTTTTCCTCGCATTATTGAAGGGCCTTTACCATATATGGCACCTTGGGGCAACTGTTCTTGTGATTTGGCGCTATATAAATAAAACTGAGTTGCATTAAACCAACGTGTATATTTTTGAGTGACCAAGCCGTACGGAAAGCAGTGATCAGGCGGTTCTCGAATGTGTAAGAAAGATTAGTGATATGCTGTGTTGCTGGTGATACGTGAATGGCTCGAACTCATGAAGAACCAAAACAAAAACCTGCTTTTCCTGGAACGCGTCAACTCTGAAGCGACATGACTGTCAAGTTCTGACAGCCAATGGTAACATGGATGGGACATAGCATAACATAGGGCTGTGTGATATGACCAAAATCTCATATCCCGATATAAGACATCTATCGTCCCAATAACAACAACAACAACAATAATAATAATAATAATACTAATAATAATGGATTGCATTTATATAGCGCTTTTTCGGGATTCAAAGCACTTTACAATACCACTATTCATTCACTCTCACATTCATACACTGGTGGAGGCAGCTACAGTTGCAGCCACAGCTGCCCTGGGACAGACTGACAGAGGCGAGGCTGCCATATCGCGCCACCGGGCCCTCTGACCACCACCAGTAGGCGGTAGGTGAAGTGTCTTGCCCAAGGACACAACGACCGAGACTGTCCGAGCTGGGGCTCGCAACACCACAAAACAAACGATTGCGTAAAATGAAACGATAGACGTTTTTATATTGTCATCCGATATATATCGTTATATCGAACAGCCCTAGTATAACAGCTTAGCTCAGACAGAAGGCGGCGTGGTTATTTCTGCTGTCAGATCCCAGTGGCATCCTGCAGCCCATAGAGAAACATGGGTTTCGCGCTCCTGAGATGAACGAAGAGGGCAGAGCAATCTCTGCTTTAGATCATCTCCACAGAACAGCGTCCTCTGGGAGGACCCGATATTTGGATTGGGTATCAGCAACGAGTTGATCTCGGGGAATTTTCCTCGCAGTCAGCTGACACAAATCCGCTGAGATGGGTAGCCGCTGTTCCACCTGAGCACCAGTGGCTCTTTCTTGTGCTGCATCAGCCTCTTGATTCCCAACACCGCCAAGCTGAAGGCTGTAAGAACGACTGCTACACTTGAGCTCAGCTCAGAGATTCTTAGAGTACTCTGATTATTCTTAATAATCTGATTTCCACACACTGCTGGGCCTGAGCAATGACCCATCCTCCAAGTGTGATTAATGTACAGGGTCATCACCCGTATTTTTGACCACTGCTTAAACTGATCAAATCGGAAGTGTAGGTCAGAGTTGAAGCTTTGACCTGAAGAGACACGTTCAGGGGGCGGTTCTAGTTCTCTCCCCCTATGATTGGCTTTTTTAAATAAAGTTGGTCTGAATAAAACTCAAACTTTAGTCCCTCCCTGTGCCCGCGCACCTCTCACGTGCTCAGGTCGTTTATCCATACCTCATCGATTATTACCGACTTTATCGGAAGCACGTTTTTCACACCTGACTTCCTCTTGTGTGCGCCACTGTTTGTTCCGTGTTAGCACGTTAGCGCCGGAAGCTAGCTGCGGACACCGCCCTGTTAGCGGCTAGTTCGTTAGCTCAGCTCAAGTGTGCTCGGCTTTACCCGTGTGTCCCCCACTTACCTGTCCGAATCCTTGGAAACAGTCACACCTGTAGCTCGCGCCCTTCTTCCGCTGCACTCACTTCCCGGTCAGCTAACTGTTAGCTGTTGGCGGCTAATGCCTCACTCTCCGTGAAGTTTGACGAACTGTGAATCGCGCTCCGTCTCAGCCTCCGCGGACTCGAGTGTCGTGTCGGTCCTCGTGCTCCCTGTTTGGGTGGTGGTCTCGATTTCTGGTCTAGGGTTCTGGTCGCGCTGAGTCTGGATTCCGGTTCCAGCCAACTCCCAACTCAGGAGACTCCGCCCTCTTCCGGGTTAAATTCGCTCCACGGGAAGTGATGTTGCACTATGTCCTCTTCAAAGTAAAAGTCCGAAAGAAGAAGCTGCCGAGTATCAAAGTTTAAAATCAGACTCCTGAGCTCTGTGAATACCTCCCGGACAGCTGACATTAACGCTCTCTATCAAAACTAAAGAAAGTGTATTAATTCTTTGTGCAAATATGACTGTTTTAAATGAATTAAAACGTACTTTTTACTTTTAATTCCTCTCAGACAAACTGCAGATTTAATAATGGATTGGATTTATATAGCGCTTTTCAAGGCACCCAAAGCGCTTTACAATGCCACTATTCACTCACTCTCCCATTCATACACTGGTGGAGGCAGCTACACTTGTAGCCACAGCTGCCCTGGAGCAGACTGACAGAAGCGAGGCTGCCATATCGTGCCATCGGCCCCTCTGGACAGATTTGCTTCAGTTTTACCGGTTTTAGTGACTTTCCTGAAACTGAATGGACTCTTCAATCTCTGGCTGTGTTCTGTTTTGTTTTTGGGTTTTTTTTCCCCTGAAGAAGTTGTTTTTGAAACTCCTTAGCTGTTAATCCCCTCTCATTGTGATTGAATATTAAACCTTAGAAAGCATAATGACAATTTTTTTTTTAACAAACCAAACCAGAAATCTTCTCCAGCTTGTTCTTCTGATGTGTTATTGCAATTTGGCTCTAACTAAATCAATTAAATTAACAGCAGCAGCCACCTCGAGGTGGGAAGAAAGTGTAGAAGATCAGAGAGGAGTGACTCTGACAGGTGTGCACAGGTAGCTCCAGCGTGATGTTAAAGCAGACTGTGTGCTGGCCAGCAGGAAGACCCCCACTTTCGTGCTGTAACAGCAGCGATCTGTGGTCCTGGGACATTGATCAAGCCGCTCTTCTATGGAACCAGCTCCCTGTTCGGATTATACAATTTTCTTCCTGTTAAAAGGGAGTTTTTCCTTCCCACTGTTGCCAAGGGCTTGATCAAAGGTTGCCATTTGATTATTGGGTTTTCTCTGTATTATCATAGGGCAGTGTGCCAAACAGACAATGCTGGGGGCCAGAATTCGTCCGCAAAGGATTCGATTTGACCCACTGGACCAAGGGCGGATCTAGAGAAATTTTCTTAGGGTGGCATGAGGGTGGCAAAATCAAAGCCCTTTTTTTCAAACACACATGCAGGTGGTTACATATGGTTAAAATGATGCAAATGCAGTAAGTATACACGTTTTTCATAGAAATATAGTCCATAACTTAATTATTTTCTGTAGCCCCCATAATTAAACACTTTAGTGACATAAAACATGTGATGTTATGTACTGTATAGCCTGGATAATAAATAAAGATGTAACGCTGTAAGTATATGATCCAGAAAGCTACACCACATGGGGCGGTTCATTTACCAACACAAGTCTAACTTAAGTTTCACTGTTTATTGTTAGAAAAAAAGGTAAAATCGTTACAGCTTAAATTACACAAAATGTCAGAAATCTGCACTGTCATGCACAAAAATCTAAACCTAATTTTTCATGATTTGTTGGATTAACCCTCTGAGGCCCAAAATATAACCGGTCATTTTTGACTTCTTTTGATTTTACGTTTGTATTTCACCTTCAAATTGTGCCATTTTATTTTTTCCCCTCTTTGTTTGGTATCATTCTTTTCAGCTTGACCTCACGTGTCTGAATTTAGTTGTTTTTTCATTGACATACTGTGTTAACACAACTGATCTGAAATCACACAAACTTCAAATCCTAGTAGTATCTTTTTTACTGTAAACAAAAAAACAGACATGTTGAGTAAATTATTCTTATAACTTGAAATGTAAATATAAATTGTACATTTTGAAAACTTATGCACACATTTTGTAAACATATACAACTATTTATCTAAAAAATGCAGCCAATACACCTGCCATTTTTTTATTTTTATTTTGTACAACCATTTAAAAATATTACTAAAACTAAAATCAGGTGTCGCAATAAGATGCCCCACAAATTATGTGTGACAGTAAAAAGAAATTGTTTGTCCACCACAAGACAGGAGAACAGCACAGGGATAAACCTGCAGGCCTGACAACAGGAGGTGTATCACTCCGCTGGTTTTCTACTTGGTGACAGTGCTGGGTCATATCATACCGTTCACGGTGATACCGGTGTAATGTTGGGCAACGATAAGAAAATGAAATATGGCGATAGAATATGAGTAAAACGCGCATGCGCAGTGCCTTTGTTTACATACGCACATGGCGGCGAAAAAAACAACTCCCTTTTAACAGGAAGAAACCTCCAGCAAAACCAGGCTCAGGGAGGGGCGGGGCCATCTGCTGTGATTGGTTGGGGTGAGAAAAGGAAGACAGGATAAAGACATGCTGTGGAAGAGAGACAGAGGTTAATAACAGATATGATTCAATGCAGAGAGGTCTGTTAACACATAGTGAGTGAGAAAGGTGACTGGAAAGGAAAAACTCAGTGCATCATGGGAATCCCCCAGCAGCCTACGTCTATTGCAGCATAACTAAGGGAGGATTCAGGGTCACCTGGTCCAGCCCTAACTATATGCTTTAGCAAAAAGGAAAGTTTGAAGCCTAATCTTGAAAGTAGAGATAGTGTCTGTCTCCTGAATCCAAACTGGAAGCTGGTTCCACAGAAGAGGGGCCTGAAAACTGAAGGCTCTGCCTCCCATTCTACTTTTAAATACTCTAGGAACAACAAGTAGGCCTGCAGAGCGAGAGCGAAGTGCTCTAATAGGGTGATATGGTACTACAAGGTCATTAAGATAAGATGGGGCCTGATTATTTAAGACCTTGTATGTGAGGAGCAGGATTTTGAATTCTGGATTTAACAGGAAGCCAAAACAGGAGAAATCTGCTCTCTCTTTCTAGTCCCTGTCAGGACTCTTGCTGCAGCATTTTGGATCAGCTGAAGGCTTTTCAGCGAGTTTTTTGGACATCCTGATAATAATGAATTACAGTCGTCCAGCCTGGAAGTAATAAATGCATGAACTAGTTTTTCAGCGTCACTCTGAGACAGGATATTTCTAACTTTAGAGATGTTGCACAAATGGAAGAAAGCAGTCTTACATATTTGTTTAATATGTGCATTGAAGGACATGTCCTGGTCAAACATGACTCCAAGGTTCCTCACAGTGTTACTGGAGGCCAAGGTAATGCCATCCAGAGTAAGAATCTGGTTAGATACCATATTTCTAGGCTTTTCAGGGCCGAGTACAATAACCTCAGTTTGATCTGAATTAAGAAGCAGAAAGTTAGCGGCCATCCAGGTCTTTATGTCTTTAAGACATTCCTGCAGTTTAACTCATTGGTGTGTGTTATCTGGCTTCATGGACAGATAGAGCTGGGTGTCATCTGCATAGCAGTGTAAATGTATGCTATGTCTTCTAATGATGCTGCCTAAGGGAAGCATGTATAATGTAAACAGAATTGGTCCTAGCACTGAACCCTGTGGAACTCCATAATTAACCTCAGTGTGTGAAGAGGACTCTCCATTTACATGCACAAACTGGAGTCTATTAGATAGATATGATACAAACCACTGCAGCACAGTACCTGTAATACCTACAGCATGTTCTAATTGCTTCAAATAAGCCATTCCTCTGCAGATGATCAGTTAGCTGTTTGACAACTACTCTTTCAAGGATGTTTGATATGAAAGGAAGGTTGGAGATCGTGGCTCAAGAGTTGGCAGTTCGTCTTGTAATCGGAAGGTTGCCAGTTCGAGCCCCGGCTTGGACAGTCTCGGTCGTTGTGTCCTTGGGCAAGACACTTCACCTACCGCCTACTGGTGGTGGTCAGAGGGCCCGGTGGCGCCAGTGTCTGGCAGCCTCGCCTCTGTCAGTGCGCCCCAGGGTGGCTGTGGCTACAATGTAGCTGCCATCACCAGTGTGTGTGTGAATGGGTGGATGACTGGATATGTAAAGCGCTTTGGGGTCCTTAGGGACTAGTAAAGCGCTATATAAATACAGGCCATTTACCATTGGCCTATAATTAGCTGAGACTGCTGGGTCTAGAGATGCTTTTTGAGTAAAGGTTTAACTACAGCCAGCTTGAAGGCCTGTGGTACATAGCCGATTATTAGAGACAGGTTGATCATATTTAAGATTGAAGCATTAATTAATGGCAGGACTTCTTTGAGCAGTTTTGTAGGAATGGGGTCTAAAAGACACGTTGATGGTTTGGAGGAAGTAATTATTGAAGTTAACTCAGAAAGGTCAATTGGAGGAAAAGAGTCTAACTTAACATCAATGGTACTAAGAGTAGCTGTAGATAATATTACATCTGTGGGATGATTATTGGTAATTTTTTCTCTAATGATAAAAATTTTATTTGTGAAGAAGTTCATGAAGTCATTACTAGTTAACGTTAAAGGGATGGTTGGCTCAACAGAGCTCTGACTGTTTGTCAGCCTGGCTACAGAGCTGAAGAGAAACCTGGGGTTGTTCTTATTTTCTTCAATCAGTGATGAATAGTAAGATGTTCTGGCTTTGCGGAGGGCTTTCTTAGGCAAGCTACAGTTGTAGCCACAGCTGCCCTGGGGCAGACTGACAGAAGCGAGGCTGCCATATCGCGCCATCGGCCCCTCTGGCCATCACCAGTAGGCGGTAGGTGAAGTGTCTTGCCCAAGGACACAACGACCGAGACTGTCCGAGCCGGGGCTCGAACCGGCAACCTTCCGGTTACAAGACGAACTGCCAACTCTTTGAGCCACGATCGCCCACGATGGACTAAGCCTCCATCTTTAAGGAAGATGCACGATGACAGTCAACGTCAAATGCTTACTCCAAGCCGGTAGCGTTAGTTACTTTAGGTGAAAGTGGATTGTTGGTTTTGAAGCCCGCTGATTGTGTGTTTGGTTTCAACCTCTCCCAGGAGATTGGCACGGAGAGGAGAATCAGGAAGCACCATTCAGACACGGAATCGCACGGACGAAGCTGCACTTGGGGATTAAGGAGGAGCACCTTTGGATTAGCACCTTTCACTGTTTTTTGGCACTACCTTTGGAAACGCACACTTTTTGGCCAGAGCGCCGCATTTTGGGGTCCTCTTTCTCCTGCACCCGTGACACTTGAGGCGACTGTTGTTGTAATTTGACACTATATAAATAAAACTGAATTGAATTGAATGTCAGCCATCTTTGTTTATTTTTAGTTTCAGGAAATAAATTTTCCAAATGAAGTTTGTGTCACTGTGTGCTTAGTTTATCAATTCATTCATTTCTGCATCAGTAATCAAAATCTGAAAGTCATGTTTCATCTGAAGCTAAAAGTAAAGACAAATACTCGAAGAGCAGCTGATTAGATTTATAAAGAGTACAGCAGGAATCACCTACACTCATCAGAGATCAATACAATTACTTCAGTCCATTGTTACTACAGTTAAAATACACTCAAAAGAAATGTTACAGCGGCACATCTGGATGTGAGGCGTGCATCCTGGCGAGCTTTTTTGCATAAACAGAAATGTTTTGGATCCCAAAGCTTCAGATAAAAAAAACCATAACAAAACAGTGATGAATCACACTGTAGAAACTTCCCAGCGTTAAACCTGAACACAATCAGTTATTCAAAAACTTCAAAATCACATTCAGGTCCTGATGTTACAAATTCATTTTTTTGTGTTTCCAAAACCTATAGAACATCATGTGAACTCACAGGGGGTGGGACTACTGTCCATAAAACACCTGATCAGAGATGATCAATCACACATGATCAGGACAGAGGATATCCGCATTCTTCGGTAACGCTTTCTGCTTTATCAGCGCCAAACTACAGTTCCTCTACTGTCCAGCAGAGGCAGCAGCGAGTCAGTCCCAAAACCCTTACATGTTAAAATAAACATGCTTACAGCCTGATTCACAAACTGGTCTCTATAGATAACACTCTCCTGTCTGAACTGATTAGAGTTTGCATTATTAGGGGCATGGCCTCTTTGACTGATCGCAGACTTGTTAAACTTGCTGTAGTCCACCCCAATATGATCGCATGATTACATCATCACCGGCGTCTGTTGTTCTTTTTTGTAAATGAACAATTTTCTATGTCAAACACTGTTCCATCATCATCATCACCGGACGACACGAGGAGCTGACATCATCACCTCCATGCATCAAAAGAAACAAGCTGATTGGTCAATTCAACCAATGTCCTACACAAGTATAAGAGACACAGCCATGCTAACATGCTAATAGAAGGAGCTCTGTGCTCCTTAAAAACACACCTGACCTACAATCCAGCACTACGTGAGTCCCGACCCCCAAAACCCACATCTGACCACACCAACCTCCAATCCCTCCCCATAATCCCAGTCCTTTCAATGCTTACATACTGGTAATGGTTTCTGTAAATCAGACACCATTAAAATCAAAACTTTAAATATGAGATGGCTGCTGGTCCAAAGGCATTCTGGGTAATGTAGTGTGGTGTGTCTCAGATTCAAAGAATAAATAAAAATCTGTCTGCTTAAAACAAACTGTGAAAAATATCTGGATCAGACCAGATCCAGATCCAGGTCCAGCTCCAGATACGCATGCTCTGGTCCCATTTACAAACAACAAAGAAACAAAGAAACAAAAAACATCAAGGGCACAGATCAAACCAGTGATCTAATCACATGACCCAGTTTGTTTGAAGCGGAAAATAAGTTGCCAATTTAACCTCGCCCTTACCCTTTTGGCTCCAAGTTTTAGAAAATGTTCCAAGAACAAAAGTCTGATTTGGTCTAAAAACTGTAAAACAGGCAATGGCATTATATCCAGGGCCTTTAACAATAAGAGTCCGATGTGTGTCTGTGGCATCGCAGTGACAACAGCAGAGGTCCCTGAGGTCATCGGCTGTAGGTGGGGCGTTAACTCTCGCTCTCCTCTGGGATGTCCTGCAGGTCTGAGGGGTCAGAGGTAATAGGTTACCATGGAGACCATCATAATGCCATGGGCTTTCCATATTGATTGTTGATCAGTGGTACTAACCTCTGGGGCTGTCAGAGCGAGGAGAGATCTTCATCACTTCCTCCTCTTCCTCTTCATTTCCTTCTTGGACGCCATCTAATTGGTCGACTGGATCCTCGGTGGCTAGTGGGGCGAGGGGGCGAAGCTCCAGTTCCCGACTGCTACGTCTCTTGTTAACCTGCCAACAGACAACTCGGATTTATTTCAGTTTTGTCGACTCATCGCGCTTTAGTAATGTAATGTGTGCGTGTTAGTCCCCATAGGGAAATAGTTCCTCTGCATTTAACCCATTCACCCAGTGAAGCAGTGGGCAGCCACCAATGCAGCGCCCGGGGAGCAGTGTGTAGGGACGGTACCTTGCTCAGGGGTACCTCAGGGTAGCCGTTCAGCGGAGTTGAACCCCCGACCTTCCGATCATGGGGCCACCACTCTACCTACTGAGCTATCCCTGCCCAGTAGGTGAACAAGTGAACCCAACTCACCTGTTCTCCTTTCATAACATCACTCTTCTCTCCATTTTTGCTCCTCCTTCTGGTGCCTGGCTCCACTCCCTCCCAGTTTTGGTCCTCCTCTCGCAGACGGAGGCGTGTCACTTCCTCCTGTAGCAGCTCCACCTGCCGCCGCAGCAGCACCGCCTCCCCGCTGGCTTCCAACCCTGTGTCACGTGACAGTGACCGGCTGAGGCGGGGGCCAGGGGCAGAGCCAGGGGTGGTGGAGGGGGTGGAGCCTGCACTGACCAACAGCGCTAGCATTGAGTCCTGACGAATCACAGCAGCCTGCAACATTGATAACATAAATACTGAATAAATGAATCACTATTTATACATTTATTTGGGTTAATTGCAGGATGTATAAACAAACAATACTAGAAATAAGTTTCAGACCTGCAGGGCGTGAAGCTGTGTGCTCAGACCGATCAAGCGCTGATGGACGTCCTGCAGAGAGGACAGCTGAAGATGTTAGAACTGCACAGGCAGAAACTTTGTACATCAAAATGTATGAAACGGTGCATGAGCTGCATCCCAACACAGACAGAAACATGTCGATCTTCAAAGCGAATCTAAGCCCTTTTGGCACCTACTCAGATCGACTTGCTTTTATTACAGTCCAGTTACACCTAATGTGCGTGTTCGTCATCATACCGACATGTCCGAGTGTCCCGTGATTAATATGCGACGACTACAACAAAGGTGGACGTGGAGCCAGCAGTATAGCTGCTGCTGGGTCTGTGGCTTTTCGTCAGACTCGTGCACCTTGTGTCGGTTTTTGCAGCCTTTTTCCTCGTTGTCGGGTTTCAAAAATGTCTGTTTTGATTTTCGTGAACGAGTTGCTTTCGTGACTCTTTGAATGACGCCACTGACCAGCCAATCGGTGTCACGCAAACTGACATCACATTTTAGTACCTGCCCGGGTCCCTTGGAACCCGGGCCGAGCAGGTACTATTGCAGTATGTGGTGCCAACCCCGAAAACCGGCGAACTGTGGCAAGGCGATCCGAGTAGGTACTGATGGAGAAGGGGCTTAGGTCTTTGACTTCTTGGTATCAAGAGGTTACTCAGAAAAGAGGAAGTAGGTGTTACCTCGTTCAGGGTTCGCTCCTGCAGCTGGTTACCATTTCCATCCTGAAAGAGAAAAGAGCTGAAACTGAGAGACGTGGAGACAAGCTGCCACAGACCTTCTCTTATTCTGAAGGTTCACTCAGACATATGAAAACATACAGTTTATATAAAGAGGATTTATTTGAAGAACTGTGGTTCAGCAGACAAACATTTAAACACAACTGAAGGTTTGCATCGTGCAGATGCAGGTTCAGCTTCACGAACCACCTGAAACTTGCGGACCAATCAGGTGGAGCCTCTGTTGTACCAGCTGCATACGATGATGTTATAAATAAGGGAAATGTTGCGGAACGTCGACCATGTAAGTGAAGAAGTAGCTCCACCCGCTCGTCTGTGCAGTGAGACGTAAACGAGCCCCTCAGAAAAACATTCTTCAACATTTACTTGTTTTTTACTGTCACCTGTATCTTCATTTCTGCTCCAGTTTCCATGGAAACAAAATCCACCAAAACCCTGCTGTGACATTGGGATCATATGACCAATTGCTCACTGATTGGTTAAAGACTGTAAATAACTTCCATGGAACCTCTGAGCATTCAAACATTTTAGCTGTCAGAAGAAATATGAAGGGTTGAAAGTTTCACTTCTTTAAGACACACACCTGAGCAGAAGGTGAAAGGTGAGCGTTACCTTTGAGGACTTGTCGTTCAAGTCAAAAGAGCCGTTCAGAGAACCAGAGTCACCATCTGAGAGAAAGAGACAGGTTATCAAACAGCAACAGAAAGATGATTTCTGCATCACGACACGAAGGGGCGGAGCACAAACAGGCGACAGGTGACTCACCGCTGATCTCCTGGTTGCCGTTGGTTATGGAAGATTTCTGGATGCTGGCATCTGACAGCAGCTCCGTCAGTCTGTCGACTGAAACAGAAAATATGGTGAGCCTGATGGTGAGCAACCGGCAGCCTGGACCGAGTCTCTGTTAGCGCTGGAAGCTGCTCGGGGTGGAGGCTGTCTCGGAGAACGTTTCCTTTAATGCTCAGTTCTTCTTTGTTCCCAGATGTTTATGTGTGGCACAAAGACCTGAGGTGTGATGGCTTCATCCCATAAATATCAATTTTAAACATCGAACCAGGTGAGCTACATCCATGTAACCACGGCAACATCTGACCCCACTTCCGCAAATCCCTTTATTGTGGCGGGAATGAACCCTGTATAAGTTCCGGGTCAATCAGCTGCATGTCCCCTGCTCCTATGGACTAAATTGAACTGTAGATACACACAGGTCATCCATCCATCCATTCGCTTCCGTTTATCCTTTACAGGGTCGAGGGGGGCACTGGAGCCTATCCCAGCTGTTTTAGGGCGAGAGGCGGGGTAGACCCTGGACAGGTCGCCAGTCTGTCGCAGGGCCGACACACAGGGACAGAAAACCATTTGCTCTCACATTCACTCCCACATTCAGACCTATGGGCAATTTATTTTTTAAATTATATTTGGATTTGGATTGGAGAAGAAAAACCATCTGCACAGCAGTATATGAATAACATGGGAACAAAGTCCTTCCAGGTTTTAGATTAAGTCCAGGAGAGCAAATGATGAAGTGATCAGCGGGTGCATATTAACTGGTGGAGGTTAACTAGCTATTACTAGGAGAGTTGCTCGCATGCTCTCCCGAAGGAGATATATAGAACACATTACATGGAACTATAAACACAAACTGGGGGGGTGCCCATGCTGCAATCATGGTGAACAAATAAGTAAATAAACAAGCAATAGTAATAGAAGTAAATGTAATAAATAAATAAATAAATAAAACAAAAACCAACCAAGTAATAGTGAGATCAAGTGAAGTCAGCCCTCGTGGGGGTGATGAATTGGATCCAATTGCTCCAAATGTGGTAGAATTTGGCTTTTTGCTTTCTTAACAGATATGTAAGTTTTTCCATCCTAAATATCTCTAAAATGATCCCAAACCAGTCATCCAGGGTAGGCTGGGCTGGGCTGAACCATCTTCTAGTAATTGTTTTTTTACTCGCCACCAAGAGTAATTGCACCAACTTAATCTCACTCCTACGTTCCAGAAAGGGGACCAAACTCATGTATAAAACCTTGAAATCTAAAGGTATTTGAACGTTAAAGACTGCACTTAAGGAGACCTGAACACCTATCCAACAGTTTTTTAACTTGGGACAGTCCCAAAAAACATGAAAATGGTTAGCAACAGTCGAGCCCCTTTGTATCTCTCCTGATATGGAGTCTTGAAGCACCTAATAATATTCTTCCAGCCATGCTCCTTCCAGCTCATAGAACTGGACGTGGACCACTGGCAGTACCAAACATTTTCCCACTCCCCCACAGAAATACCAATTCCTGATTCCCTTTCCCATTTATCCTTAGTGTATAAAGTGTTATCCTTGCTGGCACTAGAGAGAGCTTTGTATAGTTTAGAAATAGATTTAGTAGGGGTCATGGTTGTGGCATTTTTCAGGATGAGGAAAAATGCAACTCAACATCATTGATGCCTATGGGCAATTTAGATTAACCAATTGACCTATCCCCACTAACTGCACGTCTTTGGACGGAAGCCAGAGTACCCGGAGGGAACCCACGCAAACACGGGGAGAACATGCAAACTCAACACAGAAGGAACCGGCCTGATGGGGGAATTGAACTCAGGACCTTCTTGCTGTGCGGCAACAGTGCTGACCACCGTGCCACCGTGCTGTCCTATCACAGGTCAATGGAACAAAACTGATCTCACACTGGACTAAACCTCGTCCCACCTCCTTTTGGGACCTAATAAGCTGTTTTGTGTTATTACCATTATTTCTGTTCTTATATATATGCATATATTTATTTTCTGTATACTTTTGAGCTCTATTTCTGTTTCCTGTGTTTTATTCACACACTCAGGCTCCGTAGCCTGATTAGCTCATTATCTATGAAGCTGCAGTTAGGCGCCCTGGTCCTTTACCGCGTTACACCCTAATCTCCACCAAAGGTCACATGATCTGTTAAAGTCTTAGTCCATCGTTCTGGACCTAAGAAGCATTAGCACCTCCTCACCTTCACCGATGGCAGCGAGGAGGAGTGGCTCGGCCTGAGGTGCCTGAGGAGTGTCAGCTCTAAAAAGGTTCCTGCAGGAGGAGGAGATCCTGACCTCCATGTCTCCTTCTTCTTCTGCCTTTCCTCTTCCAGACGCCTCCACCAGATCAGAAAACAGAGTGACGCGCTCCTGTAAGAGCTCCAGCACCTCCCTGTCCTTCTGCTGGATGTCAGCTCTGAGTCTGCGCAGCAACGCTTTGTCTTCTGTCTCAATGAGAGGAAAGTCGTCTCTGCACGGACAGCTGCAGAAAAAAAATACATCAGTAACTAAAGTACACAGTAACTACAGTAACTACAGTTTGCAGTAGTTACCACAGTAACTAAGGTCACCAAAACTAAGTAGAGGCGCAGAAGGTAACAAATACAAATACCAGTTTCACAGGTTAAATATCAATTATATATATTTGGCCTCTGTAATATTATGGATATTTATAATTGAGCCGTTTGTGAGTATTAGAGCGATTTCTTATGTTTGTATTATTTAACTGGTTCAGCCTGTTGCTCTTAAATACATCATTTCATTTGATAGTTGTGATTCTGATTCCTGCAGCACGTCATATACTAAAGAGAAAACCGGACATCAAAACTCCCACAAATACACGATGCCGTGCACTGGTCGAGACACTCGACTGCAGGAATATGACTGTATTATATTCACTGAATTTACAGGCGCTCTGTATTGTGATAACTGTCGTCATCGGGGTAGGAAATGACGCACAGCCAGAGCACTTCGTTTCCTCAGGACACACACGTGTGTCTTGCTCACCTGGTGGCGGCCTGCTGGATGCGGCTCATCCAAGTCTTCCTGTCTTCTTTCGATGAGGCGTGCAGCTCATACATCTCCGGGGGGGTGGAGTCACTGATCAGGTACATCCCTCTCTCCTGATTGGCTATGTCTCTGACAATCAGATTAGTCAATGAGACCACTGGAGACTTGTCCTGAAACGCAGGTGAGCAGACAGGTGAGCAAACAGGAAACCTTGAACAGAGCTGAAGAAGGTCAGGGGGCTTTCGAATGTTATCAGGCATGACTCACCAGTGACACAACAAAGGTGAACTTCTGGTCTTTCTCCTGGAGGAAAACCAAGATGTCTGACATCAGCAGCACCTGCACATCTGGAGACAAACACAGTCGTGACTTGCAAGCTCTGCCCACACGCATGTTGCACCACAGCAGGTGATAAAGCCCACTACCTTTCATCCTGGTACCCTGGACCTTGCAGAGGAGTGTCCCCTCGTGCAGGAGCCTCCTCCTCAGCAGCTCTCCACCTCTGAACACGCCTCCTCCCCGGACCTCTGCCTGGGCACGCGGGTCCAGGCGGGCATGGATCTCCTGCAGCCTCCTGCTCCGGTCAAGCTCCAGGACCTCTTTGTCCACAGAGCTGATCAGCTCCTTCAGGAGGCCCAGTGCGCGGCTCAGAGCCTGTGCCTCCTCTTCGCAGCCTGCAGGAGGTTATGGATTCATCACAGTCATAAGTCAAAGGTCATCAGAGAATCCTAAAGGTCAAAAGTCACAGATTACCTTTAGTGTTGTCCAGGATTCGCTGGATGAGGACGGGGTACTTTGTGATCCGCTGCGTCACCAACAGGATGCACTCCTGGACGCCGTGACGCCGCAGCAGAGGACCGCGAGTCACACGCTGAGCATTGTGGGAAAGGATGGAGACAGGAAGTCAGCATCAGAAACACCAGCCGGCCCCAGGCCGAACCAGCTTGCAGCAGCGTAAATCAAAACACAATGACCATGACGGTTCCAGGATCAGCCTGAAGCCACAGGTGAGCGCCTCACCCTGATGAACTGCTGCAGTCTCCGGTCGCGAGCCAAAACTTCCTTGTAGAGTTTCACAGCTTTCGGATGTCGACTGCAGAACTCTGAATAAACTTTCTTCCAGTCATCAGCAGTCTGCCCTGAGAACTGCACACACACACACACACACACGTGTAGGTTCGGTGGATAAACTCAGGTCTTTGGCGTGTCTTTGTAGCGACCGTCTGGTGAATGCCATTTTAAAATCAGTGCCAAGTGGTTGGTTTATGTTGACAAACGTGACGTTCAGTTCCGGGCAAACAAGCCTCGGGTTTTATTAAATAAATCCATCCATTTTTTTGTCTGTTTTTTGTTCACACTACAAATAAAATGTGACAGCAAACGTGCTCTAGTGTGAACGTCTCAAAGCGGCCTGCATGTGCAAAAGAAGACGTCACACACAATGCGCTCTGTTCACGGTAGGTGTTGTTGCAGCAGTCTACCAATTTCTGCACAGTTGTAACCGACAGAATTTTGACAAATTAATTAGAGAAAGAAGGACACTGAGAAAACAGAGAGCCCGTGCTTTAACAATGGCCTTGTTTGGAGCAGTGGCTGCTACCTCCGTGCAGATGTATATATGGACACGGAGTCGTTTGTCTTCTCCAGCGCTGATAATTGGGATCTGTCTTTTGTCAGTGACGTAAAAGACTAATTTAATGCGACATGACCATCAAACAGCAGTCACTTTCTAAAACATCAGATATGTATCGGATTCAGTACCACATACAAAAGGTCGCATTTGAAAATGTCGGATTTGTGCTGTTCAAACTGCCATACCATGATCGGATATGGTGGATTTGATGCGCTTTCGCCTGCAGTGGGAACGTAGCCTTAGAAGCCCTGTTAGCAGCAAGGTGCGGGTGCAAGAGGTGGAGTCGTCGTACCTGTCGGACCAGCAGGTCTCCCAGCTTGCGCACCGTGAAGTTGGTGGAGCTGCCCTCCACCAGACCCGCCTTCCTCCTGTTCAACAGCTCTGACAGGAAGTGGGAGTGAAGCTCCAGCAGTTGGTCCAGACACGGGAAGATGGTGTGGACCACCCCCGCCTCCAGCATCACCTCCTCCAGCATCCCCCGCCGGTACACGCCCTCCATGATCCTCAGCGTGCGGACGTGGTGAAACTCGGTCTGGATCAGCTCTGAGGCAAAGAGAGAGCTCGGTCACGTTTCTTCTCCAGCTGTGGCGAGCACACGCACAGCTGTAGACCACGCTTTAGTTAAGGTTTTAGAATTGGCTACTTCGTTGGGACTGTAGGAAAACCCGACCCCGCCCACACAGAGCACTGACACGTCAAACACCTTTGGGAGGAACTAAAACAGAGACGCCAAGTGCCAGACCTGACAAAAGCTCTCCTGAACAAATGGGCAAAAATTCCCACACATCTGGAAGCTGTATGAGCTCCAAGTTTAAATCTCCCGCAGGTGTAACGAGTCCACATGTTGTGTGTGTTTGGTGACTGTTGCTGTACCGTAGATGACGTCCTGCTGCTTGATCAGGTCTTTGTGAAGTGTTTGCAGGAAGTTGGGCTCCACAGCGAGGCTCCAGCTGTCGACCTGCACGCAGCTGCCCTCCTTCTGCAGCTCGTCCAGCAGAGGGCTCCACTCAGCTGCACACAGAAAGAATGAATCCCATCAGGTTACAGCGCCACCTGCTCACAGAATTAAGATCTGATAGTAATCAATAAAAGTGACTAACAGACCGTCATCAGTAAGAGACTCCATGGACAGAGTCCTGCTCCTGAAGTTCAGAGACTCTGTGGACTGAGACAGGATCCTCTTGAGACCTGCAGAGTCCTCGGTCACACTGAGGACAGACAGAAAGGTGACTTATGATGCTCTGATGGTGTGAAGATGCAGAGAAGCAGGTGAGCATGTCAGCTGTTGACTGCCGTGGCAATTAATAAATGTCTGAATGTCTGAGTGTGTTGAAGCTCGTCATATCGAAAACTTTTTCAAGTCACTGAAGCTGCAATACTCGATTACAGTAATCGAGTACAGTAGAGTACATTAGTTTAAAGATAGAGAGCTTCAGTGTTTTACTTTTGCCCCACAGAACACTGAACTAGTTTCACTGGATGCGATTTAAAAGCTTGCTTCACCTTCCCCACAAATTGATTCTGTTCATCTGGACGTTTTCAGCGGGAGAAACGTTTCTGTGGGCTGGTTTCAGTCACTGAGCAAATGTCCTGTTTATGAGGCTGGAAACCTGCAGTCAGCTGAGACTGAAGAAGTCACCTGGATGAGTGACGAAACGTTTCTCCCACTGAAAACATCCAGATGAACAGAATCAATTTGTGGGATTTACTCACCTGAGCACGCATCAAGACCTCACTTTGTGATGGGTGGCGGTTTGATGATGTCAGCATCTGGATTAATTTTTTTATGTTTTATTCTTAATGAACTCTGCGTGAATTTATTCTTGCATATAATGAATTTTAGTTCTTTCGCTCTGCGGCCATATCTCTAACCCTCCCAGCAGCTGCTTCCTGCAACCACAAGAACCACAAGATGGCGATGTCGGAGCCGAGCAAACCGGAGCCTCGTCTGTGACCTGGAGGTTTATATTTTAGCTCAGCTGAATGTTTCCGATTTCCAGTCTTTCCACACAAAGTGGTCAGTTTATTAGGAACACCCATAATCAATTTAGTCTGTACATTTGCTTTTCCTGTTTCTGATGCTCCTGCTCAACCACAACAGCCAGCAGCCAATTAGCTCCGTGCTCAGCCTCACCCTGCGATGTTATTTGTGGAGACACTTTTGGCGAGCGAGAGGCCAGATCGAACGCGTCTGGAGCCGAGCAGCGACTGACGAAGGCTGTCAGAAGGATAGATGGCTGAGCTCGGTCGCTCCTTCATCATAGGCGCTGAAGCAGAGAAGAAGAAAAAGTCATCATTGTGACAAACAACAGCAAAAGAAGAGGAAAAGGAGATGTTTTTAGGTGACAGGACTCACTTTTGCTTCTCATGGCGACGTTCTGCAGAGCTGAACTATTTCTCGCTAACGCCAGCTTCTGTTGCTGTCAGAGAGAAACACAGGTCAACCTTGGAGCGACCAAAGAGAGAGACAGCCTGCGTTCATGAGCAACACAGCTGCTCCAAAAACCCGAGTCACCGACGTTTGTGGCAGTTCTTTTTATAACTTCGCTCTGTGTTTCACTATGGGAATCGCCTTGGTGTGACCAACTACGGAATCTCCAATGACACCATGTCTGTCCATGACAGACCTGGCGAGCCGTGCTCAGGGCTCCACCCCCTCGTTCTAACACGGCCGACCAACCCCTGCTGACTCATTCTTGCTTTCTTCCTGTGAGAAACTACTTTGAGCTCCCTCAGCTTCTCCAAGCTAACTTGATTAGCTGCTTAACAGTTAGAATGAGGGGGCGGAGCCCTGAGCCTTTGGCTCTGTTGATCTTTACTCACTCCTGGCGCGCTCAGAGTCGAGCCCCACATATTCCTGCTCCACAATAATATTGCAAGCTTACTCAAAGAGACGACTTGAACTGAGCAAGGAGAATCCTGAGACAGGACGCACACATGGAAATATCCTGTTTTCCTTTTTCCAGCGATCAGTTCAGTGTTTTAGTCAAACTTCTACACAAAGATCAGTGCACAATAAAAATTACACAACATTTCTCAGTAGTGTGCACACAGAGCATCATTCATTTTCTTTCTTTTACTATCCTCAGTGCAGGTGAATGCCTCATCTGTGCTATTTTTCACCAGCTGTCACACAACTTCATTATATGCAACAGCACAAAATGCTGTCAGCTTAAAGAAAGAATTAGTAAATATTCCACTACAGGATGTCCCAAAGAAAAAAGTATGCTTTGATGCCATTTATTTTTACTGCAGTGCATCAATTCCCTTTTTTCCCCACACATCTTTCCTCTGTGCAAGAACGGAGGCATCTTGCTCCATTCACTGAATTCAACAGTAGACTTTCAGATTTTCAGAGTTAATAAATATGTGAAAGTAATATGTTTTACCACATCATTGTTCTAACTGTGAACGGTGCACTGAATGACGGTCAGGTTAGGGCTGATTTTTTTCACTCAGTGGTGTGACACCTATCACAGCGGCTGCACCATCCGCTGCAAAGCCGCAGAGATTAACATGTATGTGTTGATCTCTGTCTCTCTCCCACAGCGTGTCTTTATCCTGTCTTCCTTCTCTCACCCAAACCGGTCGCAGCAGATGGCTCCGCCCCTCCCTGAGCCTGGTTCTGCCAGAGATTTCTTCCTGTTAAAAGGGAGTTTTTCCTTCCCACTTGCAGCCAAAGTGCTGCTCATAGGGGGTCATATGATTGTTGGGCTTTTCTCTGTATGTATTATTGTGGGGTCTACGTTACAATATAAAGCACCTTGAGGTGACTATTGTGGTTTGGCGCTGTGTAAATAACATTGAATTGAATTGAAGTTAATGTAACCTTTTTTTTAGAAAGACCCTGATAGCAAAGCTTTCTGATGTAAGATGTAAACCAAGAGCGAACCATTGTTTTCCCCAGTGTGACTGTAGCCTACCAGGACTGGGACAGGTGTGTGCAGACAGACAGGTAAGAAGAGAGAGAGACTGCTCTTACCTTCTGCTTCATCTTAGCACAGCTCGCCAGACTGTCTCTGCAGCGATTGTGGATGGTGACATTACATGCTATGAGACACACAGGTAAAGAGAGACACGGGTGTAAATGGGGTGACCCAGCTGTCTTAGCTAATTATAGGCCAATCTCCAACCTTCCTTTATATCAAACATCCTTGAAAGAGTAGTTGTCAAACAGCTAACAGATCATCTGCAGAGGCTTATTTGAAGAGTTTCAGTCAGGTTTCAGAGCTCATCACAGCACAGAAACAGCTTTAGTGAAGGTTACAAATGATCTTCTTATGGCCTCTGACAGTGGACTCATCTCTGTGCTTGTCCTGCTAGACCTCAGTGCAGCGTTCGATACTGTCGACCATAATATCCTATTAGAGCGATTAGAACATGCTGTAGGTATTACAGGTACTGCGCTGCAGTGGTTTGTATCATATCTATCTAATAGACTCCAGTTTGTGCATGTAAATGGAGAGTCCTCTTCACACACTGAGGTTAATTATGGAGTTCCACAGGGTTCAGTGCTAGGACCAATTCTGTTTACATTATACATGCTTCCCTTAGGCAGCATCATTAGAAGACATAGCATACATTTTCTTTGGTATACAATGAAAATGTATATCTCTGAAATTTGAAACAATGAACAGACGCTGAAAAACTAGTTCATGCATTTATTACTTCTAGGCTGGATTATTATTATCAGCACTATTATCAGGAACTCCCTGCAAAGCCTTCAATTAATCCAGCAGGAAACAGTCTGTAAACGAGCTTCTTACAGTCTGAAGTTTACAGAACAGAATCTGTTGTGCTGCCGGACTCTGTGAAGTCCAACAGAAACTCTACAACTTTTTTAAGATTCAGATGCCCCGCCCCTCCCTGAGCCTGGTTCTGCTGGAGGTTTTTTCCTGTTAAAAGGAATTTTTTCCTTCCCACTGTCACCCAAGCGCTTGCTTACAGGGGGTCATATGATTGTTGGGTTTTCTCTGTATTATTGTAGGGTTTACCTTACAATATAAAGCACCTCAGGCAACTGTTGTTGTGATTTGATGCTGTATAAATAAAAAAGAGAAGCGAGAGAGAGAAACCCAACTACCACAGTGGTACTGGAACCTGCAGAAACCAGGCAAGAAAGAGACCACTTACATGCTAAAGACACACATTTGTTCACTGTGCTGACCTCACTTTTTCCACAGAAGATGTCGCCAGTAAACCACAACACACACACAGTTAAAAATACTCTGTGTTCTGGGTGTGTAAGTTTCTTTTTATAAACTTTCTTCAGTCTTCGAGTTGCTCTACACCAGGGGTGTCCAACTCCAGGCCTCGAGGGCCAGTGTCCTGCAGGTTTTAGATCTCCCCCTGGGTCAACACACCGGAATCAAACGATCAGTTCATTACCAGTCCTCTGGAGAACTTTAAAACGTGTTGAGGAGGTAATTTAGCCAAATCTGCAGGACATCGGCCCTCGAGGCCTGGAGTTGGACACCCCTGCTCTACCCAAAGATTTGTCTGTCTGTATCGTTCTGTTCTGTCTGGTGTTGCGCTGTCGTTGTTTTGTTTTTTTGCAGTTTTGACATATTTCACTTTATGTTGTCTTGTGTTGATTGGCTGTCATTTGTAGCACTGTGGTCTTGGAGGAACGCTTTCTCCTTTCACTGTGTACTGTACCACTGTACATGGTTGGAATGACAATAAAGCCACTTGACTTGAAGTCTGTGTACACACACACACACACACACACACACACACACACACGTAGACATAGTCCCCTTGACCCACTTCTCAGGGTGCATCTGCAGCAGCCAATCAGAGTGCAGGACAACAAGGTGTGTAGGCTGACACACACACACATACACACTGGGCGAGGGGCTTGGGGGGATGGGGCGGGAAGAGGGGTGAGTCTTCTTTCACCCGCTCCTGAGGTCTACATGTGGTCACATGACCAATCTGTTGTGTTCAACAAGGAGATTTTACTGTGTTACACTGATCTCAGCTGACTCTGTGTGTGTTAATCCGGAGGTACATCTGTTCATTGTGAGGAGGATTAACACACCGTCTGTCATACACACAGCAGACAAGCCCCCCCCCACACACACACACACAAGTTTGATCAATCTGTAAATCGACTGTATAAATAAAGTTTCCTGTGTGTAAATGAACTGTAAACCCTCCCTCTGTACAGTTGTGCTTAGGGATGGGTATCAAAACCCGGTTCTTGTTGAGAACCGGTTCCCACTGTTTCAGTTCCTTGGAATTGTTTGCCATTTTTGCAAACGATTCCCTTATCGATTCCAGTCGCCCCGAATGACGTCACCACGTTGCGGAGCGTCATTTACCTGGCAGGAAACACGGCGGCTCAGACGCTCAAAAGTTTGGTTACACTTTACGAGAACGGATGACAACAGGGCAACTTGCAATACTTGCAAAGTAGATATTTCATTTAAGGGAGGAAACACTACGAATATGCAAAAGCATTTGCTCACAAAACACGCGATGACCTTAAATGAACGTCGTGTTTTTAATTCCGCTCCGGACTCGTGAATCTCAACCCAGCAGCAGCGGTAACGTTTGCACGTCCTCTCCCGTTAATGCGGCAGGTAAATAATCAACTAACATATTATGTTAGCGCGATCTGCCTTATTACAAACCTGCCATTACTGTGCATTTAGTGACCATGATGAGACAGACAGAGTCTGGCTCAGATGCTGGCAGTTCTCGCTGCAGTCTGCCGGTAGCGTCTCCTTTCAGGCAGGATAGACGAACGTCACCGAGCAGTGACTCAGTTTGTGGTCAAAGGCTTGCACCCGTTTGCCACAGCAGATGATTTTCAGTAAGTGAATGTGTTTAATTGTAGGCAGGGACATTACTGGATATTCTTGTGTAATTGCTACAGAATAATTTATGTTATACTTTGTTATTGCTACAGAAGAATATTTATTTTATTATTTTACATTTACAGTTTTTTTTCCTGGGACCCTGTGACACCCCATTGAAGAGCCGCAGGCTGGATCTCTTAAGATCTCACTGCTGGGTTTGTAAGGCCATG